>NW_028185450.1:152311-276343 GCF_003343005.1 Rhea americana
TTTTGCACTCCCTTTTCATGAATCATTTTTCATGTATTTGCATGGAGTGTTTTTGTTTTGTTGGTTCTGGCTGAGGCAGATATGAAAAGAGGAGTCTGTCCATGTCACAAATGTGAATTAAAAAAAAAAACAAAAAACAAAACGTCTTCCTCAACATGCATCTACTAGCTGTTGAATGTTAGTGATGAACCTGAAGAATAATATGTTGTCTCTGTGCTAAGGCAGGATCTAATTATTAAATCATATGTGCAACTGTTACTCATCTGAGCAATTCAGCTGCACTCATACGCACTTGCCCAGGATTACAGTCTATCTTAAATAGATAAAACCGTGACAGAAAAACTGGAAAGTTGTAATGTTGAGGGGAGACAGAGAAATGGAAAGAAAGTCGAGCTCTGTGAGCTTTGAGGGCTTTTATTTATGCACTTTGGATTGCAAACACTAACAGATACTATTCCATGACAAATTAAATCAGTCTATATATGGGCAGCTGCCTGATCCCAGCCTCCTCCCTGCCCTCTACCATATGTTGACCCTGCCTTCTCCCTTGCACCAGTGATCATGTGGTGAGACCATGCAGGAGGCTGATTTGGCTACAGGCTGCTTTTTTTGGCTGGGTTAACTGTTGTTTGCATTAGATCTCACTGAGCATTACTCAGTGTATGAACTCACAACCCTAAATGCTGAGTGCAACATAAAGATAGGAAATATGTAGCTAGGTTGGCAAGGGAGGCAGGACCGCTGAAATCTCGTTTAGATTGGTTTAAGCTGTTGTAGTACAAAAAGCTTCACAGTTCATGTAATGCACAGGGATTTTTAGTGTATTTGGGTTTCTTCCTTTGGTTTTAATGAAATCGCTACTTAATGGACAGCAATTGCGAATATGAATGGATACATCAGATGAAATGTGTTTAGAAAAGTCCCATATTCCATCTGCTTCTGTTGGCACACTTACAGTGCGATGACAGCTGTATAAGCTGCCAAGCTTGTTCTTACCTGTGGCCACAATCACCTTTCCTCTGTCTCGTCGTTTGGGGTGCGGGCAGACAAACTTCATACTTCTAGCATACTGCAGAATAACTGATAACCTCRTGTTATGTTATAGGAAAAATTGGAGAACATCTGAGATCAGTCCAGTTTCCCTGGGCTGTGATTTAAGCATGTGATGTAGGGCTGGTGTGTGCTGCAAACATGGATGGGGAGTCAGTAGGATCTTTTGTAATATCCAGTCCTAGGTTAAAGTCTTGCTTCTCTTTAGGTAATGTTAAAGCTATATTTCACGTTTTTCACATGTGCACATACTGTGTCTATATATATATGTCTGTCTTATGAAMGGGAAGTTTGGCCTGCAGGTAGAATTTGGTTCATTATGTAAACAAACATCTTTATTCTTTGTGTACTGCGACAAGTAGCTTATTAATGTTTGTTTTCAAGGTTACTGTTTTAGCCTTTGCTCAGCTGTTGTTCAGTTGACTATACTGAAATGTTTCTTATAATCCTCCCACTCCTTGTGCATAATTATGTACCATAATTACAGATGTGGCATGGGATATGGTGTAGGGGAAGGGTCTAGATTGGTTTCAAAGCTGTTTTCAGTAGTTCCACGATGATTTGAAAAGAGAACCTAAACTTCTGTATTTATATTTAAGTAAGCCTTTATTTTCTTTTCATGTGAAGATAATGCTGGGAATTGATATAAAAACACTGCAAAGACTAAGGGGATAAGATTCTCCATTCATGCAATGGAAAGCTGGAATCCTGAAGCTGGGTCTTCACGGGGTTTCTGTATGTCCAGATGRCTAGCTTGTTCACAGCAAATTGAATACATGGCAGAAAGGGATCCTGTTGTCCATCTCAAGAATCCTTTGAGCAGCCTTCCACTGAATTGTCTGATAAAGAGCCAAAATAGATTACAATAGAAGATCGAAGAGAATACAGGAGAAAATTGTTTTATCTATCTACCAAAAAAAAAAAAAAAAAAAAAAGGTGAAGAACTTCTTTTTTCTTTCCAATATCTCTTCTGGCTTCTGGCTAAATGATGAAAGAGCAAAAGGTGTTTTCGGTTTGTTTTATTTTTTCCTTCTGTAAAATTCTTGCTTGAGAATATTTCTAAGATACATACGCTCCCTGATGTGGCTTAAAGAACTTTAACCAAAACAGTTAAACTGGCATAACTGAGAGGTGGTGCATTATGATAYGAAGATTGGGATGATGGAAGGGAAGGATACAAAACTACTTAAAGCTAATAGTTGGAGTTTACACCAAAGAGTTTGTTCAGTTGAAATCACAACATTGGGAGGGGGAGGATTCTTGCAATATGTCATGCAGCATTTAATTTCCCTGCAGTGACACTTTGATTTGTGGCACAAGAAATCATTTCCAAAGCAGGGAGAAGGAGGAGGAAGAGAGGGAAATMCCACATGGATGGCTGATAACACAAGACAAGGTGTATCCAGAACAGCATTGCCATATTGGCAATGATCTGATTGTTTCTGCTGGTTGTTTTATCTCAGTGTTATGCYCTGACATGTGTCTTGCATATGTGGAACCGGTATGGGGAGAGGTGTGCACTGAACTCTGAAGTTGCCCTTGTTGTACAGTTGCAACTAAACAGCTTGTGTAGTACTGCTGAAATAATAACACCTGATGGGTAGTAACATCTAATGGATGCTTCGTGAGAGTGTGAAGAGTGCTCTTGAGAGCTAAGTTCAGTTGATGGTTATATATAAAGCATCAAATGGAGTTTTAACTCCATTGCCTTCTTGGTCAGTCTTTCCTGTGCCAGATGCTGTAAGAAAGGTGTTGGAGCTGGGATAAACTCCCACTCATAAAATTCATCTGTACTAAAAATAGATTCATCTTTTCACTTGAAAAATGTCCTCTTGAAAGAAGCAGGTAATTAAGATCCAAGTTTCTTAGAGTTAAACAAAAGGGGAAASAGAATTAGAGGGAGTGGGGATCCCTTCCTCTGTTCCCTTGGAGTTTTCAAATTTTGAGTGTTGACATTTTCTAAAACTCTACTTTACCTGTACCTTAAAATATAAGAGTATTCAAAAGACATCGAATGAAAATTGCACTGGCAAAGCCTTTGGCATTCTATTTGAAGTTCATTTTTATATTTTGATTTACTGTGAATCAGGCCTTGTTCTTTTTTTATTATTATTTCATATACCTTGGATACCCACAGTAGAGTAGATGCATGCTTTGATTTAAATTTTATTAGTTGCTGCTGGAGATTKTTTCCTGATATTTTCTCAACAACTTTCAGCTTGTGACAAGCAATTTCAGAGCCAAATCCAAGATAAAAGACCTCATTATGTTTTTTGCACTTCTGCACCTGCATAATAACTTTGTCGGAGTTTTGTGTAGCAAGAAATACAGAGCAAAATTTACAAAACTGTTTGCCTCCTTCCTTAAAGGAAGGAAATGGTTACTGGTTTCACATGGGARCTTTAAACATTCAGGTACCTCCCTAACCTGCCGACAGCACTGACATATTGAAACTCCTGCTTGTTTGTTTTAGGGAAACGCTTCTGTGTTTAAGAACCCAAACACCCTTGTGCCTTAGTTTATGTGACCGAACATGCACGCATCCACTAAAATCTTGATATCAAGGAAATGTTCAGCATTGGTTTTATGCCTAAGTCCCATGAGGACTTACAAGCAATATTTTCTCACTTGTTTCAGTTAGGGAGCTGGATTCTGTAGCGTAAGGCAGGCCATGTCCAACCTTATATAACATAGCAGAAAAGAGAGGGTAGGTAGAATTTTTATATAACATCTCAGAATATAAGTTTTTATATCTGTTTATATATTGCTTTATATAACATGCACAGAATATCTTTGACATACGTAACATCTGTGGGAGTTGCAAAGATCTGGGTTCAGTATCCTTCTCTGTGATGGTTTCTAAACTCTTGACTTGGAGGAGAGCAGACCCACCTTACCAGGCACTGCAGGCTCTGACAGAAACCGGATTGTTTAAGCTAGTATTGAAGATGTTAAACCTGGTAAGGTAGAGCTGGGAACTGCTGCTAGAGAGTATTCTGTAGCGGGACTCCCTCRGTGCCTCCTATTTGCTCTCTTCCAGTTTACGGACGTTCTTGTAATCTCTACCTCTATTCAAGGGTGACTGCATAGTAGTCATCTAATCATTTCAGATGGAAGAAGCCTGGCTCCAGTCTTTGTTCTGCTTCTGCTCCTTCTGCTTCACCCAGACATAATTTGAAAGGAGTATCTTATCCTTATTTGTAAAAGAATTATTTTAAGCTTCTAGCTGCAGGACAGGATTTTGAAATTTCATTGAAGAATGATTCCCTCTGTGCAACTTGTAATGAAGACTTGGACATACTGCATCTTTGGCATTTCCTACTACCTAGTTTAGAAGTCTTGTACCTCAAAGAATTAAACTGCTGATGGTTCAATTTTTCCTGTAAGTTGTATAGGAGCTGAAGACCAAATTTGGGAATAGAATTTCCACTAGACAGAAAAACATCCTCAAATTAGGCTCCATTGTGGTCAGATTGCGAAGTGAAGCAACTTATTTTCTCTTGTGAGCCTGAAACTCACTGACTTTGAAGAAGATTTCAGTATGGCTTGCCTTACAGACTTCTCTAGCATTAGAGAATTAGCAGTATAAAACTGTGGCATCCACAGCCAATAGAGCAAAAAACCAAAAACTCCTCTACAATTGTAATTCTAATGACAGACAGAYCCTTGGATTATACCGTCTTGTTTTGCCAAGAGGGAGATGAGAAAAGTTCATTTAAGCCAAGAACGGTTTGTGTCCGCAGTAGCCAAATATGCAGGTGATAAATCTAGTTCTAAATTTTACAGCATCTACGTCTGTAGACTTTATTTTCATACCTCTGCCTGGGGTGGGGGTGACACTGTTCCCAAGGGCAGTACCTCCCCATTGGTAATGTGTACTTTTGCATAATGAAGTATCAGTCTTATGCTTTCCAATATCTGTAGCCACCAATTCAAACAAATGTAGATATATAATATTACACTTTCCCTTCATGAATTAAGGTCAGATGTACTGTAAGGCTCTCTTAAGACATTAGGTGGTTAGCAGAAACAATATCATATTTCTTCTCCTTTGAAATCTATTTGAAAGCATCTTGCACAGTAGATTGATCTGCTTTTTGCTACGTATTTACAGTCTGCMAATTTCTTTGCACTTGGATCTGTTACTAATGCATATGTATTCATGGATTTGGCAAGAATGGGCACGCTTGTGTTTTGTAAGTTCCAGGACAGCTGTGAAGGTTCGTAATCCAGCCATCCTTTCAACAGCCAAATTGCTTTTGTCTAGTAATAACTAGTCAGGTCCAACTGAGTTCACACCTCAGGGACGATCTCCAAAATCATGCTTGACAGATAACATGCTGGAATGGATTATTTTTGTATGGCGGTTGTTGGTTTGAGTCATTAACACTTTTTATCACAGAAGAACCAATAAGGGATGGTGTTAGCAGAAATCAGTTGTTAATGTTTTTACAATGTATGGTTAGCTCTATGTAAGTTGCTGGAAGAGCTAGTGAGAGCTGCCAGGGCTGTCTRAGCTTGGAAAACATCTATTGGGTAGACATACTGATGGAGTATGAGCTAGATAAATGGACAGTGAGGTGGGCTGAAAACTGGCTGAACTTCCAGGCTCAGAGGGTTGTGACTAGCAGCCAAAGTACTGCTGGAGGCCAGTCATTAGAGGGGYTCTCCAAGGGGTCAATACTGGGTCTAATATTGYTTAACATCCTCATTAATGGTTTGGATAATGGGACTGAATGCACCCTCACAAGTTTGCAGACGATACAAAACTGGGAGGAGCAGCTGATAACACCAGTGCTTGTGCTGCTATTCAGTGAGTCCTCAACRGGCTGGAGAGATAGGCAGAGAGGAGCCTCATGAAGTTCAAYAAATGGGAGTGCAGAGTCCTGTACCTGGGGAGGAATAACACCTTGCACCAGTATGGCTGGGGGCTGACCTGCTGGAAAGCAGCTCTGCAGAGAGGGACCTTGGGATCCTGGCAGACACCAAAYTGAAAATGAGCACCTGTGGCCAAGAAGGCAAATGGTATCCTGGGCTGCACTAGGAAGAAAGCGGCCAGCAGGTCAAGGGAGGTTATCCTTCCCCTTTACTCAGCACTAGTTGAGGCCACATCCGGAGTGCTGGTCCAGCTGTGGGCTCTTCAATGCAAGAAAGACATGCACTTTACTGGAGCGAGTCCAGTGAAGGGCCACAAAGATGATGAAGGGACTGGAGCATCTGTTGTATGAGGAAAGGCCGAGAGAGCTGGGACTCTTCAGTCTGGAGGAGAGAAGCTCAGGGGGATCTGATCAGTGTTGATAAATGTCTAATGGGAGAGTATAAAAAGGACAGACACAAGCTTGTCTCAGTGGTGCCCACTGACAAGACAAGAGGCAACGGGCACAAGCTGAARTATGGGAAATTGTCTGAATGTAAGAAAACACTTCACTGTGAGGATAGTTGAATGCTGGAACAGGTTACCCAGAGAGGTTGTGTATCCTTGGAGATGCACAAAACCTGACTGGACACAGTCCTGGGCAACCTGCTGGGGGTGACCCTGCTTGAGCAGGGGGGTTGGACCAGATCCAGGGATCTCTTCCAACCCCAGCTGTTCTGTGGGGTTTTTTTGCTGCTTTTGGGGAAATGTTCATACCCTTTCTTGGCTACAAAAGCATTAACATAGTCTTACCCTGAAAAGAGGTGAAGGCCAGTGGTGGTTTATTTGGTGGTACAAAGAGACCACGTTAATTTACTGTGAGTGAATTTTGGTTTTTGTCCTTTGCATAATCCCAAATGTTTCGTATCCACTTGAAACCTCACTGACTTCCTAGAAATGTGCTTTGGTCAGTCACTGCACTCTTGATGGTAGGATTTGGATGCCATCGGTAGGATTCAGATGCCATTGGTAGGATTTTTATGTGCTATTGCTTGTGAGTGAGCATGCTTCAGCTTTCCCGGTGGCAGTGAGTCCATGTTCTCTCACTTCATTGAAGCTCTTGATGTCATCTAGGTTGAAATGTGATTCTGAACCTGGGCAGCTCACAGAAAAGCATAGTGTGAAGTGACGTAGCACCAACACTCGGGTCTTCTTTTAAGCTGCCTATTTGCTGCTTAGCTCAATAGATCTAATGTTTCTGTTTCAAATCTGCAATTAAAGTATTATGTGCTTAAAGTTATACAAGAAGTTTCCAAAAGCATCTAAAAGCATTAATAAATGTCCAAATCAAGCTGACACTGCACCATTTAGTTTTCGTTTTTACGAATGTTTTGAAAGGGCTACTCATAAGAAAACTTACTGCTTACAACAAGATTGTACCATAAAGTAAACTCATATGATCAAATTTTGCTCTCTTATACAGTATTAGCTACCAAACTTTATCTTTGTAACAAAGACTTGTCATATTATACTATTGCTGATCTTTCTGGTAATCCTATATCACTTTTAAAATTAATGTTAGACTTCTACAGCACTTTGGTATTTCATGAATTTTTACACAGCCTAACATTTGGAAAGTGAATCACATTTAAGTTTGTTCTGAAGGTATTTCATCTGGAAGTAATGCCATTCTGCCGGTCATTTCACACCTTTGCAGAGTGATTGTCTCTAATGCTTGTGCTTGGGAGCAAAGTACATTCAGCATCTTTTCCTACCTTCAGACAGAATATTAACTATACATAGTGTGSAAGTACCAGTATTTATATAGTACAGAAAATCATAGTCACTCAGTGACTCAGAACAAAGCAGGTCAAGCTCTTGATGCTTTTAATTTCAGTAGTCGTGTTTGCATGAAGTGATGGGGGAAAAATCAACATTGTTATAGTACTAAATAGTATCTATACTAACCTAGTGATAATATACTAAGCATAGTATCCATACAAAATCATGTTAAAATAACTTTATTAAGGTAGCAGTGTCAAGCTTTCGAAAATAAGGGTTCCTAAGCAAAGGGTTATAGAGCAACTATGTTGAGCCATAAGACAGAGGAAGCAAACTAAAGATCTGTCATCAGTACTGTTAGGGAGTCATCAGAACTGCTTACTTAGGGAAASAGTATAACTGCTAAAACAGGCTGAGGATGAGCAGATTGCGATTTGTAGATTAGGAACTCTTTTATGGTGTTTAACAGCTCATTGTGGTGTTTGGACTTCCTCCATTAATTTGTACAATTGCTTTTGAGTCTGTCTGTATTTTTTGCATCCAGAATACATAGCAGTAACATGTCCTGCAACTTCACTATCCRTTCTTCCTCAAGATCTTTTTGATTTGCTTTATCAGTTTTATGTTTAACTTAAYTGAATTAGAATTATTTATTTATTTTTAATTTTGTTCTCTTGTAGTCAAATCTTCGTATTGAAAGATGCCATTTTATCTCTAATATTCTTCTTTAGCCTGTTCTTTAACTGTACTTCCATCATTTCTTGGGAGAGGGGTATTGGGTGTTGGAAATAATARCACGTTTACTCTGAGCTTCTAATAAAACATTTTCATGCATTTCAAAGACGCTTCTTTTTGACCTTGAATTTGCTTTTAGTGTACATCTTTGTGTTATGAAGGTCGTCTTTTTGAAGTTAAAYGTTACCACAATGGACATCTGGAATGCAGACATTGTTCCTAGAAGGGTATTGAATTTGYATACAGTGTTGTCATCCTTACAGGGGATCTTTGATAGTTACAGCTTGAATCAGTAATATATATTACTSAAATCAAAGAGTTGCTTCTGAGCTTTTGGGTTCTCTAACTGGTCCATAAAGCAGTCATTTATAGTACCTAAAAATATATTATCTGCATCATATTTTGCCATCAAGCTGTCTTGCAGTTATGATGCAGACTTTAGTTGGATATGATACGCTCTTTTTCCCACTGGACCCTATCAGATTTAATGTGCAGATTTACTTATTCTCTTTTGTAAGCATATGTAAAATGTTTTATTTCACTATGATTTGCATTGTAGAGTCTCATCTTTCACTTACTGAACACTGCTCAGGTCTTCATATGGAGAAAGACTTACTTCTTTTTTCTTTTTTTTCCGTGTTGCTCAATTCTGAAGTGAGTGCTTCATGAATAGTCAAAAATAAATGTTGATTGTGTTCATGTAAGATGGACGTATAGCTTTATTCCCATTTTACAGATGAAGTAAGACACAGAGATTAGTATCAAAACATCCACTTATTTTGATGTCAGTTTATGACACACACAATCTGTGTGTTCAGGGTTTTTTAAGAATATTTATCATTGTGTAGCACTTAACACACACACATCAGTGTAGCTGTAATCAGAATTAGATCCCAAGGGCTCAAACTAAGTCCTCTGAAAAGGAGAAGTGCWCCTGGTGTGCCCTCTCTCCTTCACAGAGGCTTTGTGGCACGTCCGCTCTAAGATCCAAATATGCTTGGTAGTTTTCAGCTGCTTTAAATACACAACTATCCTTTCTTTTCTCAAATTTTAACTTTATTTGCTCCATTCCTTCTGTATTTTGTAACAYACAAAATACAGCTTCTGCAGGAAGAGTCTGCTTTATTTCAAGGTCCAGATTCCACCTCACAGCAGAACGGTCTCCTGTGCTTCATATGGCCCTGTTGATGTCTAATACTGCTTTCAGTTTGATATTTCATTGCTTTAACTCAGGAGTTGCGCCCTTGCCTTGCATTCACTATGCTTCATGTCAGTATTCAGCTGTAKTTACCATTAAGCCTTTATCATTTCCATTTTTTTATGCTATAGTCCAAATCCCTTCTGTGTCTTGCTTTGCTCCTGTACACCCTTAACCCCGCAGCTGTGCGGCTGGCTCGCTGCYTCAGATGGGCTTCTGAAGTCACCATAGCGCCTTCTGCCACGGCTTAGAGCTCCTTGAAGGAGCAGGCAGCGAGTCCACGATGTCATTGCTGGAACTGGAAGTGCACACGGTGCTGGCTAGTCCAACGTCCCGAGGATGCGGCCACAAGCAGTCCAGCTCCTCGCCACCTCTCCTGTACCCCGCTGCAGTCCCAGGTGGCTCTGAACTGGCAGGTCTCTGTCTTCTAGCATCCAATAGCTAATTCTGTCCAGTTTGGTTTGAGGAAGTAAGGAGAGTCCTACAGACCTGGTTCTCCACCAGTTCCAGATCCCACAGTGGGATAATCTGGTTGGATCTTTGTTTCTGTCCTGTGGCTGATGTTTACATTGAGCATATGAGACGGTACTTGTGGTCCAGTCCCTTTAGGACACTAAACTCCTCTGTCATTTCAGCATGCTCTCGCTTTTTTCGACTGTACATTGCCTGTGTCCTTCACCAGGCTAATAACATAAAATCTTTGGTGCTGTGACTTCCTTTTATTTTGTTGTCTACCTTTCAAAGATGCTATTTGGATGTAAGTCAGTATGTTTAAAAAAAATGCTAAATGACAAGCTATTGATTTTATGTCCCCCATGTATTTTCTCAAAGACATAAGCAGCAAAGCATTTTTTTTTCTCACATGCTTTTTATTTTTCATTAGTGCACTAAATGGGTTTCTGTGCTTGTGACACTAGGGAACGTCTATTTGTCTCTYTAAAATTTCTCTATTTTAGTGTGTGAAGCATCTGTGTATCCAAAACAGAATGAAGAAGCCTCCAAAAATGCATCCAACAGGCTGGTCAGAGCAATAGTAAATCAAACAAGACTGTTCATGCTACAGCAGACCTGCAAAGTCTATTCTGCATTGTTAATCTTAAAAAATAAGAGATTGTCAAAATACCTTGTTCTTTTAAGAACCTTAGACCCATTGTAAGAAACAAAAGCCCAGCTTCAGTTGTTGTGCAGACTAAGAAAGCAAGAAGACATTCCTAGARTCCAAATATGCAACAACACTCAGTAATCTTCTTTTCTACCTTAGATATTTATATTACAAGTTAATACCTGCAGGAGTTCTAGCACATACAAAATAAAATAAGAACCGGACTAGGCATCTGAAATCTGTGAATAATCTTAAAACTTTGAGAAAAATCTTTCTTCCCCTTCCACAGACTTATTTCTATGAGAAATACTCTARAGAGTATATTATGCTGCTCATGTAGTTGGAGAATAAAATATGTCCCTCAGGTAAGTGCAGTATGGGGGAGTGAATGAATAACTGAATGAGTATAYGTGAAAAATGAAACAGGGAATAAGTGGGCAAGGGCAAGAGTGAAATGATGAACTGAGGATGAAGTGGGAGAGAGTGAAGGCGAGGAGGAATGAAGTGTGTGGTGGGAGGAAGCAGTGAGGGAAACGAAATAAACGGAAGATCTGTAAGAAACTAATCAGATGAAAGAAAGTGAAAGGCAAAACCAGAAAACTAAGTAAAGTAGGAAAACACTGAAAAGGCAGGGCAGGTTCTTGGTGGACCTGTGGTAGGGCAGACAAATGGAGAGAAAAAAATAAAATAATAGATATATTTAAAAAAAAGAAAAAGACTGACTGGACAGGATAATAGGACAAGATCAAAGAAAAGAGGCAGGGAAAGATGCTGAGAGAAAAGTGAGAAGAATAAGCAACAGGAAATAACTGGGCCACTGGCAGACCCATGATCAGTCCCGGCTGTGTCACTGCCTGCCTTGTACACCTGTAGACAAGCCACCTTAGCTCTCCTGTGTTTTTTATCCTGAAGATAATGATGTACAGCTGTTCAGAGGATCAGTTATTGAAAGTATGGAAAAGACTCAATCTCTATTATGAAGGTACCAAAAATAAGAAGCGGTGGCTTAGGATTAAAGAACAATGGCAGGAGGTGGGGGGAAGCGTCTAGAGGAAAGGGCAGCAGCACATGAGAGTCCCTTTCTTTTGGGACTTCGTTGCCCGCCCCCAGCGTTGACATGGGTCAATCTGGCTGCGCCAGCCTCCACCCGTTTTTTGTGATCTGAGACTTGCAGAGCACCAACGGGGGCTGAAAGAGTAACCAGGGACAATCACTTCACACACCCAAAGCCTTGCGTGGCGCGGTAGGGTTGCAGAGGTGGTTTGGGGCTTGTTTGTAGCTCTGGAACCTGAAAAAAAGTATAGTTATGCTACTTTATTCTTTTTATATCACATTTCCAGTAGTTATTTAAGGATAGGCTCCCTCGTAGCTGMTAGTGTTTCCTTTAACCCTTTCCTTTCTCTCTCGGATCCTCACAATATCTCACTTTTCTAGCAGTTACTGCTGGGAGGAGGCATGTGCTGTCCTCACCTCTTTGCCACCCCCACAGTGTGCTTTCTCATGTATTGACACTGAGATTTCTGGTTTAAGAGAAGAAAACCATCATAACCCAGAGATATCTACATATAGAGAGAGGGAGAGGGAGAGAGATCGTTTGAGCACCATGTTTTGGGGACAACTGCACAAGTGATGTTATTGCTAATCAACATGTTTAGAAATGGCTGATGCTAATATTAAAAGGCTTGAAGCACACAAATATTCGAATGAAATCATGTTGATAATTTTGAAAGAAAGATAAAATAGTGYGTTTTTTGTAGGGAGTTAGCCTTGTTGGTTCGTAGAAGGTTGTGATTCTAATTCCTCATACGCTGAAATGAAAAAATGTCCCTGAATTCTAGGCTGTTTCTCATCTAAGAAGTACACAAATGAATCTAGTTCTTCGTAATGCTAATTTGAGTAACAAAAAGAGAGTCTGGGAGGAGCGGGGGAACAGTCTGTGAATTTACTAATCTCTCTATTATATTTAAAATAGCTTTCTTTTATAGTAAAAACTTATGCAATTATAATTAGGGAAAGAGAGCAAACTACAGTCCAACTTCAGTAATGCTTTTACTGGTTGTATAATGGCCTTCCTTGAAGCAGTAATGTGCTTTGTCGCCTGAATCAGCTAAGTAAGAAAATTAGTTCTCCCAATCTGTAAAGCAATCTCTTTCATAGCTTCATCTAGTTAAATGAGCCTTCAGTGACGGAGAGCAAAAAAAAGTGTAGAAAATTAAAGTTATGTTACAGACTCCACGGAATCATCATATTCACCAAACATAGATTTATTCTCAGGAAATGTTGCTTAGTTTATTTTTTTTTAGAGAAATGCTGAGTTCTGTTAAGGAGAAACATCTGAACTGATCAGCAGTGCTGTCATTCAAAGTTACTCAAAAAAGCTATTACTGTTTATATGAAATAGCTTAAACAGCTCTTAAAGAAGTAAAAATTGATTGAAAAATACTTCTGTCAGTGAAGTCTATGCGAAACATGAGAGTTCCCATTGTTTGCTGTGTCAGGCAGGAAAATCTGTCAAAAACTAAAAGACATGAAATGCCTGCTATTTTCAGTAAAATCACTACACAGCAAGGAAAAGCTGTTTGGATCTCTACAAGTTATACGGAATTTCTCTGCATATAGACTTTTTTTTTTTTCCCCAACAAATAGCTAAAATTGGAGTTCTAGGCCTTATCCCAACAAACGTAGGATTTTCTATAGCAGGTATCTAATAGTACTGGAATTGCTGACTTCAGACTCCAAGTCTGTGTGGGAGAGCATAGAGCTGAAGTACATCAGCCATCCTGATTTGTTTCATGCAATGGGCTCTAGTGGTGGCTGCTTGCATTTTGTGGAGTACTTGCTTATCGCGTGCAAACTGGGTGACAGCATTTGCCTTCCAGTGATGCTGGTGGTGACATGAATGTGTCTTTTTTAAGAATAAAATAGACTGTTGTGGTAGGACATATAAAATACAGGATTCTCCTAACAATTAAGAAACTATGGAAAAAGTTAAGCTCACATCATGAGTTTTAAGACAGGTAAGTGGAAAGAGAGAAGAGAACCATTGCAGCACAATGATAAGAAAGGTGTTAATAAGGTTAATTTAATTTTTAAATTCATGATATTTTGTATTCTGYACTGGAATAAGAGATACTAGGTTTCAAACTCTGTTTCAAAATGCTGTTTTTTTAATGTGAATGTGCCTGCACTGCATTTTGTGGTGTTCCTTATGGAATCTCCCTGGTTTGGGCATTCATGCAGACTCTTTGTCTTGCAGATGAAAAAAGAGAAAACCACRGGTTTTCTCTGGAAACTGGATTTCCATATTTGGAAGGAACTGATGCCCGTGTTCCCATGAGTTCCTCCCTTGTTCGCAGTCCAAAACACGAGAATTGGTTAGTTAAACATGCTCACATGTGACTAATTAGCTTGGGTGCCCGTAGGAAAGCTGGAGCAGAGCAAGCTTGTGCTATGTCACTTCTGCAGGTAAAGAGACCTCCTATCTCCATGCTGTCCTGACTGGCATGGTGCGCCAGCTCTGCCCGAAGGTAAACCATCAGTGTTTCGTTCAGTGAGTCAGAAATTACGCTCTGCTGTGTGGGTAAATGCTACAGAGAAATGTTGTCAGGCCTCTCTCTTGTCCTTYGGTGACATGGGGCGGGGAGAAGCGTCTTGGTTATGCGTCAGTTTTTCTGCTGGATACCTCAAAAGGGCAAAGTAGGCAATGACAAGGGCATTCATGTGGGTAAAGGCCACAACACTCAGGCTGAACTCTGTCTTCAGCAAGATACTTTACTGAGAAATTAGTATTTTGATTACTTGAACTAGGGCAGCAAAAGCCAACAGCTGAAATCTTGGAAGCCGCTGTAAGAGTATATTTAGATAAATGTTACCTTGGGAACTAGCTAGCTTCCAAGCTATTAAAAAGATGTCGTTGAAGTTAAACAAGCAATTGAAAGAAATTAATTCTGACCTTTCCTTTCTTCTCAAGAAAACCTGCCTTTCTGCTTATTCTGGACAAGCTCTGCACACGCGAGGGTCCCCTGACAGTTCTTCCTGGATCTTTAGTGTTGTCACGAACCCCTGTGAAAGCGTGTGGGAAATGTTGCCCAAGCAAATGCCAGTATTGCCCTCCTCTCCACTTTGATAGCGCGGTGCAAATGGTTGGGCAAGATGAAAGGCAGCCTTAATACAGGGATTTTCCACTCTGAGCTTCTCAGAAGCCTGATTTTCAGAGTAACAGAGGTATGAATACCTGGATGCATCTTGAAACAGCAGCATTGGCGTAAGCAGCTCCTGGTCAGCCACCAGCCACTCCTGTCCATCCTTGCTCTGTGCCTTCAGCTGTGTCAAAAAACATGTTTAAAGCTATGTGGTGAGCTGGACTAGTGAACGGGTCTGCATTTGAAATAACCTTTTTACTTATTTTTAACCTGGATCGAATTTTTTGATCCAGTTCTTCCCCCCAAAAGCTACTTGGGCACAGCAGAGGAGGTGATGGAGGGAAGGAGATGGGTGGCTGAAAATGAGATCTGTACGTGCCACTGTTACTGTTAAAAGCAGCATTTGAGTAAGGATGCCAGGTGTCATTCATTACTACTTTGGTTTTGGTCAGGGAGCTTGGTCTTGAAATGCTCCTCATACTCAGTAACTCCTCTGGGAGACCCTTGAGGTGGCAGGGGAGATGAATGGTGGCAGCACACTGCRCACAGTGTACTTTGGGAGAATTTACCCCAAACCAGCCACGCCACAGCCCCACAGTTGAACCCCTCCATGTCCGCCCAGGGGCCAGCAGCAGGGAGCCGCATCCCTCAGAAACGGTCAGATTTCCTCCGATTTCCTCAAAAACATCTTGGTATCAGTGATCTYAAGTGACCTAAAATACAGCAGGAAGCAACACAGTAATTTTTCATGAAAATACCTCCATCAGAAACAACGGCATTTTACTACAATCGGCATTAAGGTTGGAAACCCAGTGTCACTTTGAGAAGCTGCRTGCACATGTTGTTTATGGCTGGTTGTACACTGGGATCGAGGAAGGCTTGCATACAGATGGAGGAGGTCTGTGTAAAATAGGTCGCTGGCGTGCTGCACTTTGAGGTTGCCACATCAAATCAAGGTGCTCTGAACACGGATTGGGTTGAGAAGGCTTTCGGAGGATTGCTTGGGCTTGTTAATAAAGATGAATACTTTGTGTAACTATGATTTTTTTGTGCGTGTGCRTGTAGCACTTGCATATGGAGCTGCTAAAGAAAATGTAGCAAGGCTTCTTATTGTACTCTGTTTCTTTAAATTATTTATGGGTCTGGAATGATTAAGAGAGTCTAATCCTGGAGCAGCAGCCTTCAGTCGGGCAGTTTTTAGAAAGGAGAGGTGTATGTGTGCRGGGAGAGGAGGAGAATCTGAACGAAATAGCTGACTTGCAGTTAAGGTAGGGTATTACTGGCAGACATTTCCCTAAAAGTCCTTGAGTATGCTTTCTTTCAAGTAAGTCTGAATGGTTAATCCTTCTGGGGCCAGGCAGACTTTAAAATTGCATTTCAAATCCAATATTCCATAAAGAGCACAGAAATAGTAAATAGTCTAGTTTAAAGTTTGCCTTTTAATCATTCAGAGCTGTAGTAAAAATAACTGTATTGTCAAGTTSTGCGTTCCTCTGCTTTTGTACTTGTTCTCCTCCGAGTACTGACAGGTCGCACTAATGGAGCTCCTGGAGCAACTCCAGACTTTTCACAAGCAGTCAGGAAAGAAAAAGGGAAAAAAAAAGCATAAAAAATCCTGGGGATATGATCCTCTGCTTGGGTCACTTGTGTCTGTGCAATACRACACAGCTACTCTGCCACTTGTGAGCCGGGTGTGGAAAACTCTGGATTTTTGTCACTGTGGAAAAAAATACTCATAGCTGCACTTTGTGCTAAGGCTTGTAATTGAAAGCAAAATATGAAAATATCTATTGCGAAAAAAAAATGTGGGGAAGGAGATGTTCACTTTGAAAACTAATTGGGGGAAATATATATGTATGTATATACACACRCACACTCATCCATATTTCTTAGTGAGCAGATTGTATTTAAAAAGATGAGTGCATCTTGGGGCAATAAAGGGTCTGTTGTTGATCTTTCTGAGTTAGCACGTGATGATTAGCTCCATCTCYACTGCTCTGAAAATTCTGTGTAGCTGAAAGGGTGCAGTTGCCCTCTGGAGCAATGGCAAGTACAGGACGTGCTGCCTCCCACCCTGTGGGAGCCTCCCAGAGAGGCTGCACAGTGCCACGCTGGGTGCTGACACACTAGTTTTGCTTAAGGGCACCTACGTTTGAGAGCACTGGGGTYTGTGGTATGGACTAGTTAAGTCTGCTCTTGACTCTGTCTTGGGGCCACCCTCCAAAATGCATAGATGAAAGCCAAATGCATGCCAAGTGTCTGTCAGCAATAGGGTTAAAAAAATAGGCCATGGCTCAAATTCTCAGATTCCATTTTAAAGGTCATATTACTTAGAATATTTGCTTGGGAATACACAGATTTAGGAGGGAAAAAAAAGTAGGCATATGGTGATGAGGAGAGCGAAGTAACATCAAGAATGGAGTAAGCAGAGGAGAGCAGCTGTTACTGCTGTGGTCAGTTTGGTGGCCACAAGCGGGGAACGGCAGCTGGAAGATGCAGAGTTGATTGGGTAGGTTATAGGAGCATTTGTTAGGTTCAGCCTGCAAATACACAAGAGAGCATAAGCAGTGTTGCTTTCACTGGCCAATTGCTTCCACTGGGAAAGCTCATCTCATATCGTCGATCTTCCTTGTGTCCTGCTATCCCTTCGTCTTCAGGAGCCCTCTGTTGTCTCCTCATGCCCCCTCCCTACCAACAGGTCAGTGTGATTCCCCCTCCTCAGGCTCCCAGCATGTKCCCTCTGTGCCTCTGCCATCTGAGCTTGAGAAGCACTGCCTGATCGAAATGAGGAAGGAGAGGYGCTAGGAAGCCCACCATCCATCTCCTCCACCTTGGCAATGCCCCCATTCCTGCCAAGGGGGAGTGAGGCGCAGCCTGGCTCCACAGCCCTTTCTCCTGCAGTTGCGCTTGACATCCAGTCCCAGCTCGTGCCATCGGCTCCTGTATCTCCGTTTTTGCTATAAAGCAGTTTTTCCCTGTCAGGGGTAATGAGGTCAGGGCTCTAGGTCCTTTTCTCATCATTGCTCTGCCTGTTATGAATCACCAGTCGCTGTTGCGATGACTTCCCAGATAGCCCTGGCTTTCCTCACAACCTTTTAATTCTTCTCCTTTCCTGTATTTGCCTGGTTTGAAAAACTCTGTAGTGAAAGTACGAAAGTTGTGAAGACAGAAGGCCGATTTTAGCCGTGGTACAAGCAAATGCAACTTCTGTTTCTTGGGCGTTATGTTTGCTAACTCCAAAGGGAGTTTAGCCTGTAACTGGTGCTGTTGAAAACTGTTGCAGGCAGAATTTGTGTGTTTGCTTTCAAGGCAGCTGTGATAATAGCAGCCTAAATAGTTGCTTGTTCTGGATTTTCTTTACAAAAGGATTTTCTGTGTCCACCAGAGAGATGATTTGGCTCAGACATGTTGCCTCCATACCAGGACAACAGAGTCACATACTAGACTGCCACAGGCATTGAATCCACCACATCCTGGTGCTCTTCTGCMGTCCTTTCAGTAGATCCAGTCCAGTGGCCCTGTCAGCCTGTGGCTGCTCGGGCAGTCTTCCAGCCTGTGTAGCTGCCTAGCAACTTTGGTTAAGTGGTAGCAAAACCTGTGGCTTGCATATGCTGCAACACAGCTGCACCAAGATGCATTTCAGGACAGCGCAAAGTTATGCAGGCTAGAGGGTATGCAGGATGAGCTCTTGATTAATGTCTCTTGCTAACTGCTTACAGTGTTTTGTCTCAGATATGTGGAAAAGCTGGTAGCCTTAAGCTCCTGTTCTTAAAGTCGAGCATGCTTTGTGGCCTTCCCGACACTCTTAGTRGAGCACCTGGGAGCACACGGCAAGGCCAAATGGCACGCTCCATGGCTGGATATGGTACGTAGCACTTGRTTGCACCATTTGTCTGCTCTGAGATGGTGAATCTCTTTGGGAAATGGATCAGAAGTCAGTCTTTTTGCAATACTACTGTTCTTTTCCATCTTATTCCTCCGCTATGAGTGAACGAGACACCAAAGTGGCAGCATGGTATCTGTAAGGGGCCACTGCCATCGTACAGGGAAAGTCCAGRTTCTCAAGGGCAGGGGCTCCTCTGGGCATCACCAGACTGCATCAGTCATCTCCCTTTTGCAGGAGAGTTCAAAACCTCTCCAGCTGGAAGCAGCAGTACTCAGACATATCTCTGTCATTTAAGCACACTTTGATCCCTATAGTGTACTTTGTGCTGCAGGAAAAGGTCAATCTGGTCTAACCTTTACAGTGCAGAATTTTATGGAATAGGCAAATCCACTTGAGTTTTAAKTGACAGCACTGCTTTTCTGCAGGCTTTCACCCTGGAGTTTAACATTACAGTGAACTAAAATTGTTGGATCTGGTTTTTAAGAGTCTGGCATCTGTATTGGCAATCAAACCCGCAAATTGTGCCTTCTGAATGAACTCTGAAGACCCGCAGCTTTGTGTAATTGAGACTGAAGTGTATTAAAGAGTTCTGGTATGGCTTCACATATTGATCAGTCCGATTTAATTTTCTCGTGGGACCTGCACCACTCTAGGGATGATGGATTGTGCTAAGGCCTGATAAGCCTATTTTAACAAAACATCTCAAGGGCTCCTAGAACAGAGGCAATTATCAATACTCATGCATGTTTCCTTTCATCAAAAGCTAAGGGCTCATTAATAGGCTGTGCAGCAATTGGTGCTAATAGATGCTTGCAGCATATGACTTTTTTTTTTTTTAATTGACTTGAGGATAAAGTTTCCCAAGCATTATGAGTTGGCTGTTCCCAAAAAAAAAAAAAAAACAGAACGAATTCCAAGTTTTGATTTGAATTGTAGGCATGATAGCAGTATTTCCTGCACTGCACTTTTTTTGATAAAGGAAGCAGTCCCATTCCACTGCGCATGCCCATAGCTAAACTACCCCCAAATTGTAGGGGGTACTGCACCTAGATCTTTGTGTTGGGTTATTAAAGATGTCTGATATTTTTAACCTAAATAGTRCTGGTAAAATAGTCTCCTGTTGTAACTTTAGCAATCAGCATCTTTATTCAACACTGAGTATTTCAAAAATACTTTCAAAGGGTATTTATTTTAGGCTTTCAGTTATGAGAAAGAAGTTCGTTACTTCAGACTGTTTTTGTCTTTCCAGTACAAAAATCTCAAAACTTTATTTATAACCTGTTTGGTGTCAGTGGGTTGCAGGTGTTAAATTTATACCACTGTTTAACTGGCAAATGGAAGTATGGAAAGAAAATATCAGGGCAAACTGCTATGTTAAAACTGATTATTTAAAAACTGTGTTTAAAATTAACTAGAAGTTTAGCACCTTACAGAATAGTTTTTCTTAAGTAGTAGAAAGAGTTGCTTTTGTTTATTCATCACAAAACAATTTATAGTATTTAACACCTGCTATAGTCTTTTCCAGTTTCTTTTCCCACGTTCACCCACATTATCTCATTAATGAGAGCAATTCTCCTCATTAATGCATGGATTGGGAGGCAGCAGCAACACATTCAAAGAAATACTTGGGAAATTCCTCTGTTTCCAAGCAGAGATGGATGTGGAAAGATGAGGTCTGAAAAAATTGGAAAGGCAACTGGATTGCACGAAGTGTAATTCTATGGACCGTGAGCCAAATTACATAACCTGCTTGAAATCCTGTGTTGAATATTTGATGCCTCATGAAAAGCATCACCTTATCTGGCTTTTTCTTGATGCGTTGACTTCTAGTATCATTCATCCACATGAGAATT
This sequence comes from Rhea americana, assembly GCF_003343005.1. Classification (NCBI taxonomy): domain Eukaryota; kingdom Metazoa; phylum Chordata; class Aves; order Rheiformes; family Rheidae; genus Rhea; species Rhea americana. The sequence goes on from NW_028185450.1 coordinate 172,915, forward strand.
GCAGTTTTCATTATAAAAGGGAAATCTTTAGCACTGGTAGTTGTAGCTTTAAAATGTGACCTTAATGTTCCTTAAAAGGTCAGAAACATGAACATACATAAAAAGAAAAGTATTTCAGATCCCTCAATATCCTGGAACTGTTTTAAAGTCATAACTTATGTCCCACCATCACTGGAATTCACAGTCCTGGAAGCCACATGAATGTTTAACGGCAGCTGGCTGGCACTCTTACTGCCCTCCAGTCTGCTCTTGGCTGTCACTTCTCTCCTTCCAGTTTACTACATTATGAGAAGGCAGCTGGAGTATTTTATATTGCCTTCAGAAAWGATTCCTTCAGATTAATCACCTAATCTTGCAAACACTGGAGCAGTGAAGAAGCAATAATGATGTGAGAAATCCCATGACCTCATCTAATATTAAACGTATTCTGGGTCCAGCACAGCAAGCATACTGATGAGACCTGACTCATTCTTACTCACCTGATGGAGCCAATATGCCCTCGCTCCTTTGATTTTTGGTGGCCTATAATCCTTACTAAAAGGGTGCAACTCAAAGCAGTAGGTTAAATGTTGCAGAAGCAGGATTAGGTGAAGTTGCAGCATATTTCAGGCCTTGATTTACTTTCTCACTGCTTAATTCCCACCCCACATCCCTCCTGGTAGACTCAGTTCTGCATGATGAGCTGCTGTATGCCAAACGCTTGAACCGTCCCACAGTGCAAACAAGTAGAGCCTGCTTTTTGGGACAGAGWGTAGTTGAGTCAGTATTTTAAGCTCATTATTATAATAAACAGCATATACAAGTTAAAGAATAGAACTTTGAACTGTTTTTAGGATATACAATACTGGGAAAAAATGACAATTATGTGGTTCTAAAATGGGAGAAAGATAAGTAAACAGTATAACTCATGGGAATATTCCTTGTTCCTGTTTTTCTGGAGCATATGCTAAGTAAGGTCTTAAACAGTGGGATAGGAACACTGTTTATCCTTGATCTTAAATCTTAATGGTATGTGTATTTGATGCCACTCACTAGTTTTGATAGCTGAGACTCTATAATGTGAACCGTTTCTTTTTTTTCATGTGTGCAACTTCTGTTATTTTAAACCGTGTTATTTACTGTTGTGCTCTTAAATCTCTAGGTGCTGAAGTGTTGTATATGAATATGTCAGCATATAAYGAAGGTCGGCTTCAGTCGTCTTTCTGGATTGTCGATAAACAGCATGTGTACATTGGAAGTGCCAGCCTAGACTGGAGATCATTGGGACAGGTAATTTAACTGGAAAAAGCAGCCCAATACCCAAAGAGGCTATAACGAGGAAAAAGTAATGTCTTGAGGCCCACATGTGGGGGATGTGTAGCTTTCTTTTTCYGATAGTTTGCTGGTAGAAGGACTCTCAAGGTTTTGGTTGTTATTCTGTGTTGGCAAAAAAGTTTGTATTAAATAAGTGTTACTTCTTTTCTTAGGAATATCTTCATCAACAGTTACGCTTTGGGTTAAATTAAAAAAAATATATTGGTCTACTGATGAAGAATTAAAGGCAAAGCAAATCCTACTAGAAATCTTAAGAGTTGTATTTAAACAGTCCTGCAGAACTTCACCTAGATAAAAACTTCTCTATTTCTGTGATGATTTTTATAATTGAAGCTTGCAAGTTCTTGTTTAGTAGAAAGAACGATAGTGAGCGAACCTGCTGGGAGACCCACCACTATGGAAGCCCTCTGGTAATATTGTGAGCATGACAGAGTGCTGTTCCTTCACCTAATCTGCCATTTAAAATGGGAAAAGCAACATTTGGAAAGACTTCCAGATGGACAGTGAGTCTTACCGGGAATACCGTGAGGTGAACTGTTCCTGCTCAGCTTGGCAAGGGAGGGATTTGTAGGCACAAAACTCTTGGTRGTTGCGATGCACAGACAAGTGAAAAGAAAGCAGTCATAGGTAGTCAGTTATTAGTGGCAATAAAAATATGCTTTCTAAATGTGAGCAAAATCTCCGAAATACATGAATAGTTTTGATAGTTTTCACTGATTCTGTAATGAAGAATGTGTATGTTGGTTTGTGCTAAAATTTGTAAGGTTTGTTTTGAGGTAAGGGCTTGAAGCTGGGAACAAAATTAACTCAACCACTTTACTAAAGAAAAGAGTAAAGTCAATTCATTTTTGCTGTTCGTATGTCTGTTAATTTATTTGAAAGGTAACTTTTTTATAGTAACTATGTTTTGAATATTTACATAGGAATCTGGAAAGCTGGTAGAGAACAGGATGTTTCAGGTGAACCAGGCAGAAAGCCTAAGCCAAGGGGGTGTTGTATTTTCAGTCAGCATGAGAACATATTGTTTGGGCTTTTGGGCTGTTTAGAGATTAAAATCATATATGTTGTCAGTGCCTCATAAGCTAAACAGTGTTCCTCTGTCATAAGCRAAAAAGAGCTCTTCACAGAAGTATTTATCTTAAAAATAGTTAACACTGTATTTTAATTTTAAAGCCTGTGTTAATATAAGCTTCAAGAAATGGTGATAACAGTAATGGGAAGAAAAGAAGCATATCTGGCGCACAGCTTAGTTGAAAATATTTTAATGATTTTGTTTATGACCTCTATCACAGACACTACGATTGCTTCTAGTCTTCTCGTAGCGAAGCGGTTCGCACGTTGTGCGGCATACCTGCCAGTTCTTTGCAAGTTGGTGTTTCAGACATGATTCCTCGTTGTTCATCTTGTTTATTTTCTTGTTTTGTTTTGTTCTTTTTTCTGGGCGCCTTTGGAAATTTTTCCATCTCATTGTCGTGTAATGGTACATTTTAGTACAGAGTAGGAAGAGGATGTCCAGAAGAATATTGGTACAGAACAAGAAGAAATAGCTCTCATGAGTTTCAATTAAAGAGAATATGCTCTCAGTTAGCATGAGAAATGAGCCTGAAAAAAATGAGTTGCTTGGCTCCTTTTGACATCAGATTTGAGTATCCAGTTCCCTTACTCCAGAGGTCCAGGTTAGTAAATCAGGGCAGCTGTCAAAAAAGATCTCATACACTGTCCTAAGATAATAGTCTCTGGTGAACTTTGCTCTTCGCATGAGAGGCAAATTACGCACGGAGCTCCGTCATTTTGCTCTGAGGGCCGCCCTCGGGGCCGAACGCCTCGGCAGACGCAGGAGACCTGGTCGTAAGAGCCGCGGCGAGCCAAGCGGGCCGGCCTGGCCCCGGCGGCGGGGAGGGACGGGGCCGCCTTGCCCTCCCTCAGCGCAGCCGAGGCGAGCCGGGCAGGGCTCCCGCGGGAAAATCCCTGCGGACGGGGCCGCGCGCTTCCCCGCCGGGCGCCGCCGCCGAGAGGCGGACCCTGCTGCTCCTAGCCATGGAAACGGGGACAGAACGTGTTTTATTTTGTGGCTGGGTCTTAGCCAGCGACAGGCTCGTTCTGCGGGCAAGCCGTGGCGGAAGAAACACCGCGGGCGCGACGCAGCCGTAGAGTGGAACTGCAGCTGTGGGGGGCTGGAGGCTTAGCGTGTGCTGGCTGCGTGTCCACGTTTTGCTTTTCAGGTGTGCACATCCGGTTAGAATAGCAGTACGGATCTGTCGTAATTATTTATAAACTTGACATCGAAGGAGCATATTCCTTTTCAGGATGGTGGCGGGTAAAGACTAACAAGATTAAACATGATGCAGGCGCAAACGTTTTTGTGTATATTTGGGATAGTTGTGGCAGCTACCCTTTTAAAAATGACGCTTATTATGTTCACCAGTGCGTATAATGTACTACTTTTTCCAGCTAAGACTACTTCTTGAGAAACCATTTTTTTTCCAACCATTTGCCTAATTAGTTACATGCAGGCTCTTTCGCCGCTGTTCCCTGCACAGCTCAAACACCAATAAATCGTCATTCCTTTAACATGGAAGAGACTGACTTTTTTTATTGCAGGTTTAGAGACATGGAATCGTAGCAAAGGGAAACTATTTTAGCTGGTTGTGTTTTTTACAGGAATAGAGGAGCGTAACAACCTGAAGGTCTGACCACCCCGCGCAGGAGTTACACACGCATAAAAAACTTTGTGTTGGTAGGGTTGCAAGGTACAGCATAAATTCCCTACATCTCCTTCCCTTAGCAAATCCCCTGGAAGACTCTGAGCTCTAGATCAGCCTATCTGAATACGTTTATATTCAGAAAAAATTACTAGGCAAAGGTTGCACAGGTAATCTGTGGCAGAGCTGGGAAAGGAGCCAGACTCCTTTATTTCACTGCCTCAGTTAAAAACAGATCAAAGCGAAACCCCAGCGGTTCCATAGCTTTGCAAAGCTGAACAAAAAGTCCCTGTACACTGGCAAATACCCACCCTGGGCTATAGTCCCAGAGCCTTTACCCTTCTCATCTCTTGCCTGCTAGGGCCTCAAGATGCAGAAATATTTATGCGTGACATCAATGCTCAGGGCGTTTAATGTATAGCAGCTCAGCATAGTATAGGAGATTTATGCAAGGTTGCTATGGTAGATATAACTGGATTTTATTGCTATTTTGTCCTTGTGGGAAAAAAAAAAGAAAAGAAAAAATGTTAGCATCATTCTTCTCTTGGGAGCCTGAGTCTAAAGCTGAAATAATAATATAACTGCTTACGGCTTCTCTGAAAACAGCATCAGGATGTTATATGTACTAGGGTATCAAATTTGTTTTTATAGTCTCTGTTGGGAGTTCTTATATGCATTAATAAGCTGGACGCCAGAAGTCAATCTCATACAAGGCTTACTGAGTTTTGTGGCCATTTTCTTGACTTGTGATCCCTGACAAGAAGCGATACTGGCATTTCCTTTAAAAGCAGATTTTCTGCATGGAGAAGAGAGATTTTTGTATGCTGCACATGTTACTTAGGGAATAACCTTTAAAGTTGTATATATCTTTGCACTTTCATCATCAAAGTTTTAGTACTAGACAGTCTCAGCTCCAAAATTATGGACGAGGCTGGTTGCACAATCTATCACTAAGTTTACTCAGCACTTCTCATTGCAAAGTTGTATTTCAAGTTGTTTGCAACTTTTCCAAAACTCTAATCATTTTAACTGAAATGGTCTATGCTAGCTATCTGCTTTGGTCTGAAATCAAACTCCACAGATGAATGAAAGATATTATTTAGCCACTCTGAAAAATGGCTTTAACAAAAAATAGATTTTTTTTTTCTTTTTCATTCACAGTGAAAGATTTGGATCTTTTCTTTTAACATGTCTAGACTTTGTGCTGGGGATAGTTTTTTTTTTTTTTTTTTTTCCCCTGGTGTTATCAATATGTAGCAAATATTGCAGACTCCACTGAGAAATCCCCCGTCACGCACGCTCAGCGGGCAGTCCTTATAACTCAGCGGCAGGTCTCCACAGGGTCCTTCCCTGCACGCGGTGCTGCGTTCCCCGGGCTTTTCTGGTCTGTGTCCGAAGGGACGCGGTCGCTTGGGCTGGAAACGGGGAGCCGTGGAAGGGAGCGGCGAGGTTGAAAGCCGGCGCGCGAGGAGGACGCGGAGCCGGCAAAGGTGGGCAAAGGCGTCCGTGGTGGCCGGGGGACGCTGTCCTCAGGGCATGGAAAGGTTTGCTGCCCCTTCCCTGCTGTCAGAAAGTGCCAGTGCCTGCCGGCAGCTGGACCGCTGTTTCCGTGTGTAACCACGCACGGTTGGCAGAGCCCTTTCAACAATATTCTGCAGTGATTTTCATTATTGTGGTAAATTTCTTTAATGTCTTTGTGCCCAAAGATGATTTTGATCCAGCAGTGCAGAGATTTTAAAGGAAGGGTGTTTATTTATTTATTTATTTTTAAATGAGTCCTTTACTTTCTAGTTTCAGGGATGTTTTCAGAGTTTGTTAAAGGCCAACTGAGGGTGTAGTTTTGTTTTCACCATTTTTCTAATAATTTTGTGGGGTTTTTTTTAATTTTACTCCTTTGAATCATTCTTTCTGAATAGGAATATAAACTTGTTACACTAGTAATGATGGTTTCCTTAAAAGTTTTCTGGTCTCCTTTTACAGTAATGGCTTTCAATGCATGTTTCTTTTGTCATCATCTTCTCAGGACCAGAACAGCCAAGGTTTCTACCTCTTTCATAGGTAATTCAGTGAAGTATTCTGTGTGTAAGTATAGCAGTAAAATAGTCTTTCTATTGATCTAGTTTCTTTTTGGTAAATTTTTGTAAACTGGTAAGATGGCGAAAAAATTGTGTATAAAGAATTATGAGTCTTCCAAGGTCTTTCTGTTTTGCTTTTTTGTAACTAGTTTAATTATATTCTTAGCAACTCTGATGTCTCCRCTGGTTGTCGTGAATAGTTTTGGAATCCAAAAATGCCTTTTGAATTGCCTGTTGTAAGATCCTCTTAGTGTATTTTCAAGTTTACCAGCTCAGTGAAAGACTTTTAGAAAGGTGATCCCTCATTCTCTGTGATGCGACAATCTTCCTTAACTTCAAAGTGTGATTTAGGGGGGATGAGAAGAGGAAAAGGATGAAGGTAAGATTATAAACCACATTTTTAAGTTTCTATTTCATGTAGGTGATCTGTGCAATCAGCTTTACAACTTCCCCTTTCTGCTTTCCTGACATGCATTGACTAAGGCCCACACATACAACGCATGCACGTGATGAAGTATTTTCCCAGCATTGGTTCTCRCCTACTGAGCAGGCCATTGAACAAGCCAAGAAGTATTTTTGGGCCATAGCTGCTGGGCAATCTGTCAAGTACATATTTAGGTTTATGACGTGCTTAAGTCCACTCTTACTCAGCAAAAGGCAAGCATCTATGCTAAAATGTTTGGCTGAATAAGGATTCAGTCAAACATGCATCAGATTAGGTACACCTACTGCTGAACTGCTGCCTGTTATTTGAATTAGTAGGTGGTAGTAATGGTGCTTTATTCCAGTTTCCCAGTTCCTTGACCAGGTAAATGTTAATGCACCTAAATAAAAGAAAATGATTGTCTAAGAATTGTTACCATCCATAACATTAACGCACAACACGATATAACAGAAACATGCCACGTTTGCCTTTTGTTCCACATCTACTCTCAAGAGTTCCAGTGAAACTTAAAAATACATTTTGCGTATTAATTCTATTAAGAAGCATGAGGTTTGCAGTCCAAACAGAACGTTTAATCAGCTCAAAATACACTGCCGGAACCCTTCATACTAACAACATTTTTTGGAAAGTTCTATTGTTCACACAGATGAATAATTGCATCTAGTGGGCAAACAACTGTAATATATTAGCTGAACCATTTCAGCAAAATGCATTTATGTGCAATAAATAATCAGCCCATGGAAAATTCTATTACAAAAAATGATTGAAACAAGTAAAATTAATCCGATTGTCTTCACTGGAGATGGAATCAGGCACATATTAAATACGCTTGTGTCACAGGTGAAAAAATAGCTTAAACTGTGAATGCTAACAGCTAGACTGAGAGAGTCTGCCTCATATTAAGGTTATATGATCAAGGGCCTTTTCAGTGCAAAAGGCATAGTAAGCAAAGGGGGAAACAACGAAGATGACTGGGAGGATTTTGGGCTCATGGGACTACATGAAACTTTCCTAGGAATATTTAGGGAGTAGGAACGAGAGGGGAGAAGCAGGGGCGAATGGAGAAGAGCGGGGTATAAAAAAGGTTGGTGGCATGTAAGCAGATGCTGGTCAGTACACTTGTGTGACCAAGCCCTGTGGCTGATCACTGTGGTCCAGCCTAGCTTCTTATTAAATCCTTTCTTAATTGTTTTCCTGTGTATCTCACTCAGTCCTGCATGTGAGCACTATCAGACATAAGTGCCAGGAGTGAATCCAGACCAGTAAGCTGGAGCCAGACCTCGGGCAATGGTGGCCCACATAGCTGTGGTGCCAGCAGCTGGGGGGAGAGAGGGTCCTCTGCTAGCTAGAGAGGAGGAAGGGGACTTGGCTACCTGTACTTACATTTTATAGAGTAAAACGTAAGTAYGGATAAAAGGTGTGTGTGTATGTTTCTGGGATACCTGCTCAGCCTTGCCTCAGGGTTGCCATGACAAATCGGAGAGTAGCAGATGCACCCATCAGCTGGGTCAGAGAGACCCTGGGTCCCAAGGGGCGCTGGACTGGGCTCCACCGGCCAGGCAGGGGGGATCCCTGGGTACCAGAGCCCGCTGGAGGTGGTGGCTTTTAGAGAAATATGTGCTAAGGTATGTTATAAAGAAGACAAARCAACTCAAAGACTTTGCTGTCTTCCCCACCCACACTTACCTGTATCCCGGTTGGATTGCTTGTGTTATCTGTCGCCAGTACAAAGTAAGATTTCAGAAGGGCATTTGATTTCCCTTTGTCTCAAAAATCCATCAGGAGGACTGAAAAAAAAAAGACCTGTTGTGTTCACCAATATATTTATGAAGAAGTATTAATTCTTGGTAAATTAGACTTGGGCTTATGCATAGCAGTTCTTTGACCTTGCTTCTTTCAGGAATTGAGGTCAGACAGTGTTTTGAATAACAAAAGTTAATCTWATCATCTCTGTTGCATAGGATCAATGTTTTGTTCTCACTGCCTCTCAGCAGTGCCTTKGGGCACTTTCTAAAATGTCTCCTGTGATGGGTAGGTATCTGGCAAGACTGCTAAGCACTGGTATTTCATTTTCAGGCAGTTTCTTCATCCTGCACTCATCCCAGTGTAGTTACACGTTAGGAGCTGCTGATTGTATCTACATAAATTAAGGTAATTAGAAAATTTGAAAAATTCTTCCAACAATATCAGCTGGGCACCAGTGATGTGTTTTATGTTAGGAGTTAGTTTTTTACTTGATACATCTAAAAAAAAGGGGGGGGCAAATTATTTAAGAGAGAAAGATGTATGACAATGCAGGAATGAGAAACTCCTACTTCTGTTTTATTTTATTTTAATTGCATAAAATATACTTAACATCTCTTTAGGACTGATTCTTACAGTATGTACAAGTTATAGCAATTAGGAATTAATTACATTTAAATATAAAAAGTAAGGAATCTATCTGATTATTTATTTTGTTAATTAAATTGATGAATCTGATGAATCTACAGTGAAATGAGCTGTGAGATGTTATATAGCTATGAGTTTCTTTTATTTATTCTGAAAATGTTTATTAAGCCTCTGTAAACAGAGTAGATAAGCAAAGTTATGCTTTTTAAAGATAAACAAGAACAATCCACTGTGTACTTAAAGTAAAAGTATATTGTATTATGAAGCTTTGGCTTCTCAATTTTATGGAGTTAAGAAAGTTTCAGTTACTGGAGCAAAAAAACTCTTGAGATGTACTTTTTGTGCATGCAGATTTTAAGTAAAAAACAGTTAAGCAATTTTTTTTGTTTTAATATGAATTAAATTTCGTTATGTTCAATATGGATTACTTTTTTGTTATGTTTCTTGGACTCATCTGTACTAGAACTTGCAGCAGAAAGGCTTCAGGATTCCTTGGAGTGTTGCTGCTTGGCTGCACTGTTAGCACTGGAGACAGGTCAGAATTGGATAGAGAGATCCTGGGGGCTTTTAATTTTGTTGTCCAGGCTCTCTTGCTTGTAACGCCACAAAAAGTAGACAAAAGCAGAAGGTAGAGTTCTTCTCTACCTCCCTGTCCTCCTCTTGTTTCAAAGTACCAGTGACAGGTGGACTCTGAGAAAACCTAACCTCTTTTTATTCCTGCTGTCTTCAAGATGGTAAAATTCGGGAGATGAGCGTGATGTTTCCAGGTATTGATAGCTGCATCTAAAAGGGCAGTTAGGGATTGTAGGTATCTCAGAGAAGGTGGTATCTGTAGGGAGCAATCCACATAGCCCTTTCTCAACAGTCTCATCTCAAATATTTAAGAAGATGCATGTGGAGGAATATTTTTGTCACAGCTCAAAGGCAGCACTTGGTGAGCAGTACCACTCAGATTATTCCTTTTTTCTCTCAGCCCCCATTTCTGGGACTACAGATCTGAATCAAAACTTTCCCAAAATTCAAGAAGCTCTGGAGTGCTGCCTAGAGCAAATATGATCCATGGTTGTCTTTTTGTCCTCCTGTCTTCTGGCAGCTCTGARTAAACCTTTTCCTTAATCTATATCCTGCAAAGCTGTCGTTTCTGTTTGTTTATGTGACCTAAATTATCCTCCCGTAAAACAATGTGTCATAAACACGGGGCTGCTATACAGCTTAAATACATCATGATGATCCCAWTTTTTTCCTGCTTTCCCAAAGTCTTGCTATAGTGGAGCCAGCTCTTCAAGTTGATCACTGAGACAGGATATTTGCAATTTCTGTTAATGAGAGTTGCATCTTATCTTTACAGAACTGCATAAAGTGAAAAGCACACTATAATCAATCATTCTTTATTTGAACTTCTTTTATCTAAATGAGCCTCTCAAAGTTATGAAATGGTGCATCTGGCCCTTTCGAGATAAGAGTATTTCACATTTAGTGGAATTACACTTTCTTACTCAAGCGAAAGTTACACTGAGAGTCTCCTTTTGATATAATGTTGTTCTAGTATGAACTACAGTTATATCCCTAATATGGATTTTAGACTGTTGCCAGCCATGATCACCTTAAGCAGTAATTTGCTTAATTTTCTTCCTGTCTCAGAACTGTTTCGTAGCATATCACTGTTACTAAACTGAGCATAATCTTAAGTGCCCTGTAACGTGAAACAAGGCTGTTTCGGCTTGGTCATCCGGCAAGGTTCAAGCGAGGTCAGATGGATAAACTTTAGCACTTACACTGAAACTATTGAAGCATGCAACAGAATGCCTTTGTATTGTATTTAGGTTCTGTGGGATATGTTATTATGTGATATATTGTGATACATTATTAGTTATATAATATTATTAGTTATATGATGGAATCTAAAAATGCTCATGCTGCTGATCTCATTGATTTCAAAAGCATTATTTTCAGAACTACCTAATTTTATAAAGATAACATAAAGATGCAGCCCTAATCTTCAAGCATATATGTGGAGAGGGTGTGGTTGGATGTTACTCTTGGAAAGTGCAGAATTCAGTGTCCATTTATCATGCCATAGGGAGTTGTATTTTTGGAAATCTGATGTTTTATTCTTTTAACTGAGATGGGCCACACTGTGTTACAGCCAGTAAATCAGGACAAAGTTAGCATTGTCTATTGGGCTTACTCTTCTTGAAATCTATTTTCTGACCATCCAGTATTTACAGATGAATCTCAGTGAAGCTCTGTGATGTTTTGCCTCTTACTAGCATTGCTAGTGGGCAGAGGGATAGTTAAGCCAGGGGTAAAGTGGCTGCTGCACTTGTTTTGCATGCATCTCCGTTATTGCCTGGCAGCGGCCTCAGTTCTTCCTTACTCCTGTGGGGTTTCTGGTTTTGTGATGGAGTGAAGACTGTATGAGACTGCACATTTTCCCTGCTTTTGGAGCCAAAAAGACTTCTCATGCCTCCCCAGGTTTGCTGATTTCTCCAGAGGCAGAGCCCGTTCCCACTTGCAAGGCATTAGGCATTCCCATTTGTCACAGCCCTTTCTCTCCTCTCCTGCTGCTGGGTGCCATTCTCACGCGCTTCATCTACATTATGTGTTCGCATTCAGTGTAAGAGAGGACAAACCACAGCTGGCTGCATATTTTTGTCTGGTTCCAGTTGACTCGGAGTATGCTCACTGCTCTCTCTCTGACCTCTGAAATTGGATGCCCCTATTTTCTTCTCATCACAGTTTTTTTTCATGTGTTGTGAGAGTTTTGTAGAACAGGTTTAGAACAGGTTTGCCTACCACTGGAGCAATTAATAATAAATTGCCTAAATCAATAAATAATGAACCTGCAGAATAAAATGATGGAATACCCATTTGAACATATAAGCTCATTTCTTTCTAGAACAGCATACAATATTAATGTAATTGGATCTTCACAGTCCAGTGAAAAAGGGAAAGATTCTTTCTCTAAGAAAAACAGCTTTATAATAATTTGCTGGCTTTTAATACTTGTCCATGTCACCACTACCCCTTCAAATAATTAAATGGCATAAAGGATGTTGCAAAGAGAGTTTCTCTGGTTCAGGTCCACCATAACGGTGGTCCCTTAGATACTTGACAAATAATATCTGTGCATTAAGATTATCAGACTCATGTTTTGGATGGGTTTTTGACATGTTTAGGGAACTGGAGACTTGCAGGAATTCAGTGGCAGAATATACCCTGTACATGTAGCACAGAAAATACAACATAATCCAGATAAATGTGTGAAAAACTGGAGAMGGCTTTAAAGACAGGCAGTGTTGTTACCAGACATCACTGCTGAGAAGTGTTGGTAGGAGTTCATACTCTAGAAATAAGACTTAGTAGCCTAAGAGAAGCTATAGAAATGAGTGTAAATTGATTTGGGGAATGTCCCAGAAACTGCAGCATAAATACTGCACTTGGCAGTATTCTTGCCTTTAAAAAAAGTCAGGGGCATCAGTCATGGTGATGAGGATGATTTACAGGCCAAATTCTGTAAGGTATGTCTGCAGCCAGCAGAAGAACAGAGTGCTCAAATCTGAATTTAAAAGTCCCCTGACCAAACACACTTACAAGTTTAAGTGCTGTAGCTTCCGTTGTGTTGTGTTAATTAAGAAGCCCTAAAATAGTAAGACCTGCTGAGAGGCAATACATACTAATGCAGATGCGGCACTAAAACATTTTTATGGTTCTGAACTGGAGCTGKTTTGCAGACAGCCCGTATGAAGTGGGGGCAGGCAGCAGGTTTATGCTCATCTCTGCAGCCATGCCGCTGCTGCAGTTCAGGCCAGCAGCAGGCTCGCGGGAAGTTGCTGCTGGAGTTTGGCAATGAGGGACAGACATGTCTGTGGASTCGTAGGTCTTAAGACCTGTGGGCTATCACAATGATTCTGATTCTCCTACATACTCCCACAGGCCATGCMCTCTGATCCAGTGGTGGCAGCTTCAAGCTCAACAGCTGGTGGTAGTCTTGAGTAATAGGTGATCTTATATGGGTGCAAGGAAAGCAGTAAATCCACTGCTTTCCCAAGAATGGGATTTATGTTGCACAGAAAGAGAACTTGCTCATTAAAACCCAGCTGGACCTCTGCGAGGGAGCTACYGCACCACAGTCTATTCTGTCATCTCCCATAAGAACTTGATAGCAACTAATCTTGGTCAGTGATGTTAATAAATGGAGGCAGATTCCTCTCACAGGGATTTAGCTATTAGCATATTCCATCAGATGAGTCTTGTTCAACTAAACACTTAAAATAACAGCATTAAAATAATCATGAAAGTGTATTCCCAGTATATGCCAGTGGCTCCCGTGCACACATGCACTTGACATTGCACTGATCATAGTTCCCTTCTAGATAGAGATCATTCAAAACTGCCTCAGCTCCAACAAGGCTTCCAAATGCAGCAACCCAGCAGCCTCCCCCTGTAACAATAGAATTATTCTAGGGAAAAATGTATTTAGTATTGTCCTGTGCAAAAGATGTAGTAAATCAGGCAGAAGGAAAATGCCATAAATCTCCATGAGTCAGGGCAAGGAAGGACAATCATTTCAATCACTCTGTGAAAGGAATAATAGGTCTGCAGTTCAACATAAAATCTCATCTTTCTATATACCTAAGTCATCGAGCAGAACAAAATATATTCTGACAAAATGTTCCTTCCATATCAGTGTGCAGAATTAATGCCATCTCCAAACCTTTTCAGGTTTTGATACTGTCTTCATAAACATCAGGGCCTAGTTTGGAAGTCATGATGCAGTTGCCTTTCTTAACTTCACCAAAACAGTGAAATCATTGATGTTTGTATGGAACTGCCTATGGCAAGTTATTTATCATTGCTTGGGAAAGGTGTATGGACGTGTGAAGGCTGCCCCTTGCAGCTTTATTTAGGATGAGGAAAACCAGTGCTGAGAGCTCGTGCCTTGGGCTCCAACTGAGGAGGAGGACATAAGGTCACGCAGCCCCGTGCACTGGGCTGCGCTGCAGGAGAGAGGGAACGAGCAGGCAGCGGGATATCTGCGTCTGCCTGTGTCAAAGGAGATTGCAGGGCTTTGCAGAAGCCAACAAGCTCCTTCAGATCACTTTTTAGTTTCTTTTGCCATTCCGTGGATARAGTGAATTGTTTAATAAGTGACATTGGTACTGTAAATGTGATGGGGCTTGCTAGCAGTGAAATGGAGGCCAGCACAGCATGTTCCTTGTCTTCACAAGCAGCCCTTTTCTCTGATATAAGGAACAGAAACTGTGTTTGAAAAGAGAAACAGAATCAAATTAAAATTCACAGTGAAACAAGAAATAAATCAAACATGATCCTGGGAAATGGTTCCTTGCAGTTCCAAGTTTGCTTTTCCTCTAAAGAGAAAATTGAAGTAACACTTGTGCTTGCTCTGAGGGGGTAATGAAACTGTAAACTGAAAAGTCATTTGTAAATGATAAATTAGGCTGTGATTATGCCAAGTGATATTAATTATGCTGATATAGAGCAAGGAATTCTTAACTGACTCAGTTCTGCCTTCTGGCTTGCTCTGACAGCAGTGATGCATCATGCTTGCTTTATTAGTGAGCACCATCAACAGCAGTAACCAAACCCGAGCTTGTACTGTTAATGCTCTGTTAGGTTCTGCATGAACATCAGCACAGAGTCATCTATGGTTTAAAACGTTTTTACAGATATATTTGATTTTTGCAGAGTTTTCCATATTAGTGGAGCAGAGCAAGTTGAAAAATAAAGTCAGGTGATGAGTTATTTCCTAATTAGTAAGGACACTAGAGATTGCTGTGCTTCTGTTTTAAAGATAGATGGCTACCTCCTCCCTACAAAGTGCTTTTCCAACGATGCTAACAGAAATTTAGAAATTTAGAGATTTCTAACGATGCCAACAGAAAGCCCCACTTCTGTGTGAGTGTCTAGCTTGTGTTGCATCTCTGTGGCAGTATCTTTCAGCAGAAGCTAAATGCTGCATCTTACTTTTTGTTCCTTTGTGTTAATTAAGAAGCCCTAAAATTGTAAGACCTGCTGAGAGGCAATACATACTTTTGTTACRGTTCTCTTAAGATCAGGGTGCTATGCAAAATAATGACAGGTCTGTCTATTGAATCTAAGGTGAATTGGAAACCAGTAGAGCATCGCTGTGCAGTTTTGTTGTTCTTGACCTATGGACCAGCAGAGAAGGAAATGGGACAAAAAAACTATCAACCCTTAGAATATTTGCTGTTCCTTATTGCGGCAGCTTTTTACTACTAGGTAATAAAAACCTACTAAGTTGTGGCTTCCTTGGGACTTTTATTCTGCAAGAACCACTTACTGCAATCTATCGAATGTACTTTCTGAGGGTGAGAATTAAAGAACCGTGGACTGATAGCAGCTGCCAAGCCAAATGTAATTGATCAGTTCCCATGATGGRGCACGGTCAGTCCAGTCATTCCCTTCTGTTCTTTTACTGAAAGTGCGTCTTGGCTTTATACTGATTATCTGTGGATGCTTAAGTGACATTCAGTGCAAGTGCTATGTGCACTATGTGTCGAATGTGTTACCTCTCTCATCACATGTTCAGGTTTATTTTCAGCACTGTGGCTTGAATGATAGTTTTCCATTTTCCGTGATGGGATCAAGTTTTCAGCACTGGTTGAGAATGAGARTGTATTCTGATGTCAAGTAGGAGGGATTCTCTCTTTTTTTTTTTCAGTAGAAATTCTGCCTGCCAGACAGTTATCTTCAAATCACTTAAAACCAAGATGATGGAAACAAGGCCCTTTGACCTTAGGCGACAGCAGTGTTTGTGGGGGAAGGTGAATGCACTGAGAAACAGAAAGCTGATCAATTCGAAGAGCTGAGTGTCATAGCAAGGAACATACAGCAACGTGAAGTGACTGCTGGCTGGGCCAGGCGGCCACACACTCCCCATTGACGTGAGAAACTAAGGAGCAAAAACTGGATCAGGCCAGGAGCAAAGAGAGCAACCTGGGGAGAGTAACCGGGGGCACTCGGGTGCCCACAAGGACACAGTACCCAGCACTGTCCGGAGGGGACACAGGGTGCTGCATCCCCCCATTCCTTGGCCATCATGAAACAGCCCACAGGGGAAGTGTCCCTATCCCTTCCCAGGATCCACTCAGAAAAGGACAATCTGGGGAGAGTAGTGGGTTACCAGAAAATGCAACCTGGAATTGGTGTCAGCTTCAGTTGAAATATATGCCTGACAGAGTGTGTGTGTGTGTGTCAGTGTATCTCTTTATCAGTCATTATGTTTCTGTTTTTCTTTCTAAAAATACATAAAATTACTCAAAACTCTAAAGATTTTTTGTAGCCAAACAAAAAAAAAAATTAAAAAAATAAAAGCTGCTAACAAAGTTGCCAAAGTGAGGAATAGCCCAAATTAAGAGGTCAATACAACGTTAACCTACCTCCTGGATAGTTACTGTGATAGTCTTTATTTATATGATCGTATTTGTTTTTCCACAAGATTTCCCCACACACGCTTACCTCAAGGAGGGAGGTTGGACTGGATGATCTCCAGAGGTACYGAGGCACCCCGACCGTGCTGTGACTCTGTGATCTCTGCTTCCCCGGCCGTGCAACATGCCCTCCTGTTGCATCAGTTCCGTATCTATTCAGTATCTGGCTTTTCCTCATTCAATGCGTGGCTTTAGTGCGTGGTACTGCAACCTTCTGCAGCAAGGGGAATTATTAGGGTCCTTGCAGGTTAATTTATATTGTTTTTCACATAGCTTTTGTTTTTCACATAGCATAGCTTTTTCACAACACCGTGAAGCCCCTGCACTGCGCTAGTGGCCAAGCGCCGAGAGGGCGAGCATTTGGCCCCAGCTCCACGCAGCGAGCCGCAACTCGTGGCGAAGCGCTAGCCGAGGTCTTGGGGTGCTCTAAAACCCGCGTGCGCTCTGCAGGAGAGGAACCGAGGCAGCGCTGCAGCCTTTGGCCTTTTGGTGTTTCTCATCAAAACGACGGCTGTGCACGTGCAGCTCAGTAGCTTGATGACTTTGCGATGAGCATTACTCCTGTAATCCTGTTACCCTCGAGGCTGCTCCAATGAGGCCATCGAAGCACTGCGCCGGGAAGTGCTTTTACCCTCCTCAGGTCTGTTCCCCGCTGGTGTCCTCAGCGGAAAGGAGATTTCTTTTTTTTAAGAAATTAAGGAATTTTCTAAAGCCTCCAGCTACATCTACARTTCACATATCACAAGCTGTGAGCCCGAGAGGTGTGCTGCTGTTATGTAGGTCAAGTAGTATCTTGCCTACCCAGTGGGGTTTGTGGTTAAGATATATCTAAAGGTAAATATGAGATGCACTGCCTAGTCTGTAAAGTGCAGGATAAGGACACAACATATACCTCTCTAACCTATGGTCCAAATGTATTTGAAAAGTCTTAGTAATATTACTTCTCAGTTTATGAAATTTATAATTTTTTGTGTTGACAATCCATACTTTTTAGGTTCTTGTTTTTCTCATTGCTTGTGCGATGTCTACTAAGGTACAAGAGAAAATCAGTAGAAATTTCCTTTAGTGAAATCCTGCTCTTTTTCAAGTCTAGAAAAGAATTCCTCCTCATTGTAAAAATCAGTATCTTATCTAGGCTATATTTATTATTTTTTTTGCAGTTTAACTGTTTTCTAAGTTTGAACATCATTTATCTTTGTACAGTGGACTGTTTCCTGGGTCTTGTGTAATCATTTACTTCTCTGCTGGTTTAAGAAAGCAGTTACTGGCAGGAAAGACAGAGGTCYGTCTGGTGGCCATTGATAGCTGCTTTGCACAAACGTAAATTGTTCTGCACAGAATAAGGCAAAAAGCTTCCGTTCTTTGAAAAGATTGCTGATGGTGGCTCTTCACATAGAGGAGAGTAAAAATACTGTTCATGACAGGACATGAAATTTTCTATCCAGAAGACTGTTCCTCTTGCCAGCCCCCCACGGCAAACTCTGAAAATGTCACTCACAAGCAACTGATTTTCACCTCGGAATATTCTGATTCTGTTGTGCAGCAGTCATATTTGTGGCTCTTACTTTCATTTCAGATTTATCTTCCTCTAGTTTTATTAAGGTTTTTATGTCTTCTTTGAGACCTTCTTCACTCTATTTTTTTCCCCYGTGATGTTTTCATTACTGTGTAAGTCACTTTTAAAACACAGTATGAAAAAATACTTTCCTTGCCTTATGAGCTCTTGCCCTAAAGGATTTTACTATGACAGGTATCTCAGATGCTTTGCTGCAGGTTTCAGTCATTGCAAGTCAGGGAGCAATACTCAGATTTTGATTCTTTCAATATAAATCCACTTTTTCTGTCTCTCCTCTGAGACTTTTTAAAAAGAAAAAAGTCTGTAATAACAGCAGCTCTTGAACTGAAGAGAGAGTCTTTTCCCTTATCTAGATGACATACTGCTTCATATTAAATCTGTCACTAGCACATCCTTGCTGCCCACTCTCTGAAGTGCCTTCAGGATGATGGGCTTTGTAATTAATTGGAAAAAAGAGCAGTCTCTCCTCACCTCAGAATATGGGAATCAAAACAAGCTCAGTGGGGAAGATGCTTCTGAAAGGTCACCAAACCTACTAGAGCTGTTTTGCAGGAAAGTAGGAGGCTGATGGTTTATTGCGTGCAATTATGGATTATTTGTATTATTTTCATTTCAAGGTGACTTATACATAAACCAGACCATAATGACGTAACAGACTGATGTCTAATCTGGTTTCCTGCGGAAATGAGGTCTGTACCATAAACATGTGAGTCCCTGTCTGCCTTCCTCCAGTAACTTTGAATCTACTTTCCAAGTTCAAGCAACTTTGAACTTAAGTTCCTAAAAGCTCAATGAAAATAGGCAGCTGGGTAAAGAGGATAAGTGTGTTTTCCCAGAGAGGAAACCAGTCTGCATCGTGTACCAGAGAATGCACATAGGCAACAGCTTTTATCAGGGCTTCAGAAGCAGGAAAAGCTTTGATCAGTGCTTGTCTCCAACAAAGAAGCCGACTGCAAGATGCACCACCGTGAGAAGCCAGCATTTGTTACTGCGCCGTAAATACATCTGTGGAAATGGCTTCGTTCCAGTCTGCAGTTGGAGTCTGATGGGGATGACTGGGTCGTTCACGGGCCTTTGYAGGGCACCACAGTGGCTGCTGCTGACTGCCGCTTCCTGCAGGAGGTGCTGACAGCTCCTGGGAGCACTGACAGGTCCCTGGGCAGACTTTGCTCATGGGGAGAGCCTGGTGGTCAGGCAACAGCTGATGTTTCATTTTACAATTAGACTATGTGGGGATCTGTAAAAATTGCACTTAAAAGGTTATGAGTGCCACAGGCTTCCTCCTTACAAGGAAGCACGTGCACAGAAGGGCAGTCTCTTAGTTCATAGACAGGAAGGCAACGGGCTGCAAGCGTTCCTCTTCAAAGGTGGGTTGTTCTCAGGGATGCAAGCCTGGCAGGTTCTGGTGTGCTGTCAGGACACTGTTTTATCTTTACTTTTAATGGAAGGGATAGAGTGGAATAGTAATAAAGGACTGATAAATGAAAGGAAAACTGTAACCACGTAATTATGACAGAATCTACTAACAGCCATGAAAAGCTGATTAAACCACATTATGCAGATGCATGTTGCAGAATACCATTAGTAAGTCCGTTGCAATGRCATGCCTGACAATTAAGAGAGCAGCATTGGCAGCACACAGTGAAAACAGAGATAATGTTTAGTTTAAAATTTTGGGAGATAAACAAGTGCATAAAGGATAGGGATAGCCTAAAAGTGAATACAGAACAGTCCTCAAAGATATCAGCACCCGGGGGGAGGGGGGGAGGGGAGGAAGTTATTCTAAACAAAATGTTTGACTGAGTTGTTATGCACTGCTTGGAATAAGTTACATTTATTATAGAAACATATTTATTGGCTTATCCATAAAATGAAAGGCTGCAGTGCAGTAAGCAATATTTTCCAACTATCCACAAATTACAGATTGTGCAGACTAATGGAAGAATTCCATCTTTTTTCTGAATTAATTTAAACAAGCTTGCAGAAATGTTCCGATATAGGCATTAAGATTATTAAGTGACAYTCCTGTGCTTGAAACAGTTTAGTGAATTATTTTGGGAATTAAATTGTTCATGGTTGTGTATTCTGATGTATGTTGGATTTCCAGCTCAAGGACTTGAGGAAACTGTCACTTATCAAGTTTCTTTCCCACTGGAGTGTTGGGATTTGTTGTCTCCTCTCACCTACCATAAAATGAGAATGAAGATTCAATTCTATCCAGCACTTACCTTCCTCTCCCCATTCTTCCATTCTCGCACAGTTTCTTATCTGCAGTCAGAGAAGAATTGTGCAGGAACAAGCTCTTAAGATAACAGAGTTCCCTGGGGTTTTTAAAAAAGATATGTTCCTTACAAAAACAACCCCACATGACTGTGGAGAGACCATCTAAGGGGATTTTAAGGAGTCACTGAAAGGATGGACATCCTGGAGAGTTCATATGGTTCTGATTTTCTCCATTGTGCTAGGTCCTCTGAGACAATAGCGACCAACAGAGCTTGCTTACAGAAAAACAGCATGGATCCTTTAAATATTTATCCTGCATATTGTTTTCCAACAGATACACACAGATTTTCTTCTCACTTTATTTTTGGAGGTGGCTGAACTAGTGTGAAATGCAGATAATGAGTGGTCAATCTGTGCCCACAGTGGTGCTTTCCTGAGCCTTTAGAAAATAAAGGAAGGGAGAGAGAGTTGTGAGTGCTGATACACTTTGATTAAAGAATCCAGACGATATATTTTTAAATGAAAATATACCTACAGCATAAGCACCGAGACGTGTGATATGGGAAATCTCTGCCAAACTAGGATTTAAGATAGTCAGGAGACATGTTTTTAGTTAAATGTAGTGGAAAGACTATGTGGCCATAAAAGGTTAAAGCATTCACTGTACTGTAATATCTACATTCACTTGGGCTATTTCTCCTCATTCTTTATATGCGAGAACAGGAATGCTTACAAAGTGCTTTTAAAAGAAGAGTATCATTATTCCCATTTTTACATGTGAGGAAACTGAAGCCTAGAAATTTGAGGTACCCTAGTTGAGGTACCATACTACAGCAATAGTAGAGTTAAGAATAGAATGTTTTTGTCTCCTGCCTGGGTGCACTATATACTGGACCATGCTGTTTTTAATACTACAATAGATTTATCTACTGACAGTAAGAAATGTCCAGTTTTTCCATCTTTTTCTCTGAAGCTGGAGCATCATATTCCCTCTCCAGCAGATAGAGACTGTAATTTCCTAGAAGAGAATCCATTTATTTCAACTTTTCCGAAACTTACTGAACACAATTTGCCTCTGAAGTAGGACGCAGTCACCGATTGCACTGTGTGCACTCATGCCACCAAGCCAAGTGGATGCTCTTATTGTAAACACGATTTTAAAACCTCATCCTAGCCAAGAGTAGTAAATCTCAGGCAACACACACAAAAAAATGGTACCTCTGACAAACAGTTATCATCACATCTATGATGTGGTGTCTGTAAGGGTGTGTTGTCTTCTATCAGGACATGGCGTTCTGAGGAGATACGCTGAACATATACACTCTGTTACAGGTTTGCCTGCTTTGCAGATTTAGCTCCTGTGCTTGCCTTTAAAGTAGTGTTGTTAAGAATGTACTTGTAGTTGATAGTAATAGCTCTGAGCACACAGTAAACTTTCGAAAGTTACCCTTCAGGCATGGCTTATGTGCTGACTGTATGCACAACAAAATACCGCAAACGATGCAAACCTTGTTTTTGCAGATGAAGGAACTTGGCATCATCGTGTACAACTGCAGTTGCCTGGTCCTGGAYTTACAAAGGATATTTGCCCTGTATAGTTCATTAAAATACAAGAATAAAATACCTCCGAGTTGGTCTAAGAGACTGTATGGAGTGTATGATACCCAAAACAAACTGACACTGCAGCTGAATGAGACAAAATCAGAAGCCTTTGTGTCGGTAAGTCTTGAAAAAGTGTGTCTTGCCTTGTTTGCAGGGAGGCGGGGAAGGGAGGAATCTTATTTAACACAGCAGGTTTTTTGGAGGACCTGGAAATGTAATACATCTGCTTACTCTCCTAATATTGTCTGTTTTGAATAACAGAACAGTAGGTTGGGTAGATGTCAGTAGCATATATGAAAGAAACTCAGATGTCTCTTCACTCATATAGAGATGCTCATAGTTCACTGCATAAACTCTATTCACAATGCTGTGTTCTCCTTGACAGATACTGGCTGGTGAAAAGGAAGTTTATTATTACATTGAATACCTTTGCTTTTATTTCCTGTATTCTCTTTTTTTTAATATTCCTCATTTTTAAGCTGCTGAGAGAATCTGTGTTCAGGAAGACACATAAGCCCATTAGAAATCAACAGGACTACTGACAGAAAGTACTATTAATACAAACATGCACAGGGTWAATAAAGCATGTACTTAAGCATTTCTCTAAATTAGCCCTAACTGAAGAAGATTCACATCACTACTAGGTACTTAGCCCAAAGAAGCTATTATGAATCATGCAAGGGACTGGAAACTCAGGTACAGAGATAAGACTGCTACAGTTGTCACTTACACAAGACAGAACTTGATGGGAAGTGACACACTGCTGAAAAACCAAATTGTGGGGAAACAGTCATTTCAATAGATATACTTTTGTGGGAAGTCTGTAATTGAAAGTTTCATTTAAAAAAATGTGTTGTCTTTTCCTATTGTGCGGAAGATCACAGTGCATTTTTTCATTCTCAGTTCTGTGACATTGTACCTGCATGTAGTTTGCCAGGACTGAGGCTGCTATGGAATTTCATTTGTGTATCATTCTTTTCCTTTCTCTGTAATTATCACCACTTTTCTCTCACATTCAGGAAACAACAGAGCAGCCCTTCCAGGTAGCTCATTTATTTACACTGGTAGACATAGGGCGAACTGACGAGTAAATGAATTGTTTATCAGACATCTAAAATGATAAGCTTGCTATCAGAACCTGTGTTTTTATTGATGTGATTTATAAGAATTAGTCCCTTTCCATACTGTTCCCTTTACAGTAGTCAAGGGAAGTAGCTTTTATAGTATAGTAGCTTTTAGCTTTTAAATAGTACTTTAAAACTTCTGAACTTTAAACCACTAGCCATCCCAAAACATTTAGACATCTACATGTAGACGAAAAAAAGAATGAGTAAAAAGAAAAATGAAAGAATGTGGTATATCCCTATGGAAACCCTGTCTCTCTATATTTTTTATGGGAAGAAAGGGAGCAGTTCTCTGTCTCAGCAGTAATGCAGCAGAACTGGAAAAAGGTACATAGGGGACAGAGATGATGAAAGATGCAGTATTACCCATTCTGGAGGTAATCATAAAAGTAAAAAACGATTTTAAATCAGGGCTATCATGAAGGAGATGATAAAGCTTTATTTATCATTTTGCATAATACACTGGGCAACAGACCATTGCTTTATAGCTAGTTAAGTCTAAAATAACACAAGACATGTAGCATGCTATTAAGTTACAGGAACCTCGAGCACAGGATGTTGGTGCAGATGAGTGGTTATATGGGGCAGGGTTTACCTTGATGTGTCATGTGCCACACAAAGTCCAGATGTGCAGGTTGTTCAGCTCCTACAATCAGTGGAGAGGGATGGCTATTTTGAAATGAAATGAATGAAAATCTGGAAGTGCCTAAGACATCCAGGTTTAAAAGCCTTCTGAAGAGACATATATTTCCATTGAGTCTGTAGAGAGCCATAGGGACTAGCTTAAATTAGAAAAACGACTTTTGGACAGTTAGCTTAAGAGCTGTAAAATGAATTCTATCCAATGTAGCTGCCCTTCTTAAAAGCAATATGGAAACTCCTGCCCTCTCCCAAACTTGTAAGAAATGGAGGAATCCTGCTGAAAGCCCATCCTGCAGGGCACACAGCAATGAAGGCTTGGCAAGGCCAACTTAAGGCATATGGGATCCTAGACAAAGACAAGTGGAGAGGGTCTCTAAAAAACTGCTCTTCTGCAGTGTTTTCAGAGTGTTCACTTCCTCTCCATGATTTGTTTTCTTTTCTGGGCTGGGACAAAGGTCCTTTGTCTTGAAATTCCGCTTTGGAAAACAAAAGAAAGGAGTTGCTGGTACTCACAACCTCAGATTAACTAAGTCTAACTCCAGGAGGTCCCTGAACTTGTAGTCGCAGTTTAGTTACTAGGTTATCATCAGGAAAAAAAGAATGCAGTTTGTATAGATGAACTATATGAATGTCAGAGATGAACTATATGAATGTAAAGCTTGAGAAATGGACTTGAATGAAATTGAACCATCTCTACTTGTTTTGATACTGTTCCAAAGCAACAGAAAACCTGCTGTCACTGAAGGCAAGTAACTGGTAACTGTTTCATTCTCTAGCTGTTCCATCTATAACTTTAAGCTTGTATCCAAGAAAATATTAAGAGTACACAAATCACAGTGCAGTATCCTCTTAAAACTGACTCAGATAATAGACACAAATTATGTTTAACAAAATCATTTTATGCTGTTTCTTGAGTCCAAGCTCATTGTTTGAAAATCTATTTCACTTTCAATCTTCTTGTTGTTTTAAACACACATAACAAAGTCTTTTAAATATATATAGTTGGGAATCATGGCTATAAGGTTGCTTAGCAACAAAACACCATCTTCCAGACTGGCTGATTAAAAACACAAGAGGGTTTGGGGGTCTTTTTCTAGTGTGCAGGAATGGATTTTGAATACTGATCCTGAAATCTTACCACTGTTAATTATTCTGATTACTTTCTGAACTTATTTACTTGCAGTAAGAGTAAATTCTTAAGAACACCAGTCAGTGCTTAAGGCACCATTGTGGTAGGCACTGTATTGGGAAAAAAAGAAAGAAAGAAAATCTGTTCCTAAACAAAATACACTAATCTAGGTGTCAGGATGCAATGCAAGCAGGTAGCAAAGGTGAGAAGATCAAACAGCAGCAGGGAAGCAGTAGGCTGGTAGAGCAAGTGGCACCTGTTCTGGCTCTATAAGCTGCCTTGAACAGCTGCTGCTCCCAGCACCTGTGTTGCTTTTGAGCAGCCTGGCAGGTGGCTCCTCCTCTTCCTTGTCCCAGTTGGAAAGGAAGAGCAGAAGGTCTTTGACCTCTCTGGTGCAGGAGTGAAGGTACTTCTCATGGCTTCCCATGGTTTCCCAGACTTTGCCTTGCTGGCTGATGCATTTGAAATTGGAGCAGAAATACTGAGCAGAAAAACTGAAATCTGAGCTTATCACTTAAAAATTCAATAGTTGGTATATTGGTATTTGTATATGGTGGTAAGTTTTCAAGAAAATTTTCTTGAAAATCTACAGCATCTCCTTGCAGCAGTGACTCTTAGCAGATGGTGACTTTGCACAAAACTTTAAACAGGRCTGACATAAAAAAAAACTTAATTCTTGATTGCAAGTGATCAGTCATTCTCCTCCATTTAATGACGCTTTGGAATAAAAATTCTCTGATACGTAGCAACTTTTCAGCTAGAGCTGCTTTGATGACAACAGATGTTTTCAAGTTTGTGCTCTCTGCATTTTACCCACAATAATATCTAAGTGAAGAAGCTTTCAAAGGAAAATTAAGTAAATAACTCTCCTTTGCTATGCTGTGTATTCTAGCAGGAACTAAAGGTATCAGTTAATAGTCTCTACTAAAGCATCTAAAATTGCTTGCCAGAATGAGAGGAGAGGGGGGAAAATCTCTCCATGTTTTTTAAATGCAGTATTTGAACTTTTGCCTTAACAGAATTCACCTAAACTTTTCTGCCCAAAAGACAGAGTCCTGGATATTGAAGCTATATACAATGTTATTGATGATGCAAAACAGTTTGTATACATAGCTGTCATGGACTACTTGCCTATCGTCATTGACACAAATGCTAAAAGGTGAGTGTCTATGTCTAGAACAAGTATGTTATCATATTGCTGGTAAGGTTTACTGGACAAAATGAACCCACAGGAGACTATTTGCTACTGTGGACCAAATTTCTTGGGGCCCAATTCTGCTCTTATTGAAATCAGTGAGAGTTCTGCCATTGACTTAAATGGGAGCAGAATTGGGACCTAAGAAGACATTTCCAGGTTTGGGTCCTAAGGTTTGGATCTGTCTGTCGAAGGAGATCAGAACTTGTCTAGTCTGACCATCTGCAAGTGGAGCCCAGGAATACAACAACCTGCCTAAATATGAATCCTGTTTCTTACATTGCTATATTCAGTGCCTTGATACCCAAGCTACTGGCATTGTATGAATACCACACAGATACTTAGTGTGAGAGAGAGTGTTGTATGTGTGTAAAAGATAAGTAACATGTTTTGAATTCTAATACACAGTGTGGAAGATGTCATAATTTTACTGAAATATACATATATGAAAATTCAAATTCTGCAGATTACACTTTATATCCCATTTTGGTTAACTGAGAATTGCTAAAAACAAACAAAACCATACTTTTTTATGCACGGTGTATGTACAGACCACATTTCTTTAAAAGCACTCATGACCTATAACTGGAGCCACAGTGTTATAAAGCCATTCAACTCAGGAGGTTAGGTAAGTATTCAGTGGTCCCTGCTACTCCTGGTAACACTTGCTATGAATTGAGCATCTAGTACAGCTGGCCATTCCATCTGTGTGCTCTAAATTAAAAACTCTTAAGCCAAACTAAAAATCTGGTCGTTAACATGCTTTCTTCCAGATTTTCTTAGGTAAAGGTGAAAAAATGGGTGTTGTTCAAGATTTTCAATAAAACCCTTATCATTAAACCTTTTAGTAACCTATCTGAATGTCATCAAATGTAAGATACTTTATTTCCACAGTAACACATTGACAGAATCATAGTTTTGTAGGAACCCCAGAGTTTCATCTTATCCATCCCTGTCATTTCTTGTTTAGGCTGTGAAGTATCTTAGTCTATGCCACTGTATAGAACAGCAATCTCCTGTATTTCTCCTTACTTTGTTCCCATCCTGAAAGAATTCAGAAATCAATATGGATTTGAGAGATCCAAGACAGCCCCTCTTATATTTTTCCTAGTAGCATGGCTTTGTGGTTGAGGAACTGCCACAGCTTCCCTACCTTGTCAGTTCCCAGTCCTTGCCTGTATGTTTTCTGGCATAGCAGAGCTCAAGCTTCTTTCAGCTGAACTCCTTGACATGTCCTGGAGAAAGGAAAGCATGCATTTTCTTTAATTCTTCCAGCAGAACTGCTCCCACCCAAAGGTCAGGAACTAAAAGCTCTTAACGAGCGACTCTGAGATTGGCACTATGGATGTTGCTATCCCATTCATGGCAGTTTCTCTTGTCCTCATCAGGAAAAGAGGCAGCATTCTCCTTGCACAACCCATCTCCTTTCCCCACTAAGCAGCGCAGGCACCCTGAGCTCTCCTACAGGCCCTCAACCTGTATGGTCCCATTACAGAGGGAAAGTGAGGGCAAGGAAGGATTCTTTATGCCTGTTCCCTCACTTGTGTAACTAACAGAAAATTCTTGTCCCTCTGTCTGGGCTGGGTGAGGAGCACCCTCTAGCTGTAGCGCCTTCTGCTTCTTTGACACCCAAGAGCTCAACTGCTCTACCTCAAGACACTGACGCAGGAAGAACTCCCCTGGCCATGGGGAGACAAGGAATACGTATGTATTCTGCGCAAGTGTTTAGGCAGCTCTCACTCCTACAGAAATAGCAGATGTGTGCAACTGTCTTCACTGCCCCCATGGTGACAGGTTTGGTGCAGGGCAGAATGACGTAATGGATTCCGGCAGATCACTTCAGCCAGAACCCGTTCAAGTGAGAACCACATTCCTTAAACTACCGGAAAATGTGATTCAAATTTGTAGTTTTCTCTGTGGTATCTAAGTTTGTGTGGATAAAAACCCATTTATTTTTTAAGACCTCTGAATATACTGTATTCTTTCTCCACAGATATTGGCCATATTTAGATGGGAAGATAAGAGAAGCTTTAGTTTTACGAAGTATTAAAGTACGACTTCTCATAAGTTTCTCAAGAGACACAGATCCCCTTACATTTAATTTTGTTTCGTCTCTCAAAGCTATTTGCACTGAAGTTCCCAGCTGTAGTTTGAAAGTTGTAAGTACAATCCATATTATTTTGAAAGTTAAGATTGTTTTTCTCCAAATAAATCAAGAAAACTTAACACACACTGAAGAGCATTCTGTGTTAGTATGGTAACATTTAAATTTCATTAAATAACATAGGTAACATAGTGGACTAAATTTAATCCTAGTAGTGGCAGATAAAAGACAGGAAAATAAAATGATGCCAGAAGGCAGTTTGTGCTGGGGACAGCTTGTGGTCCTTCATGGCAAACCTAGYAGAGTGAACCATAGTTATGTCTTCTTTAAGCTGTCTGCTAACAGTAAATGTGACAATATAAAAATGTTTTCTAGTTTGGACTTGTGTAACTGTTCAGCTCCATAAGCATCTACTTTCTCCTTAATGAAGTACAAAGTACAAGAAAAAACACTGGAAGATTTAATGTTACATTCAGAATTATGAATATACATGCAATACAGTAAAGTGAGAAATACCATAYATTGCATACTTGCATTAGAGTACAGCACATATGGAAAGTCCCATTTTAAACTGGATATACTCTTAGAAAATTGAGGGATGCTGGAACTCACAATCAGCTTGCACCAATTTCTTTAGAGGGGGAGGGGAGAGAAAATTGTCTTAAGTTGCTAAATCTGCTAAATTATTTTGACTTTTTAAAACTGCTAATTAAAAAAACCAAATACTAATACTGCTTGTGTCATAAGTCATATTTATGCATATCAAGAAATAGGGATTTTTGTTTTAAGAAATGCACTGTTACAAGTTTCTTAGGTGAGAATCAGCAGAAAGGTTTTGTGGGGATTTTTTAGGTCAAAAAGAAGTCTGGTAATTCATGTTGCTCATACTGCTCAAGCCACTTTGAAGAATTTCAACTTTGAAGAATTTCAAGTAACCTTGAGCTACAGCTTGTTCTGTATTTACCATCAAAATTCTATCTATGTTTTCAAAATTATTGCTTAATAAATGGCATATAACGCTCTACATACTTGTAGCCATTTTCCTCTATTTACAACAGGTAGAATCTTTAGAACAGAATTTTTCTGGCAAAGAACGAAATGCTATGAGGAAAATTTTTGATTTCTATACATTTATTCTATATAAACATTGTAGCTAGAGTATCTTTAGTTAAAATACAAATATAATGATTTCTAGTAATAAAACATAGCAGACCACAGATTTTAATACAGTTTTAATTTACAGTGCAACTCTGTTACCTCTGTGCTGTGCATCAGCAGGTCGTTTTGCACACTGGGTATATTACCACATTAAATAGTAACAGACTTAATATTGTTCTGTTATGAGTAACATCTTAAGGCTCAGAGTTTGCTGGTTACTATTTGTGAAACTGTGGCACCGGCTTCATCATGACACTCATTTACTTCACAAAACATGTCAGATATGCAAGTTAGAAAAAACAGTACTTATCCTTTATGCTTATCTGGTTATAGCCAGGATCAAAAGAGTAAAAACACGCTGGATGGGGAGGACAGCTAACAAGGTAGAAAAATTAAATATTCTGAGTTAATGGAAAAATCTGCTTTTCCCTTTGGTTCTGCTTTTGGTATGAGAAACATGAAGTCAAACTAAGCACTGTACAGAAAATACAGTCAAATACAGGTACGTGTTGTATGTTTTTATACACAAGAATATTGAAATTTTAAGAAAAACTTACTTAAACTAGAAATCCTCATCAAGACTTTACTTAAACTGAATTACCACCGGTCAATTTCTTAGTTTAAGTTGTCGTAGTACCTTAATACTGTTCTGACAGAAATGACACTTCCCCATCTTCCATTTTCTTGGGGATAACATAACTCAACCCTACAAAAAATATTTACGTTTTTCATTATATTCATTTATGTTTTGTTCCATGTGAAATGCTTTTTCATGATTGTTTCTTTCTTTGGAAGAATCACTCTGGCTGAGTGGCTTCCAGGAGGTGCCAATGGCTTGCTGCAGGTTCACTGCAGCTATTTTAACAAAGGCAGGAGCCTGAGGCGCACTGTCAATTTTGGAGATTTTTCAAGTGCTTTGGTTGGATGCGAACCTCCTCTGGGTTTCCCCAACTTTGACCAGGCCAATGGAAGTTTTGGTACAACCTAACTAGAAACCAGGGCCCTGCAAACTACTTACCCCTAGCAGTGTCATGATCAAAACTTACAGCCAACCTCCATTTCTCTCATTTTTCACTCTGCTGTAAAGATCAGAAAGGCAGGAGACTGCAAGGTATGATTTCCTAGTTGAGAGAGTCTAATTTTAATGCATTTCTTCTACCTAGAAGCAGGTTTTTCTCTTTTGCCCAAAAATTTCTGGCAACACTGAGCAATTAACAGCACTGAAGCCAGGTAGAAAAAGATTAATCCTTAATTATGCATTCCTGAGCATCTCGCTATGAATTGTGGAGTCTGCTGTAAATAAGCTTTGAAAATTCATAATTATTGGATTCAACTGTTAAATTATGAATTTGAGAACACAAATTCAATTTAAGTTCTCTGAAAAAACACCACTGAGAAGACCTTAAGAGYAAAAAAATTGCCTTTGCTTGAAAACTAAATAAATGTTCTAAGTACATGGCCAAACAGCTGCTGCGTATCAGCCCTCTGGCTCATCCAGTGAGCTCTGTCCTATGTGCTGAACTACAAGTGAGCAGAAAATGAAGGCTTGAATTGTAAGGGGTAAACTCAAGAAGAGTTTATCAGCATGCATTTGGGGACCTTAAATCTAGTATTCCACAAGTTGTGCATGCTTCTCTCTGTAAATGCATATTAATTGTGTGCAAGAATGTACAGTCTGGCTCTGAAAGCTGAATTAAAAAGGGGTCTGCTCTGTTGCTTAGTGCTGAAGAGAGAAAGTGGCATGTTTTTTAAAGGGCCCACAGAAAGAATGAAATAGACTCAAGTAACTTTAGAGAACTGGAAACTAGGAAGGAGTGGCACTGACCCTAAAGTGTTACAAATCGACTATGAAACCTTTCATCCTAAGCCGTAATTTAATTTTAACGCTCTAAAGTCTTTAAGGAAAAAAAAAAGGAGTTAGAAACAATGAATGAAATCTGAAGGTGTGTGTTGGAAAACATTAGTATATGCCATTCAGCACCTATGATAGTTTACTTCCTCACCAAGTTGCATTTGTGTGTTTTGTTTGTGAGGGCAAATGAGTTTCCCTCCTACCTGTAAGGGAGTTAACGGCTTGTCTGCTACCGCTGGAGAATGCTACATTTTCAAGCCACCTGTCTTTATCTGCCTGATTTCAAAATTTTCTCTCCTACAAAATTATACAAATAGAAGGCTAATTTATCTTTTTCAATTCAGCAGATCTGCTATCTCAATCTGACAACTTTAAGTTATTATTCTATTTGACCATTTTTTCAGCAAGATATGTAACCTTTTGCTAAATCACAACCTTCAGAAGATAGTTTGTTATATTTTGTTTCCTGGTACTAAATACTTTTCCCATTCAACATCTTCAGAGTACTTCCTACAACGTTAGTATTACTTGCACAGTGGATTATTTCAGCTTCCAAGTCACCACAAAGAGCTGATGCATTACACTTGAAGGATGCCCTACAGTTGCTGACTATCTTTGTTTGTTGTGCAGAGAAAGCCATGAGCATTTTTAGTTTTTTATCAAACATGCAGGATTCTTTCAGAAAGATTCAGATCCACCTCTAGGTTGCTAATTACGTACCTTCTGTGTGAGTACATGTTTGCACAATAGTTCCTCRGGCATGAAGTTGCAGCTTTGATGTATTTACTGAAAATTAGGCTCTACTAGCTAGTAAGCTTTCCTTTATAGCTATAAGATGGTTTGTTCTAATTAAAAATGTATATATATATATACTGTAATTGCATGTTAGTAACATTTAAAATGTTTAACTACAGATGCAGTTTTTCCATGCAGTTTAGTTAGGTATGAATATACAATATAGAGCTCAATATAGAAGAGGAAAATCTTTACTAAATGAAGCAATCATTCTATTAAAAAGTTTAGGCTGGTCTGCTTGCTTTTAAAGCAAAAAAACTGTCCTTGGAATTTTTCTAGTGTGTAAACTTATTACAAAAATTAAACCGTGGAAGTTAAAAATGCCACGTGCACAGGTGAGTAGGCATGCAGTGACATATGAAAGCCAGAGACTGCTGGATGAGAAAATGATGGATCTTACACCTGTACTACATGACCACACAGTATTTGGGCACTGAATTGTCCACTGARCTGTTATTAAGATGCATGCAGCTGTGATCATAAAGAGGGTAGTCAATTTTACAGATACTTAACCTGGCACGATACTATATGCTTTAGGATTTTTTTTTTCCTCCACTCACTGATCTAAACTTCTATCCATTCTCAACAATAATAGAAACAGATTATTTCCACACTACACACTTATTTTAATTGTTTGTTCCTAATGCATTAATAACCTCCTTCACCCATAAAAAGCTGTTTCATCACCTTGGGGGGGGGGGGAAGGAAATCAACCCTAAAATAGAAATCAGTCTGTTCAACACTCTAATCACTGTAAGCAGAGAACTACAGGCCAGAGTGGGCATTTAGCCTGAACCAGTCTTGGCATTTTATGCAGAGGTCTTCAAGCAGTTTTGGTACTGCCTCTGGCAACAGAAAATTCACCATATGTATTTTCCAAGGGGAAAAAGAGCAATTCTAACTGACAGTCCAAAGCGTAAAGCATTAGGTTAAACAACAACCCCCCCCCGGCCTGTTGTACCTTTTATCTGCAAATAAACCATATTAACTAGGTTTGATAATGCTGATCAGAGGTAAGACTGTACAGTATTCACAGAGTTCTTTCTTAAGGAAAAACCAAAGAACGATCTGTAATGACTGAGATGAATGATTAAGATGAACAAGTAGTACTATCACCCCCTCTACTCGCCACTGTTTATATACAGTTCTGAAGTGACCACTAAACACCAGTGTGATAAAACCTGAAGCTGGAGTTCCTGGTACTTATTAACAACCTAGAATTGGATTTTGAAAATACTGAGACTATTCTGAAAGGCATCTCTATACCCAAAAGGATTATGTCAAGGTTGTATGGAAGGTATCAGTGGTTCAAGGTGTGAACAGTACATTAAAAGGCTTTTGGGGGGAGGAGTTTTTGGTGGCTTTTGTTGTTAATATCTTTCAACTTTTSACTAGCTGTACTGTACAGACAATTGCCTTAGTTCATAATACGTTCTGAATTTTGATGCTGGGAAGCTACACCATCACCTAGATTATAAACCTTCCAAGTCCTACACTAAATATTTAATTTCTTCATTCTCCTGTTATTCTCCACCTCTTTTTGGACTCTGGGTGTTCAGCTATCAATTTCCCTAATGAAACAAATAATACTTAAGCTTGTACTAGAAACCACATTTTCTATCTGGGCACTAAGCCAGATTAGAAATGAATATAGTTCTTCAATAAAATCTATCAGCTTTTGCCTTTTTGGGTAATTTTTCTCTTGTCAAGGAAGTTTGATCTCTGCAAATCAGATTTAATCTTGAAAAGTCAGAGAGATGGGCAAGTTTCCCATTGTAAAGTATGCAATGTGTAAGATAAAGGTATTAATTCAGCTTGCTGGCAAACCACGTGAGCTGGATCCTGAAGCAGACTTCAAACCCCAGTGTCTCTTGATGAATTAGGAAATGAGCTAAATACACTTCTGGCTCTCACCCTGCAGAACACAATGGATTCTTTGGTTCATTTCACAGCCTTTATTATATAGCACTGTATTTCTTATAACATGCTGTAGCTGCATATTTTTTGTATATCAAAATGCAAAGGTATACTGAAAATCACAGACTTTCTGAGAATTTATGCACTGTTTTATTCAAAYGAATGCTCCCCTACAAACTCAACTTTCAGTACTACTAACTTCTTGTCAGTCAGGAACAGCAAGACAGAAAAATTATAGTCTGTTCATTACATTGACTCCTTTCTATTTTATGGCAGAAATTCTTTGACCTTGAAGAAGAGAGTGCATGCTTTCTTAAAGAACAGAAGAACACTTCCCTCCCCAAATTAAATCGTAACAAATATATGGTGACTGATGGAGCTGCATACATTGGTAAGTAACTGCATCTCAAGAAGTTCTAGTTTATCTGTAGCCAGAAGCCCGAAATAACACTGATTTTTAAGTGAGGAATATATGCTTCTTAAGTTAAAAAATACTGTACTCCATCTTTAGGAACCTAGATGAAGACTGAGCTTTGAAGAGCAGATGAAATTTCTCATTAAAAAGCTAAATAAGTTTCCTTCCCACTTCCTCCTATTAATCAGTTTCTCCAAAAGCAGCATGATGTTTTCAGTATTTAGAAAGACTGAAAACACAAACACAGCATACTTTAGGGAGAAGGAATAAACTGGATGATCAACATATTCTCTGTCATCTGAAAGAAGATGGACTAGTCTCCATTTTCCATGTCATTATGAAAGCTGTTGGTCGTCAAGGTAAATACTGGACAAATGACTGTCCTCTGGCCTCCTCCTCTCCGGAGATCATCTTACTCACTGTATTCTGTAATGGCACATTTCAGACACCTTTTTCTAACATAAAGTACATTTCTAATAGATACGAGAAACTCACTGTGGGTTAAAGATGTATTTAGCTAGTATTTGTGTACAGCAGCTAACAAAGGTTCTTAATCAATCAATGCTTGTTAAAGGGATAACTGCTCTTAAAAAAAAAARAGAGAGAGAGGGAGGGAGAGGGAGACTGCTTGAGCTGGGTGCCAGAACCACAAAACTGCAACTGAACTAAAATGTAACTCAGAAAATTATATAAAATCTAAAGAAAACATGCACTCCAATAGGCTTCAGCTCATGCTTTAGTTGCCTACCTGCTCACACTCACTTCTGCAAAGAGTTTACAGCCAGTGATCATAAAGGGAACTGGGGAGGACATGGGCTGCAAGCCAGAAGCATTTCTGTTCACATGGATGAATAATGAAGGATCACAAAGAACCTAGAGAGATGTCCGAGAGCACCTCTTAAAAGCTCGCCTTGATGGGCTCTTGAATGTACCATTTCTTAGACCATGCCTTGAATTAAGTATATGGACCAGAATGTAGTGTCCTCCCTTTAAAATAGTCATCGCAAGATCATAGCTATGACTTGCAGAAATTGTAGACATCTCATTAAAAAGTTTTTTGCAACCTCTGATACTCTGCGGACTACTACTGAATCCTAAAAATTCTCTTTCATTACTTTCAGTCGCTGAATCCTTGTTTCATGAAAGTCACTTCTCTGTTCTCTTTAGTATTTTGGTACCCTAGTCTCTTTACCTATCCAAACTTTTTTTCTCACTTTAGTTAGTACAGCTTAATCCTCTAAGGTCTCCCAAACGTGTTACGAGTCCACAAATCCTCTTTTTACTTCATTTTAAAAAAACTTACCAATACCCAGATCCAGTTTCAGTACCTTAAGAGTGTCTGTGTAGCATGTATTCTTAGCTAAGTTGCTTTTATTCCTTCCCATTGTCCTCTCCTCCTTTACTCAAGTCATACAGATAAGTGCATCTTGGCATATATCCCACAGCGATACAAGGTAGGATTTTTTTTTAAGAAATAAAATTAAAGCTGTGTGAAAGGAATACAAATGCATATGATGAAGGACCTGATGCATCTTTTCCTTGAAAACGTATGAAGAAATTTTCCGTATGATCAGACCTTGATTTACCGTCCTTGACAATTTCARATTTCTTACATTTGCAGTAACTGAAAATGGCTCTCAAAAGAAATGGTATGCAGTTCTCAGATACTGTCATGTATGTACATTCAGACATTCTGTTTTAAAGGATGACCTTTAGTATCCAGTATTTTGGAGAAAAAAAATACATTGTACAAGTAAAACTGAGATAGTTATTTCTTTTTATTACAGCTAGAGTGAAACTGAAATGCTTGTTTTATCTGTTTTCCATTAAACCAGTTATCCTTTGTCTTGCTATCACCAGGATATGAAACACTCATTCATTACCTTAAGACTTCATGCAACAAAGAGGGTAGTAACTGGAATAAAATAATAATAAAATCTTGTTTTTTTTTTTTTTCCTGAAATAGTGTCTGTCAGCTGGTAAACTGTAAAGGATCTCTTGGTATGGCTAAGCATTACAGAGCAACTACTATCCATCCCATCTACGTTAGATTGTTCATACAGCTTAAAGTATTCTTATCCTTGGCACTGAAAAGGCTGATGAGGAAAGTAAATGCAGTAATAATATATACAAAAGGAAGAACAAGTTAGTTTTAAATAAATGAAAGAACCTCTTTGGGCCTGTGATGGATTAGAGTTGTTAAATGTGCACAAC
Organism: Rhea americana; assembly: GCF_003343005.1. Taxonomy (NCBI): domain Eukaryota; kingdom Metazoa; phylum Chordata; class Aves; order Rheiformes; family Rheidae; genus Rhea; species Rhea americana. The sequence goes on from NW_028185450.1 coordinate 209,263, forward strand.
CTTCTGCACTACACTTTGATACACCATGGACATTGGGTTTTTTTTTCCTGTAGTAGAAACTCATTTCTGTGTATGCTTAGTATATTTCTAGGTAGGTGTTGGGGAGAATGATACTTTATCATGCTGGATTGCCTTTTCCAGATAAGTTTGGGGGTTTTTCTTTTAAACAATATGACAAACTCATTGTATATTCCTGCATTTCTTTGTAGGTAATTTTGATTGGGTAGGAAATGCTTTTACACAGAATGCTGGAGCTGGCCTTGTTATCAACCAAGCAGACGCGGGGAACAGCACAAGCATCATTAAGCAACTCAAAGCTGTTTTTGAGAGGGACTGGTATTCACATTATGCCAAAAGTTTACAACCAACAAAAATCCCAAACTGCTTTAATCACAAACTTAATAAAGCAACATCAAATAAGACTGCCATGAGCAATGTGAATTAGAAAGACTATTCTACTGCTTAGTATGGCAATGAAGAATTACTGTGGGGTGTAGCCCTATTTCATACTTACAGAAAAAAAAGACTTAAACAGCAAAAAAGGGGGTTGGTTAGGGGATTTTTTTGTTTTAAGAAAAAGCACACTTATATAAAAAATGTCTAATTCTCTATATTGAATTATTTAAGACTTTCAAATTTGTCACTTCTGATTCTGAACAGTTTCTGCTTCCATGTTACTTTTAAGGTTGCACTTCTGAACGTAACAACATGCATCAAATTTTCAGTTTTACAGCTTTCCCATCTTCCCATCCTGGCTAGAACGAACCCAGAGGCAAAACCAAAATTCAAGCTACAAAATGACATTCTAAGATCAGTTATTACCAATATAAGTAAATGGGAGATTTCTCCCATTAAAGAAATAAGCGTTTGCCCATGTAAATCATTCCCTTTAAATAAATGACCAGTCACTCTGATTTTTACCAGTTCTGAGCACATAGTTCAAGTACCACTCTTTCTTTAGGTTTTCTAACTATCCTTAAAATATATTAGGGTTACGTGACTGGTAATRCCTTCATCTTCTAAGCGTATCACGAAGTTCTGAGGAATGGGGGTTGGTCTAATCAAATTCATCATAATCTCTAAAGCCTCTCAGATAAATGGATTCCTATCCAAGTAATTTGGATTTCTTTCAGTGTAACACTTACTTCCAATTATACTAGTGTCTCACTATGATAATCTCCATATTATGAGTAATGGTAAAGATCAAGGACTGACTTTCCCTGAAATCTGAAGGTTATTCTCCCAATTTAGGTACATATCAACTGAGAGTCAGCAGTTGTGTACACATGATTAAACTAATGCATAATATTAGTATTAAATAATGCTTTTTAGCAAGGTCAACAGCTTGTGCAAAACCATACAACAATAGTAGTTAAATGACTGTACTTTCATTTTTGTTGATTTTACACCTGTGAATTCTTTTTGCTAGCTGTCACTTCAAAAAAAAATTTGGGAAGTTGTATTTTTGCATTAAAGTATCACCATATAGGTTAAAATATCAGCACAAACAAGAATGTAATGTTTTAATTTGGGCCAGTTTCAGCTGGTATTAATTAGTGTGTCTCTATAAACATGGTTCAGTTGCGGCAAGAAGCAACTGTTCTGTAAAAATGAGAATTTGCTCTTTAAAAAAAGGCAAAAAAATTAATGCTTTACAATTCTTTTCTCAGTCTGAGCTGTATCAGCTTAGTTTCTTAACAGAAAGCTTTCCTTACTGTCCTTCAGCTTCTGCTGAAGAAACACAGCTATGAAAGCAAGCTGCATTCTGTGTTTTGTTAAAATAGTCACTTAACTTTTGCTGAAATACAAACCATTTTCACTTGGTTATATGATGCTGAAGGTACACTTTGAAAGCTGTAGGGTAACAAAGAAAGAAAATATCCCAAGGGACTATTTTAATCTTAAGAACGAGTTAAAAAGCCAGCTTGACTTTCCAAGACCTAGATTTAATTTGCAAGACGGGAGGGGAAGGGAAAGGTTTTATTTTGAACTAAGCACAGTTTAGGAAATCCTAAAAAGAGAATGCCGTTTTCTGACAACTGCCAGCTACAGATGCATTTCAAAATTAGTTATGACTGCAAAAGGCCCATTTTGGTAAATAACATTCATTTCTTCTAGCGCTTCCCRGATGTGGATCATTTCAACGAAAAACGAAGTAACAAAAAAAAATTCTCTAAAATCRTTTTCAACTTTCCAGAAAATATTCTGCAGTTTTAATGCTCAGTAACATTTTGCTAATATTAAGAAAAGCCCATGCCATATATTAGCACCCCCCACACACACACACACACCCTGTGAAGAACAGCATACATTCTGACATTAACAGAAGAAAAAACCAACCAAAAAAATCTGAAAACAGGCATTACCTGAGTCGCTGTAAAGGAGAGATCTTTCTTTTTTTTCCTTTCTTTCTTTCTTCTGTACATAATTTTATAAGTATAGCAGCTACAGAAGAATGCCTCAGATGTTTTTAATAGAAATAAATGTTGATGCAGACTACTTTCTGTTGAAACTTACTGATTTCAGCTGAGTTACATCACCAATGAATTTTGTTTTCATAGTCAAAGGGGGAAGAAAAAAGCATTTATAAAAGCTGGTTATTTGTGATGTTTCAGGGCAACTCTTATGGGTGGGTGATTTTAAAGCTTAAGATGAACTTACTTAATACCAAGTCCTTACCCAAGATACAAAAAAATAACAATAATAATCTGTCCAGAATTGTCAATTGTAATATCTGATGGTAATAATATACAAGAAGAATGAATCAATGTAATATTTTTCCCTCTTGTATTACAGATACTGTAAGTGTGTTAAGTTTTTGATATGACRTTTTGTACAAATAATGAAGAAACTTAGTGGAACAGAATTTGTCAAATGATAAAGCTAAGCTGCCTGTTTTCAAAGCAGGATTCAGTGAAACATGAGTTTATGGAGTTACCACTGGCATTCTATATCTTATATACCAAATGAGTGATCCAGATGCAGTAGTTTTTATTCACTAGATTCTGGGGCAATACAATCATGAAGATTAACTGGGCCCATTAGTTTTTAAGTGCATTCATACTGGCTTGATGAACAAATTCTGGTGCTTCAATGACTGAGAAAAAAGCTCATACCGAAAAGTACTTTTTAAAATAGTAGTAATACATTATGTTTTATGAATGGACACCTTCTACTGGGAAATAGTGGTCAGCCATTCTACAATGGGACTGGCAGGCACAAGTTTCATTTGGTATAAAGCATGGATTAATAATTTAATAATTATTTAGAATGGCAGCAGCTCCAAAGTAGTAAAGGCGGCTTTGGTTTGTTATATTAGCCAAAAGGAAGTGCATCCTTGGATTTAAGGAAGTAGAGACTTAAAGAAAAATCAGATTCTTTTAAGTGTGTTAAAGGAAATCAGAACCAATTATTTGTTCAGGGTTATCACAATTATTGTTTAAACTAGCTTTGATACAGCAGGCTCGATTCTGACCTCAGTTCTTTCTACCAATGTAAATCTGGAGCAATTCCATYATTGTTATTTCASATTGGTTTAGCAGTGATCAGAATCTAGATCAGAATCCAGTTTCTTCTTGCTTTAGCTCTCCTGAACACCCCCACTGCACAGCCTATTTACAATTTCAACAGGCGCTTTCATTCAGTAGTTTCTTACAGAAATAATCCAGAAGATGCACTTTCTCTAGCCCCCTTCTAAATGGCATTGGTAACTCTGTCATATTAAAGGTGATTTCCTAAAAAGAACGGCTTTATTCTTAAAGAATATAGACTGTAATTGTTTGCTGCAAACATTTACTAGTGCCTTATTCATATACAAAATTTTGTTTAACTGTTCCTCATGTGCAGTCCTGCTAAGATCTTGTGTCTAGTACCGAGGCATACAGCGAGCTTCCTAAGACTACACATTGTGACATTTACAGGCTAGTATGTAAAACAAGAGTCACAAAAAGACAAAAATGGAATGAGAGGTGGGTCCCAACCAAGAGTACACCTAAACCTGAGCATTTTTATCCAAGCCCAGTTCTAGATCAAAATTTCAAAAATTACTCCTGTCTTTATTACAAACCGATGCAAAACACAGTCAAAGCATTCTGTCCTGTTGAGGTCTAGATATAAAAAAAAATCTGAATTCCCCCAATATCTGGCTGAAATCCAAWATACCACCACCACAGAAGTTTCTTTAAGCACAAGATGAAGTCCAGAACTCACAGTGCCTACTTTACAAATGTTGYGTATCACATTAAGTAAGTCGTAAGTTACTTCGGGCAGGCCACCACTTCTGTCTGCCTACARCATATGCTCTTAAAACGCTGCAGATGAGGTGCAAATAGGTATTCAGGGGGTTGCTTTTTGGTGTTGTTTTTGTTGTTGTTGTTTGTAAATGAGAAAGAAAGAGGCAATAGAGCAGGCCTAAAACTTCATTAGTTGTTTCATGCTTCAGGTGACTACAGACAGCTACTCTCACTTTCTCTTTGAAAACCTCACAGAACATACACTGTGCTACTTCATAATGGTCACAGCAGTATCCCAACAGGAACAGGCTCAAGTTTTTGACTCATTTGTTTCTAAGAAATGCATCTTCTTTGAACCTGTATTGCAAATACAGGGTCTCATCTGCCTTCCAGTAAATCCAGGCTCTACAGGCAGCTCAGAGGACAGCTTGAGAAACATATACAAGGTTTTCAGAATTACCTATTATCTGTATTTCTACTATCTCCATGAATTATTCTACCACTGTGATGAGTTTCACATACATAAGAACTGCTCTCTGTGGATGTTCCCTGCCGTTTAATCCCAATCCAAGGAGAAATACAGGCACAATTTCTATAATTTATCTTTTCTTGTGGCTTTAGTGTGTACTTTCTGAAATAGTGCAGAGTTCCTCAGTAAGCTGGCAAAACATCAGCTGGCTATTCTAGTTCTCCAATCGAAGCCTTTTATAAATATCCTCCTCTTGAATAATATGCACTTGACTCCTGAAAATAGTCTGAGGGAGATCACCAAGTTATGTTAACCACTCTGGACTTCAAAATTCACTTTTCATTTTAGTACAAAATATTGACTACATGTATAGTATGCTTCCAGATGGCAACTGCTGGCATTGCATTTCACTTCCACTCCTATACTTTCTATATTTATATACACTTAARAAAAAAATTGTTAATCGAATTAAATTTATGTACAAAGCAAAATGAGTCCTTGTTATATTTGAAATTCACCACTTTATTTCTCCAAGTTGAATGCACCAGTAAACATATTCCATTTTAACACTGTGTATTACAGTAGCTCTACTGATACTGTAGAGTGGTTGGTTGCATTTCTTAGCTGTAACGTTCCACTTTTTAATTACTGTCGGATGTTATTTATGAATTTCTCAGTGTTAAAATCGGGTTGCTCCTGCATTATCACTTTGCACAAATGCCTTAGAAGCTTGTTAACCTAGCATGAAGAAAAAAGACCTTGTTCAAAATCGTTTAGACAAGAGAAGAAGAACTCATATGCTTTACCAATGTGGATGTTCAAGTTAGTAGATGAACCCTAGTCTTAAAACTCAGTGRAGCTTTCTAGCGCATCTGCTGTTTGAAGCCCATGCAGAGCTAATGCAAGTAAAGGCTTCTGAGAATCTCCTTTTCAGATCAGGACTTTAAAGACAATCTGAGTGGACAATCCCATTGTCTTGAGTGTTTTAACAGGGTAACTTACTTCATATTTTTATGAAAACTTACTCTATTTCATGTCCATATGCTATAGCTCCACTAACATACTACAGTCAGGTTTCCCTTAAAATTCAACATAAAAATAAGACAAAATAAGCCCATGTGGCCTATTTCTCTACATCTTGTTAAAATCAGAAGTGCAACTCAATTCTGGCTGTCTGTTATTCTACTACTACAGTCGATAGAGTCTGCTCTATTTTGTTCACAACAAATTCAACACTGCAGCTTTTGAGGTATAAACTCACTAATCTTTTTAATCCTGTAAAATGAACATGTTCATCTTCACTTTAAGAAGAGAAGTAAGGTTGACAGCTGATACAGCCTACTGAACAAAACAAAATGTAATAAAATGGCCCACAACTATAGCATTCCAGAAGATTATTTTGTGCTCCTATTGACAAAAGTTTTAGCTTCATGACTACATATGTAAGTAATAAAAGTTATCAGCATCATGACTGAGTTGCATGAACACATATCRGTCGCTGCATCTCACAGCAGTCCCTGCCTTTACAGCTTAAATGTAATTAAGAAAGAGAAAAGAGGGGAAAAAATAGCCACAGAGGTCAAATCAACTTCAATCACACTAGGTTAGCAAACTGAGTACTGACCTAAAGCCTCTGGGCAAGGTTCTCATTTTGTCCTTTCCACTGCAAAATCCTGCATTTCTTATCCAGCTACTGTTTCCAGAATGAGAGGAGGAAAACACTGAGTATTAAAAACTTAGGATGCTCAACATTGACTGAAGAAATCAGGATAAATATGATACCATAATTTCTATGCAACAGGTACTGTGATGTAAAGCAGTACTGGAAATGGAGCTCTTTGTACATCAAAAAATTTTAGCACTCTTCCCACACTAACATAAACAGAGGATTTGCATCACAGCACATGCCCACAAATGATTACAGTACATGCATTTATGTCTCTCAGTACACAAATATAGTCAAGTCAGACAGCTATTCATCATTCTGAACTCTTCATAAACTGGATAACTTAAAACCTAAGCAAAAGTATCAGGCCATCAAATTTGACAAATGGAATCACCAAGATGAAAAACAGTAACTTTCTGGCAAAAATGGTAACCATATAAAAGTATATAAATTACTTAGAAGCCCTTGTTAAATTTTCAAATGTAACTTTAAGGAACTTCATGGGGATAGTAATGAGGAAAGGATATTTATGTTAAAAGATTACAAGCATGCACCTTTATATGTAGTGCTGCCAAAGGCAGACAGCGTTTAACATACAAAATGAGAAGCTCCTCAAATGGAAGTATGTGGAACTAGATTTTAATGAATGCCTTGCTTGCAAATGTTTCGAGCTAGACTTGCTCAGTATTCAGTTATTCCACATTATTCTGCTTTTATACTTCTTCAAAGGACACTCTACTTGTATTTATGTTTTGAAACTTGAAAACTTAGCAGGAAAGCAGGATGTGCCCTATAAGCAACAGCCATTTCTTTCTAAAGGTCAGGGAGCCAATCTAATTTTGCTTTCCCTCTTGCTGTCTTCTGCTTTTTCAGCAACCCATTTCCCAACCCATTCACTTGTCACTACCTGAGAAACACAGAAAATAYAATATTTAGTTATCTGTTTCTTATGAAACCTGATGGCTGACCAAYAAGGTTTTGCCCTCTCAGAAATTCCTTACCTAATGTGATACTCAAGCAAGCAGAATGAAGGAGTTCAAACACATTATGAAGGTGCCTAACATAACTCTTCACCTGGTGAGGCCCATATGCAGAAGTTGGTATAAAGGATACAGAAGAAAGAAAGCAAAAAAGAGAAGTTTAGCAAATTTAACATGAGGTGGCTTTCCTTCTGCTGATAAAAATATCTCTTCTGGGGGGATCATTTATTCTAGTATTAACCATTTTTAACCATACAACTAGATCTGTAATGATTACAATGTGCAGGTAACTTCAGCATGAAGAGGTGAGAGTACAAACACCCCACTAACCATGCTTCTCCTCCTTGACAATTAATTTCTTCACTGGGGGAAAGGCATGGAAAAGTGAGAAATGTACTTTCTCCTCTGTCCAAGGAGTAGCCCAGACTTCTACTAGAAGCACAGTTGGTAAGGTATCCAGAAAAAGCAAACATCCTGTACTTGCAACTCCAAAKAATTCTCAAAAGGTGGTGCATACCTGTGGAAACTTCAGCCTCGGGCTAGTATCAKCTTCTTTGTAACAAACTGTCAGACTTAGGAGAGCTCCTCTTCCTCCTCCCTACTCTACTGCTGAAAGTAGATGTCAAACTCCCAGAATAGTTTAAGACTTAGGCCCGTGGAGAGAAAAATAAACGACAGATTCAGCCATGGACACAAAGAGTCCAGTGTAAATATTAAAATGCGTAAGAAATCAAGATCAARTGACAGAGCATGTACTCATTTTTAACAACACATATATATGCATGCACACATATGCAGAGAGCACAAGATGGGGAGAGAGTTAAGCATGCACAAAAATCAGAAAACAAAGTGGAGGCAATTACCTCAAATCAATGAAGTTGAAATTTATAAATAAAAATGCCAACTGTTATTTATCAGAACAATTCCTGTATCTCCAAAGTTAGCAGCAGACTGTTAACCAGTAGTTTTGTTATGTTGTGCAAAGTARGTTTGGGCATTGAAAGTCTTGTGTCCATTTATGGATGCATTCAGCTTAAAAGTTAGGCAAGAAAAAGGTTCTCTATAGATTTACAGATTCTACTGCCAAATAATCATTAAAAAAAATAGCCACTTATCACAACATCTGTATGTCAGCATCTGAATACACAGATCTTTGTGACCAAGTCTGAAGAAAGCAGAAAAGCAACATTTGTTACAGCAAGCAGCCAACCAAAACAGATCATAAGGCAAAGGCCTTCCAAGTATCAGTTGATAAAATAAAAAAGTGCTCAGATGCCCCCATTTCCATCTCAAATTCCAAAGTCCTGATATCAGATTCCAGATATGGAGCTGAGGCTCTCCATACRCACACAGAAAACACATCCTCAGGAAAAGGGGGCATCTGTGTCAGAAGAGCTAAAAACCTCTCTAATACGATGACTTGTTCCACAATTGTAGAACATTCTACAATTAAATAAGACTAACAAGAAATAATGGCAGTTATTACATTACTTACCAGAAAAGGCAACATGTCCTTTCCTTGAACCTGTGCACATCAACAGACTCAAAATGACCTACAGAAGTAAACTTCTGGCCACAGTATAGAAGTGCACTAATATTCTGTTCAGAAGTTTCCAATAGCACATACCAAAGCACTCTACTCACCTTCATTGACACATTTGCCAAAGCTCTCTTTTATAAAACCAAGGAGCGATGTTTGTCTGAACTCARTTCTGCCTCTTCCCTTTCCTCACTMCCTCCTACCTTTCCTCATTCCCTCACACAAACACACTTCTTTCTTTCATTAGCAAATGTTTCTGTTACCCTCCCCTCTGACTCATCTGTTTCTTTTCCTTTTTGAGCCACTTCCTACGTGCTGTTTCTGTGGAAATCCCTTGCTACACAGGGACAAATCCCCACAAGTGAACCTGTAGCTTGCATCTTTGYTGTTATAATGTGCTACAGGGTTACTTCTACAAGCTTTACTTGAAATGCCCAGAAAAAACAAACAAATGCACACGCTATTAGAAGGCAACAAAAAACTTGTTATATATGAAAGTAAGAGCAACCAGGGAAAAAACAGAATACAAGCAGTACTGGAAAAAAACACTTAAAAGGGGGGGAGGAAGACTTGAAATGGGTTTTAAGTCATAATTCTCAATCCCATTTCACCTTGGGATGCCAAAAATCATAATCAGGACCTACAGCCCACTTAGACCTAGGCCAATTTTGCAAACAACTCACAACTTTATCGCAGGACTTGCCTCAAAAAAATTTGTTCGCTGCTGTCCTGGAGTCATACGTACCAGGTTAACCTGCCAAGCTAGGCAATGGCAAGCAAGTCAAAACTACTGATTACTTCAGGCCACATGACCTCAACTTTGCCCTCCAAGGGCCACTTGGTCACAGAGGGCATCTAACCTAGGTACTTCTATCTTGTGACAGCTAGACAGCTTGAACTCATCACTATATATACTATTGCCACCCTCTGAGAGTAAATTAGGAACAGAAAACTTCTCTGCAAACTTATTTTATTTTAGATCTGTAGGTGTGACTTTGGCATTGCACTGTTCCCTGTTTCCCCCTCCCCCACAATCTAAAAATAGCAGGAGTCCTTTGTAAAGTATCCAGGGCAAAGATGATATGTACTATATAGGTTTACTTGCTCTGATGGAGTAAAATATCAAATAGAAAAATCTGTCTAAACTTGTTTTGAAAACTGCATGGCCAGCTTATGCAGTAGCTAGATACATGGCAAGGTTGCAGTGTTACTCTCCAAAGAGAAAACAGTAAATATGCTTATATATTTTGTTTATTTATTGAGCATTGTGTAGTCTCCAAGCTCTACTATGAGAGGTATGGGTAACTTCTCATTGTCCTTCCTACTTCAAAACACCCTATTTATCACAGATGCATACAGTACAGTGGCATAGCTTAGGCCTGTTATATAGGTCAGTTTCTGCAATGCACACATGAGAACATAGTTTGCCACTGCAAAGGAGAGTGGCTGTAAAAATCTATTTTGGATAACCCAATTTATATTTGAGGAAATCAATATGTGGTCATTTCTAGAACTATGAATATAAGGTAACTAACTGCTGCATGCTTGTATATTTGATGAGTTTTATTATACTATATCCTTATATGAATGCCTATGCAGTGTAAATGCTTTAATATGAGATATCTAATGTTTTTTACACATTATTTTCTAATGATGCTACATTTTACTGCATGTTTAACCATTTTTTTGTGTTGCTATAAAGCGCAACCAGGAAGACACATGATTTTAATAACTTATACAGCAACCATTCAAATCTATTATAAAAGACATGTTCTTATGTAGAGACTTTTAGACTTGGCAAGAAATGTGCTTCCTTTAGACAACGATGTGCTTGGTTCACAGCAATACCTGTGTAATTAATGTTTATTTGTAAAATCACTGAGTCTGTAAATGGGGCTATCAACTCTGCTGTAAACCACTACGTCAGTAAGTTTTGATACCTTTGAAGATGTAACTCATTCTACCTTTACTAGAACAACAGATGAGACCCATCCTGATTCAATTTGAAAACTAATGCTCTAATTTGAAGAGTCTAAAACTGAGCAGCTATTGCATTTGGTGCTGCAGGCTGACAGGCAATGTAGCAATCTTTTTTTAACAATACATTCTCATAATCTTAATACAATGACTTCATATTATGTTATCATAAACTGGGCCCACTGTTTACAGAGTTACTGAACGTAACCAAAGTTCAATGTACCTGACCTGACTTGAGCTGATTCACTCTTTCAGAAGAGAAAGAGGCTAACAGAGTTTTTGCTGGGGCAAAAGGTGACTTGGTATAGAAGAATGCTGCTGTAGTACCAGTGCATCTTAAATGTGAAGAAGTCACTGGCTGAAGGACTTGTGGCTAAGGCACTGTCAGTGTTTGAAAGTGGGTAATACATTATACTGCTGCAAACTAAGTTACCAATGATGTAARCACTAAATCAAGAAAAAGTAATGCATTAAAGCTATTGATTTTAATGCTGCAGCATCAGAGCCATCATTTTTCACTGCTTTGATATCTACGGATTCATAGTGTTACACAGAATGTATTTCATCTGCTTCATTTTTTAGTTTCAGTATTTTCATTCAAAGCGAAGTAACTCCTGTTTCTTTGTACTGCACTGAAATAAAAGAATTTTGTTTCAGTATGTAATGCCTTTCTATTTTCTTTCTGGTCTGTCCCAGTCAGTGCTTGTTTCTATGAGCACTAAATCCTACATAGCTGCACCTGGCTCCCAATCTTCGGTAGGTACACATGCTGTAGGCATAGTGGGCAGGACAATGACAATCCACTTATTGCCTCTARTTTGAATTCTGAAGCCTGAACACTACTGGCAGACTGAGTGCGGCTATCTGATGAACATTRCAGCTGTTGGAACACAGGTTTTCTGGATCACTGTTCTAGGCTTSAGACACTTAAGAGTCTGCCTAAATCCCATTTTTAGGCACATCAGTTTCTCCCTCCCACAGACTATTAACCATCACCCATGTTCACACTAAACAGGCTCTCAACCTAATAAAGCAATCTCACTGACAATATCATCTACAATAGTAAATAAAACAGCACATTACAAGCTTGAATAATAGCTTTTATCATCCGTATTATTCACTAGCATACTCCCTACCTTCATGGTGGCCCACAACAACTAGCACTCTCCCAGACTGTGCCCAGGTAGAACATAACAGGTCCAAGTTTAACAGTAACTGTCCTTAATGAACAGTTTGGCTACAGCTACCRTAAGGGGAAAGAAAAAAGGGCAGGAATAAACAGATTAGGCATTTGGATGGTAAGTGACTTGGATGTCACTTAGCTGCAAAGTTAAGAAACTACTCCTGGCCTCTTTAGTTGTGCAGATGCAACTGTTTAGATCACTGTAATTACACTGCCCAAATCTGAACCACAAGTCTAACCACAAGTCTTGGCATCGGGCACAAGTGCAAACTTTTTCAGGATAGAGCATACCTAGGAACACTCCAACACAGCACAGAACTCAATCTATGCATTTCCAATTCTCCCCTGCCTCAACAGGACCAGTTGCTATTGGAAACACTGTCCTATTATCCAGACCACAAAGAACAGTATTTGTTAGAGAAGATCTTATAATACTAGAGAAAAGCTAAAAGGAAAGAGGGATACAAAAGACAGCTTATCAATGCAGTTTAARTTCTGGAAGAAATAATTAAAACTGTCTAATCTGAGCTCTGCCAAAATCAAGGCCATAGAGCCTCACTCTGCACTTCAAGCTCCAACCCTCTCTTGGCATTGTTGTTTGTTGTAACAGTGGGAGCAAAGTGAAAAGAGAAGGGAGGGGGRAGATTTTTAGGTAGTATACTGAAATTGAAGCATCCTCAGCTGCTTCAGTAAATTACTTTAATAGCTCAGCTTATCAGGAGGTAATAATAAAGGAAAGAGAGAGATTCACATGGCTTAGGTGCTTCTGTTCATTCCCTATAGACTACATTATTCATCTGAAATCACAGAAGTGGACACACAGTTTCTATACCAACAAGTAAGAGATGCTGGTATAGGGCATTTCTTTAAAAAAAACCTTTAAAACTACAAAAATGCATATGCCTAGATTGACTTCTGTCACAAGCAAGTAATATTGAAAGTGTAAAAATTTACATGTTTTCATACTTTTTACATCTGTTAAATCTTATACAAGTATTAAAGAGTGGTTTCTTCTCCCCTTAGATTTATTATTTTCTCTAAGAGAGAGAGCCTCATGAGAGGCCTGTTCCTTCTTGGCCTGTTCCATATCAGCTACCTTTCACTTCTAATACCTCACCTATAGCCACTTTCCTCAGTCCCCTAGCAGCTCATCCCAGATATAGGCGTGATAACACAGCTGAATTAACACAGGCAGTAGTATACTATATGGTCCAGAATTTTATTTGCTGCTCTAATTTAGTATAAATTAAGGCGTTCCAACCTCCCACCAGACCTAGAAAGGTAATACAGCCTTTGAGAACTCAAGGTACAACAGGAAAAGGTGTATGGCAGCTCAGGCCCACGCCATCTTCTAAGAACTGAAGAGCAGAAATAACAATGATACAAACAAATCTCTACCTAAAGATCCCAATTGCTAGGATAGAAATGTTTTTTCCATAGAKATGCTATTGTGAACACAGGACTCTACCAAAGAATTTTTCTAGGAATAGAGGGGATACAGAAAGAGGTGGAAAAATACTAGCTAAGGAAATAGGAAAGGGCATTGTGCAACAGCCTAGTCTGCTACCCACTGAAATGTAGGCTGAGCTATTAAAAAAAAAAAAAAAAAAAAAAAAAAAAAAAAACAAAATGAGGACTGGAAAACAGCAAGGAAACTGACATCTGAATACTTTAAGTAAGTATTATGTTATTTAGGTGATGTTATAAATAAATTTCAATATGTCCATAGATTGTTTATTGCACTAATCTTTATTTCTAGTAGGCACCCTTTTCACTAGCAGCAGGCTGTAATTCCCAATTCTCCTAGTAAGTTTCAGCTGTTGATTATTATTCTTAAACTGAACACTGCAATTTGTACACGATCCTTTTTTCCAGTAGGTCCAGATTAAGATCCTGATTTGAACCTGGGAAAGCAAGGACCATCCTAACAAAAGAGAAATCTAGGAGAGGGCCCTAGCCACTGGTATTTTCTGTAGTGAGATCTTCTCTCACATTCACCTAAGACTACAAGAGCTCCAAACAAAAGAAAATAGACCAAATAAATCCTCTGATTTTGATCTAAAAATTTCTAATCAKTTCTAGTGATGAGTAACTTGCTGTATAACCCTGGACAAGAGAGTCACCATGTTCCTTGTAGTTTGAAAACAAGAGCATTCTCTCTAAGCAGAAGGTAAGTTTAAATAGAAAAGGTAACAATTCTGACAAGAAATGAGAGAAAGCAGAAACTCCCAASGTAACTGCATAACCATGGCTCTCAGTTGCACACACCTTTGTCAGTAGTTTTTATTTTAACCAGAAAGACATCTTTTTACTGTACAAGTCACCGTGAGGTGAGCTGTAGCAGGCCAGACTTGACCCCATACAATGCTAATACAATTCTTCACAAAATGCRACAGTGCTGACCACTCCAAGCAAGGAAAAAAGAACCACTTCCCATGCACAGAAGCCTTACTGTAACACCAAAGCTATTTATATCCCCCTTTTATTGCAATGGTGTCAGAGTAACTCATTTTCATATTTGTTTTTTGCAAGATTATTATTCTACATGAATTAGTTTTCTGCTTTTCTGGGGTCCATTTTCATAGAAAACCAGGCATGCTTACTGCTAGAAATTAGCACAAAGGAACTCAATACTATTTTCATATGTGCAGCAAAATAACAATCTATGACGCAAGAAAGAAATTCTACTCCTGCTTTACAGACAAGACAGAGAATGAGCAATATGAATCGCTCACTGTACATCGTATCATAAAGCAGATAACATTTGATGCTTTTTCCAAAGTAACTCAGCTGTTGGCATCCATTTCCCTTTTAAGTAGTCTTTCCAAACATCCATTCTCCCTAAACAAAAATGCAAGCCAGAAACATGCATGGGTGGACATGAGCAGATAGAAATTAAATTCCAATCCCAATAGCTGAAAAGAGACCCACTACAGTGTTCCAGCCATACTGGGGAGCCACTGTATCACTGGACAGCCTAAATCTACAGACASGTATTGATTTACTGGGCAGGAACAGGGTTTATCCCATCCTTGTCCTTGATAGCATCCAGCAGAGTCCGTGCTCCAGTGCAGCAAAAGGACTGGCCACAGGACTGGGTCTCCTCCTCTCTCTGAGTCATAGGCCATATATAGGGCATACAGGTCAACTGCTTTTCCAGAGACTGCCCAATCCTAAAAAGCTGCATTTCAAATACAATGGATAATGCTTACTTGCACTACTAGAGCATTTTTAAAAAATGATAAAGCCTTTTGAAACATGATCTTCATGTCCAGGGAAGCATGTATTTTTGACCAATTAAAGTAGGGTCCTGATCCCAAAGCTGTTTACATCTCTAACTCAGAAGTTTACCATTTCCTGTAGAGAAGAGAGTCCTCTGCAGGCCTCTTTCTAATTTGTTAGCACCAATGCTCCTTTCTCTCCAAGTTCCATGTGCATATTTAGGCAACACACTGCAGTGAAAGAGCCCAGGAAGTCATGGCACACATCACTGAGGAAAGACAATAGCAAGTCAGCTATGGTATGTTCTTGAATGTGCTGATAACCTTCACATTAATGTAACATACCAAAGAGTATTTTCTTTCACTAATTAGTTTCCTAATGGTACACTTTTGAATGGAGCTGAAGTGAGTAACATCTAATGAGGCWTTGAGACAGTCTGTCCCTGTATAAATAACTCTTCAATTGCATACACCTATTGCTCCAACAAAAACTCAGGCTGACTTAGAAAATTCTGCCAAACGTATCCCAAGTTTAAAGTTGTTTCTTCAKACTACAGTGATCCATTAAAGAGTTCAACAGGAGGACCAGAAAAACACTCAGTAAATGTGTTTGGCTCATTACCACAGTCTCACAGCCAATTGTGAAACAGTGCCTCCTACACAACACACAGAAAGTCTGGAACAGGACAAAGGAATCACTGAAAACAATAATCCACTTAAGAGCAGGCTCTACCCTTTTTTCTAAAAGGAAAATTGTTTGGAGACAGCAGGAAGCATGGGGGAACAGTACCACTGGAGGAACAGCCTTGTTTCAACCCTAAAATTTACATAGTTTTATGAAGCTTATGATGATGATGCAAAGACATCCAAACATTAGTCACAAGCTCAGTACCTAAACATCATGTTCATATTACTATTCTGCATCCTTATGGTTGTAGCCCATATCTAATCAGCATGGCAGTAAGTTACTAAATAGGTTTTACTGTCAGTTAATGTAATACTCCCAAAGACTACTTTGAGCCTGCTGAAAGAATGCTAACACAGCATCTCCAAGGGGTTTATCAGCTACCAGAAAGGTCAACTCTTCTGCAGTAGAACCATCTTAACAAGCTCATTTTAAGGACTTAAAAATGCTTAAAGTATCTCAGCTTGTGTAGAACTGACCTAACAGAATAGTTCAAGAACATCTTCATGGCTGTCCTACGCTTAAAAGATACAGGTATGCTCATACAGACGCCTTTCTACCAGAAGTGCCATTTAAATCAATGAGGTAACTCCAGGGAGCACTAAAGGATCAATGTSTTAATGCCTGTTCATCCTGATACATTATTTAGAGAAATGAAAGCACTCAAAACTTTTAGGAATAGCCCTTTAAAAAAAAAAGGACAGTAGTGATGTTAGCAGCATAGTAAATACTTTACAGAGAAATAGAGCAAGAGTCCAGCTCTAATGATTTTCAGTCAGAGAATACAATTCTGAATCCTTTTGGTTTTACAAAAAGGCCTTTGATCCTACTAGCTAAAAAAAAAAAAGAGAGAGAGAGACTGGATATACGCAATCAAAACAACAGTCTAATCAGTGGCTACCATAATATCCAGTAATATCTGCTCCCTGACTTAGGTTGTTCTTAAATATCAAACTGACAGCAGAATCACCTTTCAAAAAAACCAATGYCTTCATTATCAGACCCTTAAAGTAAGAAATATGTTGCTTTAAAAATAATTTAATACATTCAGCTACATCATGAGACCCCTAAAAGGGTCAGATGCTCCAACCTATCACCTTCAGACCAATGTTTCAGTACCAAAGCAAACACAACAAAGAGAACAAAGCCTATACTCCATCAYTAAACTGTATTCTTATGTTAGGTCCTATCACAGTTAGAACTCAGTTTGCACACCAAAGGGTGAAATACGGCTCCACATCGAACATTTTTTGCCATTATGATACTCCGTCAGAATTAGTGCCTTCTGCAATGTTTTCTATATATACTATACAGAGAGCATCTGGACATGTACCTTTCAGCTTTGTAGTAATTTGATCAAATAAATTCACTCAAAGAGGATACATGCAAAAGAGTATGCTTTAAAACAATCTCTACTAGCATTAGTGCTCGCAGAGGCCCATTATCTACCGCACATTCATCCAAATACTTACAAGTCAGCAAAAAGCAGCACAAAAGCATCAAAAAACATGTTTAAGTGATCTGAAAGCCAAACACATTAGAAGGTGCTGTCCTCTGCCTATGGACTTCTGTGCTTCCTGTAGAAATGTGGCAGGTAAAAGCTCAGATCTAATGTAAGCTCAGATATATTCACAAACAGAGATCTGTATGTCACTAAAAGAAAAAAAATTAAAATTTACTTATGCAACTGTCTATGAAAGATACAGAAACTTAGTCCATGAAATTCTGAATGTCAATGTCTCTTTAAAATCATTTTTTTAAAGTAAGTTTTTATAAAGGTTTCAAAGCTGTCACACTTCACAGCAGAATTTGTTTTGATAAATCAACTTGTAAAAAGTTTGAGGATTTATATAAAACACATCTGATKCAACTTGAGCATGCATTATACCATGCACAGACAGAAAACTGTATCTCGCACAAGTGGAACTAAATTGTACAGAAAGTAAGTCAGCATCATTTGATGATGAGTAGGCATTATCATTTACACAGAAGAAACATAAAGCATGTAAGATACTAAAAGTAAGATACTCTGTAGGATCGTAACAGAAAAAATTAACATATAAGAAAAGTAAAAATCAGCATGAAGATACCCAAGACAAGACAACTTAAAAACCAAAAGAATGTCTTCTAGGAAGCAAAATATAACAAGACGAGTTCTTTCACAAATTATTTTCTTCTATACTATTAGCATATATGCAAACGTTGCCTAGCAATATATAATGCAAAGCCTTAGACACAGTGCCATTGTTTTAGGCCTAAAAACTGTTACATCTCAATCTAAATTGTGGAGGTCTTTAGTCAGGCAAATATATATATACGTGCCTACATACTTGAAACCTATTAAAATTAAAACTCCAACCACTCCAACTGAAGAATGAAATGGCCCTGAAAAAAAAAAAAGAAAAAAGAAAAAGAGGTACCAAAGCCATCATTTATACTCTCATAAAGTCACACATGAATGATGTCTTTCCAGTGAGTTTCATATAACCCTCCCTCCAAGGCCACAGGATTTCAGTGTACAAGACAAACACAAATGTAAATGAAAAATGTCTTATTTCCACCCTAATCAGTACAACTGAGAACCAAATTCGATATCAGGATATAGTAAAATACACAGGCGAGGCCAGTGCTGTCCTGTAGAAAGAAACAAGTACAAGCAGCAGAATTTGACTCTCGTTCCCTGTTCCTCCGTAAAAAAAGCCTTCAAGAGAACCAAGGAATGAATGACGATCCAAAACACATGAAGCTCCTTCTATAATTTAACCAGTGAACAGTTTCCTTGTGATGAGATGTTCTCTCACTAGACTGTATGTCACTGGTACTTTTGACATGCAGTATTCATCATTACTGATTTTTTGAACAGTAGTGCTAGAACAGCAGAATAATAGCAGTAACTGTTTTCATGGTTTGCATTCATTCGTCAATTTTATTCCTATCGGTTTATAAAACATTTGAAAAAATATTTACAAAAAAGTTAAGCCGTAATATAGTTCAGAGTCAAAAATTCTCAGCTGCCTTCAAACACATTTGTCTGGAAGACAGCCTTCTTTCCACCTTTCATTCTTCTTTCTATCATGGGGAAAGAAAGCAGCTACAGCTCACAAGCAGATAGACAGAATGCTTTCTGTGAGGACCACTTACCACTGGAATTCACTTCCTTAACTGCAAAGCAAAACAGTGTTAGTTTATGAGCTTTCAAGGTACACTTCAAGGGCATGCTTCTCTTCTGTAAGCTGTGAAGAATAGGAAGAGTTCTAAGTATGTGATTATAAATACAGCAAATACATTTCCAATTGCCAAGTCAGTTTCTACCACTGTATATTTAGGATGTGTCAGAGGAAGAGGGGAAATGATCTTCCTAGCAGAATCACTACATAAATCACGATAGAATAAACTGGAGTGCTGAGSCAGGAAAAACTCCTTCAGAAACTAAGATGCAATTTTCAGTGCAGCATAGCTGGCTATTAACATCAGAATTACTTCCATGTTTGCCCATTCAGAAAATGGTAACAAAAACCAGCTTTTGTGACTTTCTAGAAAATTTAATTTATTCACTCATGCCTAACCAGTTAAAATACCTATCTCTGACTGGGTATATCTGCAGATCAACTCACCAAGACATACTCATTGCTCAAAAACATTTAGTACTGGAGAACATCACTATCTGCTTATGAATACTACATGAGCAGAAAAAAAATAGTATCATTTTTGATTGAGCTACTAATTGTGAGTTATTAACACAAACCTAATATGAAGGCTCTTTAAAATTGTTTGTCAGGGTAAACCAAGTATGAGAGAGCAAAAGGCAATAGTTTTTTTCTATTTTCTATTCTACACRCATATGTACAATACAATAGAAGTTGAAACAGAGACTTAAAAATTTAATAGGGATAAAACACTTTGTAGATTCTGGCCTATTTCTTTTCACCCTTCAAAGGAAAATAAGATTGGAACAGTCACAAAAAAGCATGCCTTACATGAGAATGTTCTCCTATTGACTGTTTTTCCTATGAACTTCAAATTAAAAGACATATTAGAACAATTAAAAAAAAAGCATAACAAGGAACAAAACAATAAAGTTATTACAATTCTTAGGACTTAGATAGCAAGTCCATTTTGTGAGTAATGCACATTGCTGTCTTTGGCACACTGTGGCCAGACAAATTATTACTGTATTATATTAAAAAAAAAAAAATCACCTGGCAGCAATCCCACTACACAGCAGCACACTCCCATCACAATGTCAGGTTCCAGGTGCCTGGACATAGGTGAGACACTCCCAATTTTCTGTGACACCTAGAATTGCAAAAGAGGATATTGCTTTTAGACAACCAAAAAAAAAAATATATATATATATATATATATATATATATATCAAATCACCTAATCACCTGCAATATTAATAGGGCAAGACCAAAGTCTTCGGTTTAACCACAGACCAGACCAGTACAACTGTATCCCCACAGCTGCCCGTGAAGAGGGAGGCACAAGTTTTTCCCTGGAGACTCATCCTGAAGTGGCACATTTTTCAGCATGGCTGCTCTCTACTCTTGTCTACTATCTCTGTGAATATGGGAAACAGGCATAAGCACCAAACTGAAGCTTCRCAATAAAGGCATGAAGTTGTTCTTGTGTAGATGCCACACTTAACGGCTAAAATGCAAAGACCGATCCAGTCTGACACCTCTAAAATTGTAGCACTACACTGGTTTAACACTGGCCTAAAAACAGTRTGTTAGCAAAAGGAAGAAAGAAAAAAAATCAACGGCAGCAGAAGCTAACTTTATTGTAGAGCCCTGATATTCAAAGCCRGCATGATTCAATTAAAGAGGTTAAAATTTTTTATTTGAAGCACTAGTCTTTTCTAGCACCTATTCGTCCTGCAAAAGTCTGCAACACCCCTGAAAGTATTTTCTGTCCTTAAAAGCAAAAAGCTTTTCCAGCACAAGGGGCCTACTACAGCACAAACACCTTGTGTAACAACCCACTGATTTAAGCAGCAAGAATCTCCTTCTTATAGAGCTGCCTAGTTATCAATGGCAGTGCAAAATGAGCACAAAACATCAGCACCCAACACTAACAAAACTGCCGGGCCACACCAGCACCCCCTCGCCCACGCAGGCACCACAGCGCACGGCACCAGAAGTCCTCTGTGAGACGTCTGCTCCCACCCCCTACCGCGCAGAAAAAGCACCCACCGCCTGACTCCATTACCGGCACAAGGAGGGAGGATGGCTCTGCTAGGAGCCGCTCCTAACCGYGCTGCACCCCTGCCACCACCAGCGCCTCGAGCAACGCTCTGGAAGCTTCTGCGGGAGCGGCCGGGGGCAGGGCAGCCCCAGGCGGGAGGGTGGGCAGCCGCCATCTTGTGCTCCTTGGYCCCTGTACAGTGGGACACTGAAATGGCGGCCGGTGCCACACCCTCACGCTCTTCGGTTGTGGCTGCAGGCTGCTGGCAGGCAAATGGGAGATACTTCATTTTGCTTCTTGGCTCTTTCCTTTCAAAAGGTTTGGACCTTTGGAGTAGTAGTTCTACAGGAAAAGAAAATGAGTTGATCTCGCCTGCTGTCTGCCCTTCGCTTCCCCTATCAAGTTGCTGGGAAACAGCTTTTCTACAGAAATGTTCTGTGGGGGAAAATGGCCCCTTTCACAGTGTGTTTATTTGTCTTGCAGAAGGGTGGTTTGTRTTGTGTGCAAACTTCAATACATGCAGCTCTGTAATAAAGATACCCCATGCTATGGAAAAGCCTGGTTTCCCAGTCACGGGCATGAAGAGATGAGAAGCATAAATAAACCTGAACTTCAAAACTGCAGAAATGACAGCAGCGCTTTCAGTTTGATATCCGGAGGGAAATACTGGTGGTCACTTAGCTCTCAGGCTCCCCTCCGCATCCAAGAGGGAAACAAAGGGCAGGTTACAGTCATTTGGCGTTTCATAGGAAGGTCTGAAGTGGCGCTGGGGTCCTTTTTTGCCCCCTTGCCGAGGGACCAGGCCARTTCCTTTGTTTCTGGCAAGAATATACTCACATTTCATTTTGCTTTGGAAAAGAACAAAGGCGGTTTCTCTGCAGGGATTTAATTTTAGATCTCTTTWCAGTACTGACTTGTTCAGGCTGTAGCTTTGGGCAGCAGATTAATCTAAGGGAAAGAAAATTTAATGAAAAGTGGAAATTGGTAAAGGCGGTTGCAACAAGCAGAGGGCTCTGGAGGCACACAGYGAAAAGGTGAACAAAGCTCAGGAAAAACACTGAAGGGGGGAAAAAATCCTTTATTGGCCAAGATAACATCTTATGTGATTTGCACATATAAATTCTGTGGCTTTTATTCAGTCCCAGTGAAATGGAGGATAAAATCACAATAAGCTTGGAAGGGACCTCAACAGGTTATCTAGGGCATCCTTCTTCTCCAAGGCAGGCTCAAAAGTAAGTCCTTGTAATTCACACATCCTGGGTCCGAACTCGCTACTCATTCTTTTACTAGAACAGCGACCATGATCATCTCTGCTTATTCGCACCCCTAAGAGCCTTGAGGGAGGCAACCAAAAAGACTTAATAGAAASCAAAATGCATTTGTTTCATTAAGTAATTGGAGACCGATCCACCTGAGTCTGTAAACCCCTCTAATGACTTTAATCACCTCCTTACTGCTACCTCTGTTGATTTGGAGTCATGGCTTTACTTATCATTTAAATGCACAGGGAGTAACTAATCTCTAGGTGAAATTAAAGTCTGCACAGGGCATGCCCCAAGCCAAAGAATGAAGGTTGCCAAAATGATAAATTGTCGCACATCAATACTGACTAGGTACAACCTTGCTATCCTGTTTACCCCTGCAGTCTGGGAACAGCAATGGGGCAGGAATTGCTATAGCAACTCTGTGCTATGCAAGAACCTACACTGAGTTGAATGCCCTCTTTCCATCTTAAGAAAGAACTCCGGAGGCCTTGAGTGCTTTTCTTTCTCAGGATATGCCCTGCCTTCAAAATGGTGGCATGCTTCGGTATTTAAAGCATTAAACTTCAGATTGTTCCATTTTTCAATCTTAGAGCGAAATTCTCTCAGACTCACCCAGTAGATTCACATTTCATGTTTCATTCTCAGGAGTCTGAAATGTCCTTTCTCTTTGGGGTGTATATACAGATGTCCTATGCAGGGCAGAAAAGCAGCTGCTGCCATAATAGCATTCTGAGTTGGACCAAATACATTTAAAAGAAGAATGCTGCTCAAAAGAAATAGGTTTCAYTTGGCAGTAGATCTTTTCATTTAACCTTTTAGTTTTTACACAAAGCTTCTATTCACCCAGGTGCAGAGAGAGCTACAGATGGCCATGGTGCTGGTGTGATACAGACCATCACCCACAGAAAAACAAGCTTTCAGAGAGGGCTTACAGCAAACCTGTCCTGTGTTATGTGTAACAATGCAAATGATCCTAATAGTCATGGAAATTAGTTCCATTTGGCATGAATCACAAGAGCTGCTAACTGAGGCCTCTAAAATGGGCCTGTTAGGAAAGACAGAAATAATGAGCTGTTGTACTTTTTTTAAAAGCTCATTAAAGTGGGACAGCTGTTGTTCAACAGTGAACTGCAGGAAATGAATGCCAGGAGTAACAGATACTGCAGCTAGGTAAGGCTGTCTACCTGCCATGGATCTGAGAGCCATTTGCATATCATACGTAAAGTGTCTTACCTTCAAAACTTGGCATTGTTTTGGAACTATTTCCTGATTACAGGTATAGTTGGTACTATATATTGAGAAGGCATCACTCTAAAGGGCCAAAAAGATCAGGTGGAGAATTTCCAGTACAATTGAGGTAGCATGCCATGCGCAGTTTCAAACCCACTATAATCATCATGGCTGGAGCCTCACAGTCCCTAAACCCCATGCAGCATGATGCCCATAATCGCTTTCCACATTGCCCATGGCCACAGGAAGCTTCTGCTACAGCAAGAGAAATGGTACTTGCATTGCAGTTTCTCACTTTTGTTGCAAGTCAAGTGTGTGGGCTGTGGGGAGCTGTCTGTTTTCCCCTCTGGGTGAAGAATGACCACAAAGGTCCTGCAGTATAGTATATCGACTTGGAAGTCTAGCTGAGAGGCAAGAGCTGTGATTTGAATCCTCACAAGTAAGGGAGAGAATGAAAGCCAGATCTACTTTGTTGCTCGTGTGCTGACAACAGACTATTGAATTACAGGGTGAGGGGGGAAGGCAGCATTATCATCCTTCCTGCAGCTATTAACAAAAACATCAGTACCTGCTTTCTGCATGAAGCCATGTGGGTTTGGTGTGATCGGAGCATCTTTTCTAGATCAGACCTCTAATGAGGAGGAATACCTAGTTTGAAATGTTCGGAGGTGTGCAGTAATCACCGAAGTATTTCTCCCTAACAAAACTCTGGCAGTTTGGGGCACAGAAAATGGTAATTTTAAATCCAAGAAAACTTAACATGCTATGCCAGACATTCTGAGGATCTCATTCTCGGGGAAAGTGTTTTTATAACCCCAGAATTTAGAGGCTGTAAAAGTGTTGTGCCTTCAACCCTCAACAGTGTCATGCTGAGTGTGTGAGAACTGTTTCAGGGAATGTAAAACAGCTCAGACTAATCTCTGCTGATTTAATAGTAGAGGATAATAAGAAATCACTTATGGTATGACTTACTTCCAAGCTTCTGCAATTGCTTTGGACAACACACAATTTGCACACAAATCCAGCTTTTTGTCAGCTATGTCCATTGGAAGATCTTACCTCCCACTCTTTAACAATACTGCCTAAATAAGGTKGGGGAGAGCTGCCTTTTCTGAGGATCTGTGGAAAATAGTTATGTTCTCAAATCCTGAGGAATGTGTTTGCTAGTTTGGAGAGGGACACCTCTATATGAGACCCTGCTCTTTGCTTATACCCATCATATTTGACAGTAGAATTAAAACAGCACTGTTTAAGGAAAAATCTATGAGGTCCTTTACAGAGTCAGACACCTTACATAGAGCTTGGAAATCTTAGCAAATTAGCACTCTGATGAATGCAGTCTCACACACTGTCATATGTTAATGTTGACTGTTAACTAAAGACAGGCCAAKTAAATGTCTATTTTTTAATTGCTTTGTCCTTCTGAATAGTCATGTGGAACCTATCAAAAATAATACAGAGAATAGTGCATGGCCACGAAACAGAAGTAAGCAAGATACGCATTCACCACTCATTATAAACAAAAATTAAGGAGTATTCCAAGCAAGTGAAGTCTATAGTAATCTCTTACCATGCACAAAATGTCTTTGGCTAGGCATGAACAAGGTATATGGAAAATACCAGGTGTACGGAAGTTCTTAGGGGATAAAAGCTTTAAAGAAAAAAATTTCAATTTTACTTTTATTCCCTGGAGTATTTTAAGTCTTCACTCAAGAGGTACAGGCAGTCATTCTTCCCATAATATCCTTACACTGAGTATTGTATKGGTTAAACAGTACTTTGGATCATTTCAAAATCAGATCTCCAGAAATTTATTCAGCAAGTCTCTTAATTTAGCATTTGTGAGGATGGAGGAATTTAAATGCACACCTGTAGGGACACTGTAACCATGTCACAGAAACATAGATGATTCAGACAAGATGCTATATGTGTATTTTCTTTCTGTAGGATTTCAAACTTAGTAAGGCTTTCATCAAGCAAACTACTTAGCCATCCTGCAACAACAAAGCTAATCAACATGAAACATTCAGCATGGCAAGTTACTAAAGGAAATGCTTCCAGTGGGATTTGCAGTGTACAAAGACATTACAAAACAAGAAAAAAAGAACAGTCATCCCAAGTTTCTTGTTAAAGAAATCATCACAGAAAATATCAGCACATCCATTATAAGACAAAATTAAAAATTTCCAACATATACTCTGTGTAAATGTTTTGTGCACCTCAATACCGTAGGTATCACTTCTCAGGAACAGGATTCAAATCCTTATCTTTTTGAAAGAGACTGAAACCTCTGCAGAGCATTTTAGACTATTCAGTCATCCTCTCACAATCAAGCTACTGTCTCTGAGGCACTCAGCATTACCCAGGTTACCACTAATATGATTTTCAAGGGACACACTAATGTAAAAGGATATTCCAAAACCAGAAAAATAGCATATCACATAGGTATTCAGAGCAAAACAATTCCTTCCCCAAGGACCAAAACCAAAAAACCATTGCCAAAAAACATTTAACTTAGCATATCCATTATTGTATCAAGTCAAATTTGTATACCTCACTATAGCAGGTATTGACAAGACATAAGTAGGACTCAAATATGTATTTTCAAAGGTGCTTGCTACAAACAAAAATTAAGTTGCTAACCAACACATATCTCAAGAGGCCCATGAGTAAGTAGAAAAACCTACCTGCTAGTCAGAACATCAGTTTCATGGGACAGTCTGCCCTCGCCACTCTCTGTCCACTRTAGAGATGACAGACAAATGACAAATAAACTGTTAAATGTGTCCTTAACATACAAGTGACACACCAGTGTACCCAGTGTGTACCCAAACTCATACTTACCTCTGATCTCTGGAGCCTTGCAAGTTCCTGTTTATATAGTTTAATGCTGCAGCACCCACAATATACATTACATTCCCTTTTTTGATTGCTTTGACTAGTTATAGTCAGGTGAGAAACCTAAGCAGAAGTGGCACCACAATAAGTGACAAAAGTGGCAAATGCCACTTCCGACTCATGAGACAAAAATGGAGTTTTCAGGTATACTAACTTTCTCCCATTCCCTATTTTCTCTTAGACACAGTAACTTGTATGAAACAGTCCCGAGACTCCCCAGTTAAGCTAAAATCTTATAGTCGTCCCTACTGTAATAACTTGCAGATATTAACTCAGAAATGGCTTGAACTAGCTCTTCTGTACTGGGCACTTTACCAGATGCTGCCTAGTTTATCTTGAGCATCTCAGGTGCTCTCACAAGGCAGAAAACCAGCACTAAATAACCTATAATGCTCTCTGCACGTCAGAAAGAATTTGTGTGTTTCCCCATTCTGGGACAACAACAGCAACAACAAAGCCACGTGCCTGTTCATTCTCCTGTGTGAAGCACAACCTTTGTAATCAAGAAACAATCTTGAATGCAGGTGCTGTGGTCTCTATTTTTGGTTCTGTTGGTCCTTGGGGAGGCATGTTGTTAGGCAGCCTTTGGTACTTCATGCAGTATCACATACAATTTTTATTTGCCCTATCATGACACAATAACTTTTTTTTTTCCAGAGGGTACTGCTTACAACAGTAATAGCCAATCTGAACATAGCATACTACRTACACTCTCAAACTCGATGGCAATATTAGGCAGTAAGGAGTGAAACATCTCTAAAAATTGCTTCTATTAAATCATACAAATATTGTTAGTTGAAAATGTTATTGCATTCAGTCTGTGCTAATGCTGCTGTGAGACAGCATACATCTTCTAGCCCTCTGAACTCATTTATTCCAAGTTCATTTGAACTATCTCATCCGTTAACAGCAAGTCCCAGCAGATGGCATTATGTTACAAAGAAACAGTACCCGGATGCCAATTGTCTTCCCCTCAGCTCTACAAGTTCGGAGAAGAGTCTTGAACTTCTCTATACCTGGACACAGTTGTTCTTCCAAGCCTAGTATACAGTTCATTATATTTCATCTGGATGGAGGTATGGAAGAACAAAGCCAGAAGGAGATAACAAAGCTTTAACTGGCCTTTATTTTTGTAGATCCATTTTGAAATCTGTTACCTCCCTGTGCTCCCTGAG
The DNA here is from genome assembly GCF_003343005.1 of Rhea americana. Classification (NCBI taxonomy): domain Eukaryota; kingdom Metazoa; phylum Chordata; class Aves; order Rheiformes; family Rheidae; genus Rhea; species Rhea americana. Next base: position 236,974 of record NW_028185450.1, read on the forward strand.
GACAGAATAATCTTGATGTCAGCACTGGTACTGAATATAGAAAGTTGATAAATGTTATCTCTCCTGTGGTACTGTATCTCTATTCTAGGCAGCAAACAGTAAGGCAAGAATAGATTCAGTGCCAAAATACCTCCGAATTCAGATGCAAGTGAAACATGAAAAGTTTAAGCACAGATGAGTCAATAAGAAATATAATGAACAACAGCACCAGACCCCTAGGGCCTCCCACATCTGTTAAATAATGAGACCTGGGGATACAGCTTCAGCCGCCCCCCAGGGCTATCACAACTGGTAGCACCCAGCCATCCTTCCTTTTCTCAGTTTCCTCCTTTTCCAGCTTTTCATTCTCTTGAGGACTCCTGGCTTGTTGGCCAGATTGGAGATCATACTGGAGATCAAGTCATGCACATGGAGCAAGCCCTGCCATTTCCTAGGCTACAAGGAACATTGCAACAGCAATCTGTAGCTCATTCCATGCTCCTGAGTCATGCTGTACTGTTGCACCCGAGCATAAGAAGCTGGACTTAACTACTGTGTAAAATCTGGTAATAGTTCCTGTGCACCGGTAGTTCAGGGCCATGCTCAGTCCCAGAGATCTATCAAGGGGGGCTGTAGTCATTCATCTTCAGAGCGGAGTTGCTGATGATGAAACCCCTAGCTCCCGGGAGTAATTTTAGCCAGGTATCCTGGACAGGAAAAGGAATCACTGAAGAACTGAAATAAGCAGAATCATTTAGAATGAGGAARGAGATTTGAATCTAATGAATTCAGTTGTGGACAACGTATAGAAGCAATGAGATAAAATTAATTTTGGTTCACTAGACAGAACTACTTCAGCCTCTGATTTGCTTTATAGCCTATTAGGTTGTATGAACTTAATGCATTTGTAAATTTAAAAGCCCTTATTCAGTATGTTACTAACTGCTTCCTGTTTAATTGCCAGAGGGGTACCTTTTCTGTGCATGCGATGATAGCTATTGATACCTGCCTTCTCTGACATGAGCAAGAGTTCCTGTCACCCTGTTACTATCAAAAGAGCTAGCATTTCAATGCCATCTTCTTTGCACCTCCCGTTAATCATTCTGTGTGTAAAGAAGAGTTACTTACTGCAATGACATGAGAAAGCTGACATGTATTTGTTCTTTATGGCTATACACTGGACAGTGATACTGAGAATATGGACTAAGCATTAGCTGGCCAGACCTTTTACAAAGTCTATTTTATACTAGGTATTACAGGCAGGCAAGTATCTTGTGCCACCTTCTGGCAAGCACTGCAAATTACAGTCTCCCAAGAAGCATAACAAAGTCAATCTCCTCTTACCTGGAATGAGGAGCTCAGATGCCCAGGTAATGGAAAAATCCTGATAACACAGTTAGAGAAGGATGTGCTGAGATACCTGAACCGTGCTGGACAGCTTGCCTCCAGCAGAGCTCACATCCAACAGAGCTTATTTTCTCCAGTCTCTGCACTGTGTGCTGTAGCATTCTGGCAGGCCTTACTTGCTCAGATGAAACACTACAAAAGACGTTGTTGGTTGTGGCTTGTGCAGGCTTTGGTTATTTCTTGTACGGCCACTATCATGTCTGTGCTGCAGTCCCCAGTATTCTTCATTCTGGGGCCACAAGGGTTTAGGACTACCATCTTGGCTTGTACAGTCTGCAGAGCAGTGCTTGCTTGGAGGTACTCATACAGAGCAATGTTGTACATTAGCTAATAAGCCCTTCTTGGCTCTGTCAGCTGTACCTATAAGATGATTCATCTTCTAGCTGTAAATCTGCCCACAGATCATTGGGAGCTGACTGTATTCTACCTTGAGAATCAGAGTTGAAGCAAAATGTTTCAGCTAATTTGCCAGGTCAAAAGCTGGAGGAGGCTTATTGTGTGACAAAGGGGATTGCCAGAAACTTCACCACTAAATCGGGGGAGGGGGAGAAAACTCTTCTGCTGACAAAACTCACAAGCCCTCTAAAAGCTGCTGCATTCAGCCCCTCCTGAGAATCATAGAATCAGTAAGGTTGGAAGGGACCTCTGGAGATCATCTAGTCCAACCTCCCCACTCAGCAGGGTCACCTAGAGCATGTTAGACAGGGTTGCATCCAGGCGGGCCTTGAAGATCTCCAGAGAAGGAGACTCCACAACCTCCCTGGGCAACCTGGTCCAGTGCTCCKYCACTCTCACAGGGAAGAAATTCCCCCTCACGGTCAGGCAGAACTTCCTGTGCTTCAATTTCTACCCATTGCCTCTTGTCCTGTCACACGGGACAACTGAAAAGAGTTTGTCCCCTCCCCTTGACACCCTCCCTTCAGGTACTTGTACACATTGATAAGATCTCACCTCAGGCTTCTCTTCCCCAGGCTGAAGAGGCCCAGCTCTCGCAGCCGTTCCTTGCAGGGCAGATGCTCCAGCCCTCTGATCATCCTCGCAGCCCTACACTGGACTCTCTCCAGTAACTCCATGTCTCTTGTGTCCTGGGGAGCCCAGAACTGGATGCAGGACTCAAGATGAGGCCTCCCCAGGGCTGAGGAAAGGAGCAGGATCACCTCCCTTGACCTGCTGGCAACACTCTTCCCAATGCAGCCCAGGAGACCATTGGCCTTTTTGGCCACAAGGGCACATTGCTGGCTCATGGTCAGCCTGTCATCYACCAGCACTCCCACGTCCTTCTCTGCAGAGCTGCTCTCCAGGTCAGCCCCCAGCTTGTACTGGTGCCCAGTTTTATTTCTCTCTAGGTGCAGGACCCTGCCCTTGCCCTTGTTGAACCTCCTGAGGTTCCTCTCTGCCCAACTCTGCAGCCTGTCCAGGTCTCTCTGAATGGCAGCACAGCCCTCAGGTGTGTCAGCCACTCCTCCCAGCTTGGTATCATCMGCAAACTTGCTGAGGATGCACTCCGTCCCCTCATCCAGGTCGTTGATGAAAAAGTTGAGCAGGATGGGACCCAGTCCTGAGCCCTGGGGGATGCCACTAGCCACAGGCCTCGAACTAGACTCCACGCCACTGATGACGACCCTCTGAGCTCTGCCTTTCAGCCAGTTCTCAATCCACCTCACTGTCCTATAAGATTTTTTAAATATATGAGATAGGAGGCTTATACCCCTTCTTTTCTCATTTTTCACATTTCCTGTTTCAGCCTATGCATCACTCCCAGCCAGAATTTATCACAAGCTGAAGCAAGTCACCTCTTTTCAAAATCTATGAGGTACATCATATTTTAATAGACACAGATAAGTATCTGAAACTGATAAATAAACATGGCTGTGTTATTAGCAAGTGCTTGATTTACTAGGACTTTGTCCAAAACCCACTGAAATTGGAATCTTTCCCTAGGCATTTAAGGAAAACAGTTGTGCAAAACAAAAAAAAATTCTTGAAGACTGAGTTTAACATCTACTCAGTGTCTGTGATATGCTCTATCACTGAACTATTTCTTATCTGATTAGCAAGTTCTTAACTCAATATGAAAAAAGCAGATAGGGATTTGCTAAAGAAACCTCCTCCCCTCTCCCTGAGCTGTGAGCTGGTAAGGAACAGAGCTTTTTGTTTTTGCAGCTCTCTTGCCAGGACAGTCATAGGAACTCACCAAAGAAAACTCTCATGTTTTCTTTGCCTCTTCTCTCTTCTTACAAGTCATTTTGTGGTCCCAAAGTTATTAGATAGATAGACGTGAAGTCAGAAGCAACTACAAGGCAATTGGTGCCAATTGCTGCTGATGGAGAGAGAGGATCTATGAACCAAGATAACAAGGAGCAATTTCCAGTGTTAAAGCAACATGGCTTTCAAAACTCCTCAGACTGATTTGTGACCGACTGGACCGAGTTTTGAGTATAGTACCAAAGGACAAAATTCAGCTTTGCAGAAAATAAGAAAATGCAGTGCAAGAGGAAGGATAWTGGTCTCTTCTGAAACAAACTAAACAGAGAAATAAAGGAAGTGCTAATAGAGTGAAGGGCCAAGCTATTCTATTTAAAAAGGAAATATATACAGATACAGTTGTGTCACATTACATTCCTCCTTTGCAGCTCCCCCCCTACACACACATGCACATAGTCTGAACACCCACTGCCCTTGCCTTCCATTGCCGTCACTAGCTGAGGCTACTATCTGTATAGCTTTCTTCTCTCCTGCTGTCAGACTGTACCACAGCTGTTATCTTCCCTAAAATATTTTTTAGCCTTTGAAAGCTGCAGGTGGGCAGATCACAGTCAGCCAAACTGCTTCCCAGCTCACAAAAAGAAGCTGGTGGCCAAGAGGAGATGAGAGGGAGGAGCACAACTGTCAGTAATTCACTTCCCTCTTTACTCTGTCCTTCAGCTTGTTTCTTGCCTTCATTTCCATTTTCTGTTTCTCACCTCCATCTGCTGATGCCATGGAAATGGTTAATGCTGAATGGCTTGTTACRCAGAGAGACAACACTGAAGGTCAAGGTCATTCCTGGGTTCAACATTATAAAGCACTTTTCTGTGCTAGAACCACATACGTCTCTTCATGCTCCTTGCTCCTGCCACATCACAACAGGACATCATTTCATCAAAACCCTATTTGTCAGCGTGAACAGGGGAAAAAGTCTTTATTCCCTCTCACTGAAGTTTCTATTTCAGAAGCTCTCTGGGGCAAGGGCTGTCCTTTTACCTAACTGGCAGGTGGTGGCCTTGATTTCTGAGTATTACTTAGATACCAACAAATACTGAATGTCAGCAACCTTACAGCTATGGACAAATACAGGCAGCAGGTGTTCATCTCACATGACAGTTCTGAAACGTGTCCTCTGACTGAAGGTATAAATCCTTGGCAAGATGTGGCTAGAGTGAACAATCCCAGAAAACTGATATTTCAGGTTGAATTTAACCAGGTGGCTACTGGAGAAATTCAGAGAAGATGGTCGGACTTTCAAACGCTGAGTACCACGTGGTTATCTTCATGCTGCCTCTCACCAGCCACTTCATATCTCTGTTTTCTGTGTCTCTGGCTTTATTTCACTGATCAGAGAAAACTAAAATGTCCAAATCTTGAGCAGATTTTCCCAAGACAAATTATTGACTGGATGAGAACAACAAAGCAGCTTGCTTAGTTCCATCACTTTTTGAAACTGTAGGATGTTTCAAAGCACATCATACTGGGGAGTGAAGCAAAAGCCACAACTCATTGTTTGCAGACTTGTGCTGTGCCAGCCTCCCTCACAGTCATTCACGCTGCAGGAATAACAAACATCCAAAACAGCCTTTATCTCCCCAGCTTTTAGGTTCCTAAGAGCTTCAGCCACAGGCAGCTCGTGGGCACTCAACTTCAGTTCCTGTTCAAGGCCTGTCTCACAAGATCATCTGTAAGACTCAGCTTAGGTAGATGTTGCTGGGTATAATGCTCTGCTGCAGAAGAAAGTGAACCAAGGGGGAGTTGTGGACATCGCTGAGGCTGTCGGAGCTCCAGCTCTACCTCTAGTTTAGGCTCACTTTGCAGTGTATCAGTCCCAGGTGGTGTGCCATGTGCCCTATGGCTCTAAGCTATATAAAGTTGTTGACTCAAGGTTTCAGGGTCTATGGTCTATTTTTTATGARGTGCTAAGGCAACAATGTCTACCAAATGCCCTTCTTGGCTCTGGTGATGATTGTTTAGCACCTTACAGCAAAAACGTTTAGAGTGGTAATAAAGACTCATTCCCTAGGCAGAGTAAAATATCAAAACTGCAATCATCTGCAGTATCTTTCATTGCAGAGAGAAGATGGTACTAGATGGAATTCAGTACCATGGCAGAGTCATACATTAAAGGCATATGTTTCAGTTAATGGCTATACACTCAAATTTCTTTTCATTGTGATATTAACAATGACTATTTTAGCTAGAGTCTGCAGTTGTTAACTAAAATGCAATTGTAAGTATATTTTTAGTTTTAAGAAATTGAGCTATACTTATGATCTATTTTCAAAATTGTGAATATTTTGGAACTTCATCTTCACTTACCTTCTGTGACATGCTCAGCAATAACATTAAAAGGAGCAGCAATGTCACTACTCTGTCAGCAGCAGCAGATTTCATACTAGGGGAGAAAGAAGTGATAAGCAGAGCCAAGAATATTCTTTGTATAGCTTATTTTTACTGTAGACCTTGCTCACTTTTAAGCACTATGACCATAAATTCATGGTCGTAAGTATTCACTGAAAGATTAGTGTTTGCCATCTTGCCCTGCTCCAATAACTCACTTCTCATTTTTGAGTTTAAGGCCTTAAAATTAAGGCTCTTCTGTTTGTTACATTTCTGCTGACTTTCCTTGTCCAGCTAATCCAGTATTTTGTGATAGGGCTAGTGCTACTTGTGTTCTGAGAAGTACCTGTGCAGGGTTTTGTCACATGCAGCACAGGGAGAAGTGCCATCTGGTGACTTCTGGCCTCACTCTAGCTCAGAAAACCCATTGGAAAAGCAGGCTTCCAATGACATGGCCAAATGCATGATGTAAGGTAATGTCACTCCTAGCAATCCTTTGAACTTCCTGAGCATACTTGTGAACCACAGTAGATGTTTCTGAAGAAAGGAAACAGCCTGAGCAGAGGTGGGTGCTCAGATAAGGCCTCAATTCAGCCAGTCAGAAAAACAGGAATGACAGAAGATGTATTAAGCTTTCTTTGTTAGAAACAATACTAAAACCATGAAAATGGTTATGAAAACAGTTCAAAGGGGTTAAGGTAAGTGCTGGGTTTGTATGTCTGTAGCCACCACTCTAGTTCAGCTGCTGGTGAAAAATACACAATTGAGGGGAAGATGGCACAAGAAACAGGAAATTATTTTTATTAAAGGTAGCATGGGTCCACACCGATGGTGTAATCAGGATATCTATCTGCTCTCCATTATTATTTTCAGTCGCCTGAGCTCCATCTCAAGTATGTAAGAAACTCACCTTTGGGGTGTTTCTTGGCTGCTAACGCCTTGGCTGTGTAAAGCAGAGCAGGAGAGGTGCCCGACRCCCAGCAGGTCAGCCGCTGCTCCAGCGCTGGGCCGTGTCAGGCGGCCAGCCGCGGTTYGCAGTAGTGTGGGGGCAGCTGCGTGCCCTGGCTGCGAGATCTGGAGGGTTACGGGCAGCGCTGGGGGCGCGGCGGCATGTTGCCGTGGCCTCGGCTCTATCCCCCTGCTGCAGCAAAGGCCCTCAAGGGCACGCAGCCAGGCGCATGCGCGGCGTTCGGCGACCATGAGGAGGCTGGCCTCGAGAGCAACGCCTGATGGTCGCATTTGAGGTTAACCGTGCCTTTTGGCACTGTTTCCAAGCTCTGGGGGACAGCAGTGAGGCAGGGACACCGGCAGGCGAGGGCAGCTGCCCCGTGGTGCTGCCTGCCCGGCCCTTGGCGGCATCCCTGACGCGGGGCCATCGCAGCCCCTCCGCGGGAGCTGCTCCCTGCTGAGGGCCTGGCAGCAGGGGAGACACGACTGGGGCTGGGGCAAGCTGTGCCTCGGCCTCCAGGGCGCGAGAGGGAGCAGGGCCTGCTGGAGGACTGCCCCGAGGCAAAGGCCCCGCAGCCGGCACCGCCCGGGCCTGGGTTAGCCCCGGGGAGCCTGTGGCGAGGGGGCACCGGGGGGCGCCGCCACCACGGCCGCAGCTCTGGAAGGTTCTCAGCAGCCAGCAGCTTCTGCCGCCATTACGGGCGCTTCACCCTGCAGGTGCTCCCGGGCGTTGTGCCGCTGCCGCCGCCGCTCCTGAGCGGGCAACCGAACACCGCTGACCCTGCTGCCCGCCCGGCGCAGCCCCGCCAACTGCCGCACCTCACCGGTAAGGCTCGACTCCTTACCGCGAGGGATTTGGAGTTTCTCCCCGCAAAGCTGTGGGCTTTGCGGCCGCGCGGGGTCCATCTGGGCGCAGGCGCTGCGGGCGGGGAGGCGCCGTGCGGTGTGGCTGAGAGAAAGCCCAGTGAAGGCGGTTAAACACGGAGGAATAGTCCCCGGTTCAGATCGACCCAGAGCCTCCAACCGAGCGACCCGTCGTTGGCGGCTGGGGGTGTTCAACGAAGTGTCACTATGTGCGTGCCCTGTTCTCCCACTCTTTCCTAGGCGTCCGCTTTTGGTCACTGTCAGGGCGAGGATACTGGGCTCGATGGACCCCGACCGCCATTGTACGCACGTAGCGCTCTATGCCACGACTTGGGCAAGGCAGCGAGCTGCAGCAGGGGGGTGCATCTGACGAGGTGACCGCCGGCTCTCGAAAACATCCCTGAGCACCGCTGATCTGTATGTAAAATAGCTTGCCGGCAGATGCCCAAGCCAACTAATAAATGGGTAGAAGCAAACATGCCTAGACCAGCCATTCCTAGGAGCAGCAGGCTTAATTCACGTGCAGTGGATACTGAATAAACGTGCACACGTACATACACAGGGTATGCGTGCTCCTGAGTTGCCCTGGAAAGATGGGAAAGTGCTGCCATTGCCATATATTTTTACTTCGCCTGCCACTTGCTCCTTTGTGGTTTGCAGGAACGAAGGTGCTAGGAGCTGGTTAAAGGCCAAAATAATTGTTCTGGTGATTCACTTCTAGCGCACAGGTTTAGTATCACCATCATAATGGAGATTTCGTCAGAGGTCTAGGTGGCATTCTTTGCTCTTCTAGTTGCAATCCGTAAGAGATTCATGACATTTGTATGATGAAAATAGCAAAAATATATCCCCTGCACTATTTAGTGGCAGTGGCATGGTGTGCTAGTCTGTCACGTGCTGACAGGAGAAACTAACTCTGTTAACAGAGTATCTGGGCACCTGCAAGTACAATGGGGCAGTTCACACCTCTCTGAGCCACCTTGACAGTCTGTGAACTCAGAAACTTTGCTAGAACAGTGACACAGTAATTCAGATTTATAAAGCATTTTTGTTTGCTTTTTTGTGTTTTGGGGTGGGTTTGTTTGGCAATGTCAGCTAGCCAGAAAGTCTTTAAATGGCATGTAAGATTCTAAATAACAAAATTTCAGATTATGATAATGAGCCATACATATCACTACATCAACCAGTTCAGAGCCTTTACAGTAGAAAAGTTTAGTCATAAATATAGATGTAGTTGCAGCTCTGTTTAATACTTTAAAAGAAGACATAGGCCCAGCTTGCAACCATTCAAGATGTAAGGAACACTTTTCAAGTCATCAGCCTCTTTGGCCTGGGAAAGGAGGGGTACCTAAATACCCAGTATTTGAAAGGATCAGAACTCAGGTTTAGTGCTTTACTAAAGTGCATTTCAGATGCATCACATTTTATGTGATCCATTTTGGCTCCTCAGAAGAATAACCTGTTTTCATGATTTTAGCAAAATCCTTCWTGGTGAATTCAGCATGATGCTTTCCAGTCAGGGCTCTTAGCTTCTCTTGGTTCATGTAAATTATAACCCGCTTTCAGTCTAAGTCTCTCTGATACATTTTCTGAGCTCAGGCTGTCTGCCAATTACTTCTCCCTAAATGTATGATCTCATGGTAAAGTCACTTCTAGCCCCCAGAGTGAGTGCTAAGATTTCTTGGTAGTTTAAATGCATTTTTTACCAAACTTCGGTCTTATGGGGACTATGTGTTTGCAGGAACTTGAAGAAACAAGATGCATTAATTATAATACACAGAAATGATAAAAATTCAAAAGCCAGTCACTCTAAAAAACAAGAAATATTCAGATCTAGGAAAAACAAACTCCTAGTTGTGCTTGCATGGTTCTCCTTCCTTATGTACCTACATTATCAAAAGTTGCCTGTGCTTGTATCAGAGATTCATAGGAAGCAGTGGAATTTCATACCTAAAATGTCTTCCTCTTCTGCAGCCATATTTTTTTTCATCTGCTTTCACAGTTAATCAGATTTTTTTCCCTTCAAAACCACAACACTCTCCTCTTCTTTAACATTCAGGAATCACTCAGGCTGAGGTTGCACAGGAGAAGAGGAGTATTTAATTGTCTGGTACTAAAGGCCAGTGAAGAGATTGCAAAGGCCAATACAGAGGCCATTAATAGACTTTCTGGGCAGGAGACCTGTTTCAGCTTGATCATATCCTAATTCAGAATATAGATAGAATCCTTAAAACAAGAAGTGTTTACCTAGGAGAAAATAAAAAACACTCACAAAACATAACAAAGGAAAAAAATGTATTTACAGTCTGCTTATTACAAAAGGTCTCACTCATCCTATATGTGCAATCAATTATTCAGATGATTTGTTGACAATTAATATAATTATTCCTAATTATTCTTGATTAGACTGAGGGAATTAATGTTATTACCTCTAGATCATAAATGCAGTAGGAACAGCCTAGAAGAAAAGGAAACCTCATTTTATTTTTCAATTTGTTTGTTTTTACTAGTTAGAATTACCCAGGAAGGTTAATTTACATGATCTGTAGGTAAATGCTCACATAACTCAAAAGAGTGAAATTACGTTTATGTAAGATAAGTAGTAGAACCTCTTCAAATTATTATAGGAGGGGAATTCAATGTGCTTTTTGATAATCAGGAAAGCTAAGAAACATCTGAGTTGTGTGATTGGCATACCGATAGTCTTAAGTGTTTCTGTTTGCTTTCTCCAAAATCAAGTCCCTAGTTCCAAGGTAAGTAGGTTATTTCTACGAGAACAGAACCACTGGAATAGGATCGACTCAATTTGTTTTTAATCCATCTCCATCTTTGCCTTTCTCATGATGTGAATTTACATTTCATGTTTCCTTCTACAGTAGACTCAAAGAGGCACTTTAAGTTGTTTAGCACCTTGCAATAATACCTGTACTTAGAATGTTTTGGTAAGTCTTAAATAAGCGTCTGACTCTGTATTTTTCTAAGTCCTTACTAAAAAACATGACAAAGCTACTGGGTCTAATTCTGCTGCAGCTGACAGTAGTGTAAGCTAGGAGTGACTGCTGAAGTCAATTCTGCAAGCAAGGTAAAAATTGGCTCTAAGGATCTTTGATTAAGCCCTTCTTTATTGGAAATTATGAAATGTGCACTGATTTTAATGGCATTGTATTTAGGTTTAGCTCAGTTGGTTAGAGCATGGTGCTAATAATKCCAAGGTGGTGGGTTCCGTCCCTATATGGGCCACTTGTTTGAGGGTTGGGCTACATGATCTCCAGAGGTCCCTTCCAACCTTACCGATTCTATGATTTTTTTATGTGAGTAAATCATAGAATCGGTAAGGTTGGAAGGGACCTCTGGAGATCATCTAGTCCAACCTCCCCACTCAGCAGGGTCACCTAGAGCATGTTAGACAGGGTTGCATCCAGGTGGGCCTTGAATATCTCCAGAGAAGGAGACTCCACAACCTCCCTGGGCAACCTGGTCCAGTGCTCCGTCACTCTCACAGGGTCAGGCAGAACTTCCTGTGCTTCARTTTCTACCCATTGCCTCTTGTCCTGAGGACAACTGAAAAGAGTTTGTCCCCATCCCCTTGACACCCTCCCTTCAGGTACTTGTACACATTCATAAGATCCCACCTCAGGCTTCTCTTCYCCAGGCTGCAAGAGGCCCAGCTCTCGCAGCCGTTCCTTGTAGGGCAGATGCTCCAGCCCTCTGATCATCTTTGTAGCCCTGCGCTGGACTCTCTCCAGTAGCTCTATGTCTCTCTTGTCCTGGGGAGCCCAGAATGGAACACAGGACTCGAGATGAGGCCTCCCCAGGGCTGAGTAGAGGRGCAGGATCACCTCCCTTGACCTGCTGGCAACACTCTTCCCAATGCAGCCCAGGAGACCATTGGCCTTCTTGGCCACAAGGGCACATTGCTGGCTCATGGTCAGCCTGTCATCYACCAGCACTTCCAGGTCCTTCTCTGCAGAGCTGCTCTCCAGAAGGTCATCCCCCAGCTTGTACTGGTACCCAAGGTTATTTCTCCCTAGGTGCAGGACCCTGCCCTTGCCCTTGTTGAACCTCCTGAGGTTCCTCTCTGCCCAACTCTGCAGCCTGTCCAGGTCTCTCTGAATGGCAGCACAGCCCTCAGGTGTGTCAGCCACTCCTCCCAGCTTGGTATCATCMGCAAACTTGCTGAGGATGCRCTCCGTCCCCTCATCCAGGTCATTGATGAAAAAGTTGAGCAGGATGGGACCCAGTCCTGAGCCCTGGGGGGATGCCACTAGCCATAGGCCTCGAACTAGACTCCACGCCACTGAGGACAACCCTCTGAGCTCTGCCTTTCAGCCAGTTCTCAAGCCACCTCACTGTCTACTTGTCTAACCCACACTTSCTGAGCTTCTCTAGGAGGATGTTATGGGAGACAGTGTCAAAAGCCTTGCTGAAGTCAAGGTACACAACATCCACTGCTCTCCCCTCATCTACCCAGCCAGTCACTCCATCACAGAAGGCTATCGGATTAGTTAAGCAGGATTTCCCCTTGGTGAATCCATGCTGACTAGTCCTGATCACCTTCTTTTCCTCCACGTGTCTGGAGATGACATCCAGAATGAGCTATTCCATCACCTTTCCAGGGATGGAGGTGAGGCTGACGGGCCTATAGTTGCCTGGGTCCTCCTTCTTGCCCTTCTTGAAGACTGGAGTGACACTGGCTTTCTTCCAGTCCTCAGGCACCTCTCCAGTTCTCCAGGACCTTTCCAAGATAATGGAGAGTGGCCTGGCAACAACATCTGCCAGCTCCCTCAGTACCCGTGAGTGCATCCCATCTGGGTCCATGGATTTGTGGATGTCTAGGCTGCCCAGAAGATCTCAAATCCTTTCCTCCCGAACCAAAGGAAAGTCTTCCCTTCTCCGGACTTTCTCCTTCACGTCCAGGCTGCAGGATTCCTGAGGCTGCCCTTAGCAGTGAAGGCTGAAGCAAAGAAGGCATTCAGTAACTCTGCCTTCTCTGTATCCCTCGTCACCAGGGCCCCCGCCCCATTCAGTAGTGGGCCCACATTTTCGCTAGTCCTCCTCTTTGCTGCTGATGTATTTGAAGAAGCCCTTCCTGTTGTCCTTGACATCCCTTGACAGACTCAATTCCAACAGGGCCTTAGCCTTCCTCGCAGCATCTCTACATACTCTGACTGCATTCCTGTAATTCTCCCAAGTAGCCTGTCCTCTCTTCCACAGTCTGTGTATTTTCTTCTTCTGTCTGAATTTGGCCAAGAGCTCCTTGCTCACGCATGCAGGTCTCCTGCCCCTTTTGCTGCACTTCTTACTCATTGGGATGCACCGCTTTTGAGCTTGGAGTAAGTGATGTTTGAATACTAGGCAGCTCTCCTGGACCCCCTTTCCTTCTAGGGCCTTAACCCATGATAGATCCTATCCCTCAGCAGTTTGCTCTATCAGGCCGAATGCAACTCCTGCTGAAGCCAACAGGAACTCTCTGCCAGTTTAATTGAAAGCTGGAAGTATCTCAGAACAAATGATGATTGCATAAGAATCCTATTGACTAGATAAACTTAAGTTAATACTTAAATCACATATATGTTTCTGTGTTTTTAATTAATTTATTTTAGGATAACTTTTCATTTGGAAAGCATCTAGAAAAAAAATCACTGTTACTGTGCTTTTACAAATATACAATCACATTTTAATTTATATCAACCTTTATTTTAAGTGGGTCAGACTGCATAAATTAAGCCCTTCAGGAAAGAGATGAAGATAGCAGAGACCTACTGAAACTGCTTCTGCATTCTTCTTCCTCTGGAAACCTTGCCAACGTATACCAGTGCTCGATCGTCATAACTCACCTGTCTAAACAGAATACATTAAGTCAAAGCCATAATGTTTTGCTAATGCCAGAAGCCARTGCAACATCTGCTCTGATGCTAGTGTATCCGCAATTTAGTAGTGAAGAGGATTTTTCTACCAGCAGTGTTGACATGCTAGAAAATGTTACAATGACCTCTGCTAAGAGAGAAAAGTTGTCCTCAAGAGTTTTGAATTCTCAGAGTAATGAAGCTTCAGCTGGAAAGCTGTCTCTGCAAAAATACCCCTTACTAACTCATGCTGACCAAGAGGACCAGGTGTCCCTGTCAGGAATCACTGAACTTTTTAATGTTACCAAGAAGCCTCAAGCACCATTTTTTAAGTATGATCTAGAGATACCGCCTCAAGCCAAAATCACATCTGTACCGCTTTCTTCTCTCCCACTTAAAATTCAGCAGCTAATGTCAGCCAGAGCTAAAAATGTCTCTGAAATAAGACAAGCTCCAGAAATATCAAGTGTTACTTATGTGTGGCCAGTAATAAAGATGAAAGATCCTTCCAAATCGTTTTTGGCCGTTTTTCCAAAGTCATTAACACCGACCAGCCCAAGCTTAGCAAAACGCAGTTCTAGTCTACATGTAGTAACTGGAGATGTGCAATGTTCCCAAATAACCCCAGTGAAACAGCTTGCACAAGAAGAGCTACTGACAGCAAGGTCTTGTCCTCTTATTGTAAAGTCATCTAACAGCATTGTTTCAGTGATTTTAAAATCATTGACCAGTACCAAGAGTAAAGATTTAAAAAATATTTTACCACTTTCATCTATCAGTCCTACTGGAGACCAAATAGAAATTCCTCTTTTTAAGGATAATGCTTTAGTGATACATAATGGGCGAGTCTACCTCCTGTACGTAACAAGAGATGAAGCTCTGTCACCAGAAATGGACATACACACCCGTGATATGTTGCTTAAGAAGACCACAGTTTATCTCATTACATGTAGTGCTATCCATGATATAACCAGCAAAATTCCACATCCACTGCTGTCAAGAAGGGACCTGTATTTTGTAAAACAGAGCGTAAAATGTCCTACTACCCGCCCACATCAACATGAAACTTTGAATGCAACACTTTTCTCTTCACATGGGATGACTGCTACGTCTCAGCTCAAGCAGTGCTCTCCTTCTCCTGGGAAAGGACAACAGGTAGTAACATGAGGTGATCAGCTGAATGTCTATATATGCATAGAAAATTACTTTCCTTTTAAGACACAGAAGAATGAAATCAAAGTGAATTTTTTAGYAGATTTTTAAGAATGTTGAGTGCTCTGATTTTGATTTCAAAAACCAAACAACCAGTGGACACAAATCACTAGACTAAATCAAAGTAAGGCTTGCAGGCCTTTAAGACCTTACAGTATAAAAAGAAAATATAATGCAGATTCCATCTTGGGAGATATGAAGATTTATTAATATTTGAGCAGGGTGTAAGCACTGCATACTTGGGAGCAACCTGTCACTGTTTAGAGAAGAGTAAGGCTTAGTGTAGCATAATGACAAGTGTTTCCCAAGGGAGAAGGTGTTGTTTCTGGAAACAGGTGATGAGTGCCATCAGGATCACATTTTAAAGTAAGAGTGAAATTAGAAGAGAAAAAGGGCTAGCTGGCAAGGTCACTTCTGAATCAAATTCTTCTTGCAAAGCCATATCACTGAAATAGGGAAGAACATAGAAACAAGCTTGAAGATAAACTGAAGAAGTTTATCTTCTTTCTGAGTGAAGATAAACACACATTTTAAATTCTACTCTTTCTTGTTTCAGTTCCTCAACCAGACTGTACTTCCGCTTGAAGAAGACTTGCAAAAAAGAAATGGAAAAGAAGCACATCAGGAGGAAGATAATGAACTAAGAAAGAAATTTGGTATTGTTAAAGATGTAAGAGTCTATCTCAAGAGGCTAAATCCCACTCAACTTGCAGGGGATTCTGGCAAATCTTCTGCATTTAAATGGAAGGTAATCACCAGGACAGAGAAATGGAAAAACATGTCAAAGGTATTTGATTTTCTATATACAAAATAATGCATTCAGTCATCTTTAAGTGATCGTTACAGTGCACAGTTCAAGATTTTTTATCTTAGTTGCTGAGAAACTATAATATTCTCATGCAGTTTCTAGTGATAAATCAGGATTGGCATTCACAATCTATTTATTGGGGAGGCATGATCAGCATCTTAGGGTCTTTGGCATCTTTTTCTATTCAGTCCATTGGGATCACTGGAGCTTTTCCTTTTTTAGAGCTTTTTGACTTAATTTAATTTATTSCTTCTCTTTTTTCTGCAGAAGAAACTGGAGGAAATCTGTCCAAATTTGTAATCTTCTTATAGAAATGAGAAGTATCTTTGAGAAAGAAAACTGTCTTTTGTGCTCAGATTTTGCTATCAATATATACTTTGCCATGTAGCTGTGAAGATTTTAACTCATTTGACCTCTTGTCATAAAACATTTTCTGTGTGAGAAACTTGCAATGTTTGTAAGGATTTATAGTGCCCATATTTTTAATATCAGGGACTATTGGTGGAGTCAGGAAACTCAGACTCTGTTGATAGTCCTGAGTTATCAACAATATTTTGGCATATGATAGCTAAAATTTCAGGAATGTTATTTTATAAATCATTAAGACCAAATAAGGACCTCAGTTTGATTTTTCAGTTTTTTAAGTATTCCTTTCACAATTCCATTTTTATTTTCTACAAAGCTGCTAAACACAGGATATAGAGTAAACAAGGACATTCTTTCAAAGATAAATTTCTCTTTAGTTGAGAGAGAGAGAGAGAGAGAGGCTGTGCCGGAGGCCAGATCAAAACAGGAGCCTTGCATCTAATACTCTGAAGCCTCTCCACTCTCTCTCTCATTATGGGCTCAGTATGTAGCCCAATGACCCGCTGCTTTTCAAGACATGTGAAGTTCTCCTCAGCATGGTTACTTGCAAAATGCCAAGATCTCTCTTTTATTTCAGTTCTAGCAAACGTTTTTGCCAAGATGTCAGCTGCTTCTGAAGTCTTTTCCGAGTCTATATTCTGGTTCTAGATCCTAAAACAACTAAAAGAAAAAAATTTTCAATGTAGAAAAAGTGTCCGCTGTCATCATACTACCAGTTATGGTTTGCAGTGTCTGTGCTAATGTTAGTTTCTCATAAACAGAAACAGGAGGGGTTTTATCCATATGCTGGGCTCTTTTTGCTTTGGAAGGTATTACCATTCACTTTTAATTACAGTTCTAGAAGCACAAGCTACAGGTCTTTAGTGATTGACCTGCCTTTGAAAAAGTCTTGCCCTAAGTCCTTGCTTAGAAGTATCACTTGGCAGCTTTGCCTGGTGTTATCATAGACTCTCAGAACAGCCATCTACTTTATCTGCTCCCTGAGATTCACAAACTCTTGGTTGTGATTGGTCTCCTGTGTCCATTTTGTATTTTTCTATGTTAAAGCTCTTAAGTTGTTTCAGCAGCCAAACTGGACATAAACTTTCCAACAAATTATACTATTTCAATATACCTTTGTTCAGCCTCTAATCTGTAGGTAAATTAGCAATCACCGGTATTTCACCAGGATCTGTCTTTATCTCTTTTTCAATCTGTAGTGTTACGCTTAAATTTCTATCATCTGAATTTTAAACCAGCATCACCAGCCCTGTTAGAGATTCCTGAGAGTGGTCTACTTTTATTTGTCCTTGTATCAGAACGTCATTGGAGTATACTATACACTCAGCATTCATGAAAAATATATTGTGTATTTTTGTAAAATATTTCAAGGCCACATAAAGCAATATGTTCCAAAGACTTTGTTTAAAAAGGAACAGACATGAACTACTACTTTTTTTATGCCAGTACCCCGATGAAGAATCCATTGTCAGAAAATTTGTGTGGCTTTCATTTTTCCTGAAATTTCTTTCCCTGTAAAGATGCCAAGATGGCTTCCCAGGACAGTCAGATTTTGACAGTGTTTCTCCATCTATCCAAATTATTATTTCCCAACATGCATACCACAAATTAAATGGGATCAAATACTCATGAAATATTTCATGCTTGGATTTATTTTATAGCTGTTTTACATAGATGCTTCCACTTGCTAGTCTGCTGTTGGAAGCCTCTAGTTAGCAAGTGTTGTTAATAGCTCTCACTATCCTTAATTGTTGCTGTGATTGCCATTGCAATATTTTTTGCTGTCATGCCCTTTCCTTTGCAAATTACATTTGCTTTGTTACAGTCTCTCATTTCCATAGACTTTAACTAAACAATCCTGCAAGAATAGCAGATCTTGCTAATGGTATTTTTTTAACAAGATCCCAAAAGAAAAGAACTTCTTAACGGCAGAGGGAGATGTCTGCTTTCTCTATTTCTAAGTCATGTCTGTCTGCATGCATCAGGCAATCTTATATTTCAGCATATGCCTTAATGAAGTGCATCTTTTTATATGTACACTTAAAATTATTTCTGATAACTGTTTAATAAATATATATTAAATTAAGTTTAAATGTTCTGAAAAAATAATGATACGTTTAATCCATGGCATTCTAAATGAATATTTTGGCATATTAGAATCTATATTYACATCTTAGGTACAGTTATATCCCTTTGAACAGCACACAGATTAATCACAGTAGAAATGGAGGTAAATGAAACTAATTATATACATTCAAAATTTTCCCCAAATGAAAACTAATCAGACCACAGGATCCTAGTCCAGACCCATTTTTTACCAATAATATGTTTAATCTACCAGTTTGGCAAAGACCTTAATTTTGGAGTGTACCTTAAAAACACAGATGTATTGATATCAAGCACAACAGGTCCTTTTTAAGATCTTAGTACTATTAGCTGCAATATATTTGCATACCAAATGCTAGATGTGAGTGCATTGCATAACTAACACTAGAATCCTTAAGTGGACAGGAACAACAGTCTTGATCTAATATACATTTTTTTGTTTTTCTCACTTTCTTTGGAAAGCAAATAAATTATGGATTAAATGACCGGTGGCTGAGAATGTAGGCACTAATTGTCTGATTTGCAAGAAGTTTCTTCCTAAATAGCATGGAAAAAGAGTAATACCTCAGCTATAAACATGACTTCTCTTCCTCACACAGACCCAGGGTTTCCTAAAGTAGACCTCCTTCTTCAAGTCATAAAAATTGCCTGATAAGMGTATCAGCTCCAGTTAAAGTGAAATCAATGCTTGTATATTGGATCCTTTTTGTTTAACAGAAAACTCTGCCACTTGAACCAGTTTTGGCAAAGAGAAGAAAAGTAACTAAAACAATGGGAGTAGTCTTAAAGCAGAGGAAGAAGGAAGTGTATTCAACCCAGAGATGCTGCAGAGACCATCAAAAATGGAAAGTGAAGGTCTAAAGAATACTACACATGCTGCCAGATCCTCTTTTTGGAAGAGCAGTGAACAAAGTTGGTGCATTTAAGATGATCTAGATGAATTTTCCTGGAGTAAAAATTTCATGCACTTTTGGGTAAAAATACAGAAGTTGGTGAAGTATACCTTCTCTGCAAATACGCCAGCTGCAAAGGAGACATCCAGAAGAAAAAGAAACATAAGTACACTTTAAAAACCCTTAAAGAATGAGAGACAGCAGTAGAAGCAATGTATAAATGCAAGCAATTGTAGTGAAAATGGTTCACACTACTCTTAAATCGTAATACTTCAGATTAGTATCCTGGGGCAGGCGGGTTGTTTGTTATGTTTTCTATTGTGCTTTTGTTCATTATTCAAGAAGAGATCATCTCACACTTAGTCTTCACTTTTGCATTTATTATAACAAAAACATATTGATCATTCCTTCTTTCAGAATCTCTTTTACTGAATGAGTTATTTATTACAGCCTGAATGTGTTCCACTAGTGTAAAAGTGATGGAGTTAATAGGCTTGTACAGTTGTGGGAGGAGAATCAAATCATACATACAGAGAAACAGGCCTCCAGTACTCACAATTGTTTGATGTTTAAATACCACTAACCGGAAGTCTTTACATGGATACCTCTGGATTACTTGAATTCAGTAACACTTTAGCTTGTAATATATGATACTGTAATTTCAGAAAGTTGACTTTTAAAATGACAGTCATTTTACAAAGCTAAACTTTTCTTTTTTTTACCACAAGTATTAAAATACCAATATAATAAAGAACTAGTCTCATTAGTTTATACTTCACCGGGGCTTCCCTTCCAGCAAATTTTGTGCCACAATGAAGAAATTGGCAGCAATCTTGGCAGCGAATTTTGCATAATTAAAGTCTGACATATGCCTGTTGCCTGAGAGCCCATACTGTCAATGGACAAAGGGAAAAGCCAAGGTGGCTCATCCCTTTGGTGGGAGTTTGCCTGTATGCAGGCTCTAAGGACCACCTCGTTGGAAAATGATGCCAGGGAGAGAGAAGACAGAGCTCTCCTTTCTCTTGGGTACAGCTTGCCGCCTGACAGGACAGCCTCAATCTGGAACTGGAACTAGCAACCATTTACTTACAAAAGACTGCCAAGAGCACTGAGAGTCAACGGTACTCACTAGAAATCCAGTCAGTTTGCTTGAATGCCYGTGTTGCAAAATAGACATTTGCTAATCTGTTACTCCAAGTTTCTTTCCCATTTGGCTACTGTGCCAGATTGTTTGCTGCTAGTGACGTGTAACATATCCTTAGAGGTACAGATGTCTTAAAGTTTGCTTTGAGGATTAAAGATACTAAGTGTTGTAATTTAACATAATAAGATAGAGTCCCAAACTTGTTTCCCATTAAATACAGGGAACTTAACTACATTCAATACCAATTTAAACCAATAGAAAACCTGTAAGAGCAAAAATAGCATCCAGTGGCACACAAATGCATAAATCCAAACAGACCATTTTAGAGTTTCTGACCATATTACTGCTATTATTTTCGTAGCACCCACCTRGCTTGTCTGTCTGCCCCATACCATGCTAGTTTCTTGAAGCTGATGTTCTTGGTACATTAGACCCTGGCAGTACAAGGTTATTTCATGCTCCTTCTTTGACAAAGGGGTAGATTTCTGCTCTCTAATGAAACGTGTTCCATCATTTCTACCTAAATTATTTCATGAGATAGTAAATTTCAGTATATTCTCTGGTTTCGGTGTTATTCCTGGATAAGCAACCTGCAGGCAAATGGTCAAAACTACCTAACAAATGCCTTTTCCTCAGCATTCTTTGCCTGCAGACCAGCCCGCAGGTGGGCTGAGCAGCCATCAAAGGAGCCTGAAAAGGAGGTTAGTTCCTCTTGACACCACCTGAAAAAATGCAGCAGAGCAGGGTATGGTATTCGTAAGAACTGGATCTTTTTGCTTGGTAATCCAACAACACAACTCAAGTGAGTGAGATCTGAAACCTCAGTCCTTGAATTTACTTTAACCAACCTAATAATGTAAACTTCAATAGTAGCTTGTTGGCCTGTGATCCAAGCATAAAATAGAAATCTTAGATTTTATACTTTTTTGCAGCTAACCTGAAATGTTCATAGCATTTTCTGGTTGTCATATAAAACTACAGCACAAGGACAGGGCTTCCTTGGTATTCTCTATGTTTCTACTAAAAACCAAGGGCTACACAGTGGCTAGCTGTGCACAGATGCAGATAGCTCCCTTCAGTATGTTCTCATTTGCTGAAAGCAAAATAAATAGACAGGTTGTAAGTGACATGAACTTAACCGAGTAGAGTACTAGAGCATCTTTTACAGCAAGTATAAACTGTTTCACTGCTTGGTGTTTGTTATTTCTTGTTCCGTTCATTATGTCTTTTGTATAGTATAATAAAGTTGATAAGCTGTCCTGATTTTTACTGTTTAATTTACTAGCATATTTGAAAAAAAGTCACATAGGTTTTGGGTTGCTCTTCTTCATTAAAAGTCAAAAAGGGAACACTTTAAAAGAAAGATAGAAAACCACAGATACCATTTACCACCTCAGAGCTTCCACTATTCACAGGGTCTTTTATAAATCTTTCCTGACAGCAAATGCCCTGTGATGAAGGCATGGGCTCCTGCTCATACACAAAACAAGCCTATCACCCTTTTAAAGTACTGTGCAAAGTAAAGAAATAYATAAAGCATGAGCCATATTCTACCATCTCTTCCAACAAAGAGTGTTGCTTCCTGCTCTGGGTAGCGATCATTGCAAGAAGGTGCACATACAGACTTCATAGTCCCAATTCTTCTTTGCAACACTGAATTCCCATCTGTAATTTTCCCATGAATGTTCCACTCTTTTAATTGTGGGAAATATCATACAAGCTATATGGTAAAAAAAGCCCAGCCCTTTCTCTTCCATTATTCGTTTCTAAAAAAACCATTAACCCTTCAAATAAAAGATTTTCAGCACTATGCCAAAACCTCACACAACATGAATAACCAAATCTTTAAAAAAGTTAAGCCTAACTCTGTTATCAGTCTTCCTTCCAACTAGCAACCTTTTTATAAATTTGATTGGAATTTAGATCAAATCCATCTAAAATTGTCAAAACAGCCACAAATAATAATGACCAATCTGGAGAGAATGGCAAGATCTTAATATTTGACAGTTAGTTAAATAGCCCTGCTTTGCTATATTATTTTCTTAAATCCTCACCATTTTATTGTGATAAACTGTGATTCGCGCACCTTGCCCAATCTATTTCTGAGGTAGATATCATAATCTTTATTTTTAAGCCCTCAATAAGAAAGAATTTATGCTTTAATGACTATATTTCAGATGTTCCTTGAAATTTCATTCTTTGTAGTTAGAAGTATTCAAATAATAAAAAAGCTCTGTGACTTCTKTAATTCATTGTGCCTTATACCTGTCTTTCTCTGATTCAGGTTTCTTTCATGAACATTAGGTTTATATAGAGATTACAACAACCTGAAAGTGTTGAGTCTTTTTGAAGCACCTTCACATGCAAGTGTCTTTTGCTAAAGAGAACACCTGTGCAAAATGTTTTGTTTTATATGCAACACAAGATTTTAAGTAGGGATAATAGATGTTGTTAGGCTACCTAGAAGATTTAGAAAGATAGATAAACACCATACTTCCAAGTTGGATACAGTTGCTGAGGCTATAATTAAATATAAATTATTTAGATGATCTGAGATAAAAATATAGTAGGTTTTCATGCAGTAAAGGGGTTGCTGGTGTGGGGAAAACATGGTAAGCAAGCTATAGCCTGAGGGAAAGAGGAAGACAGATATTTGATGACTGTGGAAGATTGAGATATGGGGAGTGGGAATTTGGAAATTATGCTGTATCATAAGTGGTACATATAAATGAAGATCCAGAAATAGGAATGTAACACAAAACGAATACCTATATTGTTTACCCAATTTTGGCATCCAGTACAATTATTAATTTTAGGTGCTCGTAGTGTGTTTCATCTAAACACTTTAGGCTTAGTTCCAGTTCTCAAATACATATCAGCTGAAYGCAAATGTCATGTGCTGTTCCTTGGGATTTCCAGCAAGCATCACAGGGGCAAGAGTCCTTAATTTTCACTCACATGATGATGAAGCTGAAAATACAGAAACAAAAAAGTATTTTAAGATCATGACCTCTTTTTTTCTTTTCCTTGTAAAGGTTTGAAATACTGTGCTGATCATCCTAACTCTGATAATCTCTAATTCTGAGGTAATTTGTACCCAAAGAAGGGTACTCAGAGACGATTCCATTCTGTTTTGGTCAGACTAACACAGAAAGTCGCTAAGGTCTAGGAGCTGACCAGCTTGGGRCAGCACGGGAGTTCAAAAGAGAATGGGCAGCATGGGGAAAAAAAATCACATACATGACAGAGGAAGGCAAATCACTGGCACTTCATGTACTATGCACAGTATTTGGCTTTTCACATTTTCAGAGGAGCAATAAGAATATCAGTATGCACATAAATGAAAAGGTGGAGGGAAGGCAGGATGCTGAGTTGCTGGCTAACAGTATGTACTTGTGTAAAGCAGTGGCGGGGGGGTTTCTTTGCTTCTGATAGACCAAGACCAACACTAATTCTTCTGTTTCTCGCTTCTGTTTCTTAGAGGCCACTGGATAAAGAGTCKTTTTCATTATGCTATCTCGTTGTTAGGTTCCAAATAAATGGAACATACATCAGTGAAAGGCTTTATAAAACACAGAATCACAGAATGGTTGAGGTTGGAAAGGACCTCTGAAGATCATCTAGTCCACCACCCCTGCTCAAGCAGGGTCACCTAGAGCACAGTACCCAGGATCACATCCAGGCGACTTTTGARTATCTCCAGAGAAGGAGGTTCCACAGCCTCTCTGGGCAACCTGTTCCAGTGCTCTGTCACCTTCACAGGAAAGAAGTTTTTCCTCATATTCAGGTGGAACTTTCTGGATTTCAGTTTGTGCCATTGCCTCTTGTCCTATCACTTAATAGTGATTGATACCACCACTGAAAAGAGTCTGGCCCAATCTTCTTGACACCCTCCTTTTGAGGAATTTATGGACACTGATAAGATCCCCTCTCAGTCTTCTCTTCTCCAGGCAAAACAGGCCCAGCTCTCGCAGCCTTTCCTCATAAGAGAGATGCTCCAGTTCTCTAATCCTCTTCGTAGCCCTACGCTGGACTCTCTGCAGTAGCGTCATGTCTCTCTTGTACTGGGGAGCCCAGAACTGGACACGGTACTCGAGATGAGGCCTCACCAGGGCTGAGTAGAACAGCAGGATCATCTCCCTTGACCTACTGATGACRCTCTTCCTAATGCACTTCAGGATAACATTGGCCTTCTTGGCTACAAGGGCACATTACTGGCTCATGGTGAACTTATTGCCCACCAGAACTCACAGGTCCTTCACCGCAGAGAGAGAAAAATAAATACAACAAAAAAAAATTAAAAAGATAAAATACAAGATAATTACAAGTGTAGAAGGAGACAAAATGAGGAGTTAAGGATAGAAATTTGGTATCTTTGAACATGTAAGAAGTAAAAAAAATACTTTTGAAAAATCTATTCATCATGCAAAGCTTCTGCTTCTGTAAGGGAACTAATAGGAAAAAGCAGAAGTGAAAGAAAGCTTTTTATTTGTTTTCTGTTGACAATTTATGTTTCCAGTAAAGTGCATAACAAATGAGACATTTATACTGCATAAAATCAAGGTTAACCTCATGCGTTTTTTAAATCCAGTTTTTGTTAACTCAAAAAAATGTTAGTATCCCAAAGCGGTGTCTCATGTATCTGCTTTCATTTATTGGCATGTGTTAATGAATTTATTTATGAATTTAAGAAAGCCACAAATATCCCTAAGGCAAAAAGCATGTGAATCACTCCCAAGACCTTCACATCAGGGAGTTACCAATGGTTCARCATTAGACATGAATTAAGTTCTTCCACATAAACAGTTACTTCTGACTAGCTGCCCAGCAACTAGTGCTGATGATTAGAGACCTGCTAACTCGTTCCCATTTTGTTGCTCTGTGCCATAACMGCTCACTACTCTGCAGCCTGCTTCCCCTCCAAGAGCACTGAAATTCAGCCAGCTCCAGCACCTGCATACGTCTGGGAGCTCTTGTGGTCTGACTGGTGATGTAAAGAGCYCTAATGCTGCTAGAAGCCTCACTCTTCGTTGCCAGATCCACCCCAAAGTTGCGTATGAAAATGCAGCATACTTACCTGAGCTGGGGATCAGGAGTGCTGGCACAGGTTGCTGTTGATGCCTGCCACAGTAGAGAGTGGGCTAAAGAAGTGTCCCTGGATGTGCCCCCTTCTGGGATCTTCTGTGTGGTGCAGGGAGGGCACTGCGGGGACAGCTGGCCTACAGATTTTCCCATATGGTCATCCTMGGACTTAGGGAACAAAACTAAGGATGCAGAAGTCTGCATCACATCTGACCTGGCTGTTCTACCTTGCATCTGACATGCTGCATTGTGCAAAAATTGTTTGGTGCTTTGTCGCTCAAAGACCTTAATATAATCCTCTGTTAGGCAGACTTAGCACCCCTACTTTCTACTATCAGCTGGGAGAAAAAGAATACTATAGCATGTTTAGAGCCCAAATCAGTCTAGAGCCTATTAGCATTTTCTTCCTGTCGTTTTGGAGGTGCAGTGACCACAGTGAATAAAATTCCAGCCTCTGAATGATCTTCTGCCTAAGAGGCAAACACATGAACTGACCCCTGCGGGTTTCACAGGGCAAGACTTTCTGCAGAGAGCTAGAGGCTGACTGAAGTTTTTGGAGTTTTCATTCCAGTGCGTGACAATGTGATTCTAGTTAGAAAACAGACTGTATGAAAAACTACCTTCTCCCTCTGCAGGTGTGCTGCTTGTGTGTCTGAGTCACAGACACACAATGCTAATGTGTGCTCATTAGCACACAGTGCTGATGTTATGGGCAACTCCTTTTTTTTAAAATAACTTTGAAAGGCCAGTTAAAGAGTGGACAAAATAACCTYTTAACTCAGGTGCTCTTAATTTAGAAGACAGTGATCATGCTTGGTACCTGGATCAGCAGTCTTATGTCAGAGCTGAAGAATAGCAATGTATGCTGTGAAAAGCCAGACTTCTTGTTGCTTAGTTTGGTTGTCCAAATGACCAAACTGAAGTTGTCTACATCAAAATCAATTCAAAAAGTGACTTGACAAATTCATGGAAGACAGTGGATCTAAGGGTATTAAATACTAATTCTGACTGAGAAAATTATTGCCCTTTGAATGGCAGAGGATAGAGAATTACCACTTCATGTTCTCATATTCTTCCCTAGACATCTGTAATTTTAGGACAAAAAAAGTCTATACTGAGTAGGACAAACAGTCCATTTAGCCTCGTAGTGTGTTCTAAAGCTTGGCCGAGAGTGGATGTATAGTTTAAGAACAGTGAGTTTATACTAGCGACATATGACTATTTATATTGGCCACTGCTGGAAACAGAGCACAGGGCTGGACTGGCACTCAGGACTTGCTGCGTGAGGGCTACCAGCTGCCAGCTCCAGCAAACACATCAGTGGGAGAGGAGGGAGAGAGACACAAACCTGCCAAACTGCACTGAACTGAGTATAAGCCAGCCAGGAACATCACGGATGTTTTTGATTCACACAGTTCTTGCATCAGAGTGGAAGATCCTCTGGCTACCAGGAATGTAAAAAGAAACAGTGCGTTGGAACACAAAAAGTGATGCATTTTTAACCTTTAACTTCACAAATTTTGCTCTTGTATCTTTATAAGGTGTCTGAAAGGGTTGCAGTTTCCTTCAATCTACTCACTATTCAAAACAATCTGACAAAAATGACCATAGTTTGTAATGCAAAAATACATGCACAAGCCACAGGGTGCAATTCTGTTTTTAATGGAGAGATATCCTTCTCAAATTAAGTTTTCTATAGAAAATACACACAAGATATCCCTACCTGTAAGCACATAAGGCATTAGCAATTAGGAATTTAAATCAAATTATAAACTTTGATTTAAAAAACATAGATTCAAAAATAAGTAAGTGATACTACCCATTTCTTTGCTGTTTGGATTTCAAGAGTTTTAAGGTTTATATTTTTCAGCTCTTCCCAGTTCCTGCGAAGAGCAGAAATATACTACCATTTTTAAAKGAAACCTGAGACATGTTCATGCGATTGCAGGAGATGAAGTTTTAAAGAAAGTGCAAGTATCATAATATAGCTAAAATAATAAGAGTAAAGATTAAACATAATGCATTAATCATTTTAACTAGGGTTATTTACTAAAATACTTAAAAATGTACTAAAATGTTGATTCAGAGCAATCACAGCTCACTRTTCTAATGAATATGCATGTAAGTTTATTTTCAGCTCTCATTCAGACTAAAATTCAAGACTAGTAACAAATATGTTAATAGGAAAGCATATAAAAATATTTTTTGTATGGGAATGATGAACCTCATTCCAGAACAAAGCAAAATGCACAAATGTGCAAATGTACAAATGTGGAATTTGGTGTCTCCCTCTCTTAGAGGGGTTGAAAATCCCACCAGAAGAGCAAAAGACWGGTGCCAAAGGCACACAGGAAGGCTGTGCCACAGCTAGGAATTTAATCCAAGGTTCCAGAGTCAAAAAAAAGTAAAAAGAGTAAAAAAGATATATATATATATATACTTTTTGATAATAATCACTGTATAGTACCAGAATGCTTGCTGGCTCGCACTGGGAGGGTTGGGACTGGCCCATGTAAGTTAGCTGAACTTTCAGTCAAGAGAAAGAAAAAAAGAAAGGAGCCACACAAAAGTGGCAAGATGTCCACTTCTACAGGGTTAAATGGTTGGAGTCAGAAAAAATATGGACAGTGGAAGTTATCAAACTGTATTGCATTCGAGGATGTGTTGACATGGGAGAGGAGAGGACATTTCGCATCTCAATATCCTGATGAGTGGCACGTAACTATTGTGCTGGAGACAAGGTCACTTAAAGTAATAAAGGATAAAAACTCTCCACCTTCATTTGGCAGAGGCAGAAGCTTGCTCTCATGCCTTCTACCTCCTAGATCAAGTGTCCAACCACTGTATTGATGACCTATCTCACTTTGACTCACCCTGCCATTTTGGTTTGCTCAACAGATATTACATGCCTGTTTTTATCAAAGCTTTCAAAAGAGTTAGTTCTGTGCCTAGTGAGGAAAAAGTCTCAGAAGTTGTTTTGCTTTGTCAAGATATCCTTGAGAAGAGATCCAGGGCTTCATGGAAGAAGAAGTCCCAGACTGGGCAGTTGACTCYCTAACTCTTCTTCTGTGAGTCCAGCTCAAGTAATTTTTGTATTAATGGCTCTCTCACCTCACTTCCTTTACTTTGTGACATTAATATGCTAGACACTAACTCACCACTCTGGAGACATATGTTAGAGAGGCAAAATATCTAGTCATCTTTAGGCGGTTTGCCACCATCCATCATCGAGCCCATTTCAGAGACAACTGCAGAGAGTTGGATCAGAAAGTAGATTTCAAACCACATTACACATGGGAAACAAATACTGTCCAGGAAGCCTTTTTACAGGTCTAAATTATAAATCATTCCTTGGAAGAATTTTTGTTTTGGAGAGGGATTTGGTGAGATGCTCCATTTGACCAGACAGCTGGGCTGCTTAATCATTTAGTATCATTTACATCTGTACCAACTTATTTGACCCACTGTGCATATCTGGCTACAAACCTTCAGTGGGAAAGAAGAAGAAATAACATATATGTGCATGTGTGTATAAATATATATTTATATATAATTACATATACTTGTAAGTATACACATACCATAGTGTCTGATGAGATACATCATCTCATCTTATGTTAAAGAAAATTCAAGAAAGAAAGAATTTGTTTTTAACTCAGTTCATTGAAGACAATGAAATTTCAAA
This sequence comes from Rhea americana, assembly GCF_003343005.1. Classification (NCBI taxonomy): domain Eukaryota; kingdom Metazoa; phylum Chordata; class Aves; order Rheiformes; family Rheidae; genus Rhea; species Rhea americana. Next base: position 265,904 of record NW_028185450.1, read on the forward strand.
GGCAAGAAGAGTTCTTATGTTAATAAAACATTTCAGCTTCTGCAGTACATGGAGTTTTTGTTACATGGAGCTAATGCTATATAAGGAACATAACAGGGACAATTAACAAAAGTGAGCTTGATTAATTTGTTTTGATTTTCCACACTCAGAAAGATGATGCAAATGAATGCTTCAACTGTTATAGAGCTAACTAGATTTTCCAAAAAGCTCTTAGCGATATATGTAAATACATAGCTACATGTATATCCATAATACAATATTCAGCATAATTCAGTGTAGCGTGATAATTTTACTGCTCACACACACAAAAAAAATAAATGTAAGTAAGCAAGCATATGAAGAACTAGGGGAAAAGATAAAACTATTTGCAGGAGAGAATGCTAAGACCTAGAAACGTGCCTGGTGAAATGTTTATATACAAGGAACATAGTACTGAAGAGCCCTAATACCAATTCTGTGAGTCATTTGATCCTTAAGTATGGGCTCCCTGAAGTAACTAAAAGGAGCTATTCAACGTGCAACAATTGCCATCTATCACTGCTTTACTTCATCTTTCATTTAAAACATGAGAAAAATCCTCTTTATGAGCCTTTACTGTGYAGGATTCTTGTGAGTGTCTCACCTTACAGTCAGAAGGGTATCTAGGAAAGACCACTCTGCTGTTGGCAACTGCTGTAYGGCCACAGACACCACAATAACAACTGCAGATCTACTCCTGCCTTCAGCTCTTGTCCACAGCAATGTGAAGGTAGCACTGTAGCGCTTTTGAAGATACTGTTTGAAAGAGGGTATGGAACCTGAGAGCAAACAGATGATGAAAGTTTTCTGCTTTCCCAAGCAGTTACGTCTGCTCAGGAAGACAAAAGGCAGAGGATGGTGGCACATGCCTCACAGAGTCAACAGTCTCTTCGAGTGCAGCATATTTAATTTGGGGTTTAAGAACAATTCATCCCTTTGTAAAGATTGCCCGCGGCAACCACAGTGCTGTGAAGGTCAGTAAGAATGGCTTTATCTCCCGCTTACATGTTAGTCACACAAACTAAAGCCTATGAATTGTGCAACAGGGTGATGTTTTGCACTTTCAGGTTCACAGGTCTGTACTCCATTAAGTGTTCCCCATCCCACCTGTGTCTTATGCATGCTGTTCCTCAGTGTTTCACTATAAACCCACTTCTGATACCTAATTAGTCGTACAAGGCTATCCTCTCTAAACTATACRGGCACACTCTTTATAACGGAATTTTAAACAAAACCCAGGTTAAAGACACAAAAGGGATAGGCTGATTGCATTGGTACACCCTATTGTARTAATTTCACTTGATAGCACTAAGCAACGGAGCAAACCTAAATGTTGTCAAGCAAAGGAAATTCTGCTGAAAGTGACTTAGAGCACAATTCAAGCCCCCTCCTAAGAGGCTGAGCTCTTTGGAGATTATTCCCAGGACCTGCTTCAGGTTCTCAGTGTGGCTCAGTGTGGCCAGTGTAAAGGGAAGGACTCAGGCAGMTCATTCAGAGCACTTGCATTGAATGGATCCTCTGCAGTAGCACCTCTCTCTGCATTCACCATATGCAGAACGCAAGAAAAYGAAGCTCTGGATTCATCATCTCCATTTACATTCCTAAAGTGGACAGTTTTGAATATCTGCTAATGTACATATTTGGGCTGTGATTTGCAGAAATCCAGTATCAGCCCAATCCGCTTGTCAGTACATTCATATTCAATAAATTGCTGACGTTTCTATAGAATTTTATGCATGCCATGTGCTCAGTAACTGAGCGTGGTTGTCAGGCAGCTAAGGCTGGCCACAGTTACAAAACTTGTTTACGATCACACAACAATTCACACTAGGAATAGCAATCCAGGAGTCACACTTCTCAGAACATTAAGTAACATCCCTCTCTCTTACATCCATTAATTTGGGTGCTTTTTCTAGTATCTTGAAAAATTCCCCAAACATGGATTTCTAAAATAAAGTGACATAGTAGAATTTGCAGCAGGAGGAATTCAATCTTTCCTCCATACTGAGTTTTTTCTACAGTTTTGTATTTTAGACCTAAACTTTAGAAGTTTCTGCTGAAAACATTTGAAAGGGACTTAAAATCCCAAGAGCCARTTTCTGGATACCTAACGTGGGCATCTTAAATGCTTCAAATTTTCAATAAATTCAGAGCAATTTCCCAGTAGGATCAGACCTGTTTAACAGGCACCTGAAAAAGGAGGTATCCAAATATCCCAGCCACTCTTGGGAACTGTGCMTTGCCCTCATGTAGAGGTGTGCTTTTGACCCCAGACGAGAACTAGAAAATGCCCTTCAGTCTAGCATTCCAGCAAATGACAACAAAGCTGCCAGCTTCACAAGGACATGCTAAAGCTATTTTTAACATCCTCTGCTCTCTGTCACTTATAACACCCTTTCTGAAGGCTAAAATAGAAAACAGATTCCAACATGCACAAACCGAAACCCAGTAGTTACTTTTGGCACCATCTGACACATTCCTAATAGTCTCAGCAGGGAGGCCAGGAACAGGCTGGACATAAAGCCACTGAGGTCCCATCTGAAAATAATTCAGCCATATTCAAAAAAAAATGATTTAAAAACTTGTAAGCAAGGAAAACCTCTTCAAGTAAGAGTATTATTATATATGGACAAAATAACTTTTAAATTCAGTTTTACAGAACACAGAATGYTACTTCCCCTCACCAAGGCACAAGTACTGAGATCTTTGCTCATAGAAGTAACATTACTAAACCCAACCAGACAGAATACAAATGTGCTACCAAGTCAAATAGTAGATACATTAACAGAAGAGGGAAATCATGTTTCCAGAACTCCAGCCACATATAAATCCATAAAAATCAGATTTGTTCACGCAGATGCCCAGTAAATTCTAATCAGATTCAAATTTGGAGGTCATGCTTTTGCACTAACTCTCGCTGGTGTGCACGGGAAGTAGCAGCAGTCCCTCGTGAAGAACAAATAAACATGCACTGAAAAACCCCACCAGTGGTTCAGCAGCAGCACTCATTAACGAGGCCCTGTCCCACAGAAAGGACTTATTATCAAGAAGCCCTGAGCAGTGTTATTCAATGTGCTCCTTTATTGCCAGCCTATAAAGCAGCCTTGACAACAGAAGGTTACGAAGTTTTACAAAGGGAAACCCRTTACCTGAAGCACTGTAGCACAAAGAGAAACAGAGGAACATTTCCTCAATTTTTCAAGAAGGTGACCAAGAAAACTGGCTACCAAGATCAACATTAATTTGATTTCTTTTCTGGGTAGACTATATAATACTGTGCCTCTTGGAGAGCATCCATCTTAGACACAGTGAGTGAGCAACAACAATGAGAAAGCAGGTGGTGGGAAAAGAGGATCCAGTGAAGTAGTTCCCTTTTTAACCTTTTTAAGTATCTTTTTAAATGTTGAGCTCAGCTCCTGTGGGATAGAAACCTGGAGATCCACTGGTGTAGTGGGAAACTGAAAACCAGAGATATATGGACCTTGATCAACAATTTGCTTATGCCAGCTTTTCTCARAAACAGTCACTGATTTTTTTTATACCTAGTTAGAATCTCCAGTTTGAGCAACACTGGCAGAAGATCACTGAGAATGTACATCTATGCTTCTCCAATGTAAACTGCTAAAATGTGGAACAGTTTAAAAAGTACTGAGGCTACATCACTATACCTCAGTTGCTTACGTCTCTCAAGATGGTTGGAAAATTTAATAAAATAATGTTCGGAAAGGTCCCAAAATCTTTAAATGAAAGATAGAAGATTAAGGAAAAGCATCTTTAATGGTGCCCTGAAACCAAAAACTAACATAAAGAAAGTACTCCATCATAATAAATTACTGTTTGAATTGTGCCTTCTTGAGAGTGTGAGTGTTACTTTTGTGTGTGCATTATGTGCACAGTAGATAATAGTATTTTAACCTGATGATAAGCACAGCCCAATAAAGAAAAGAGCTGAAGATCAGGTCAGGACAGTTAAAGGTGAGAAAGAGAGACTAGATGAAATAAGTCTAACTGAAGTTTCCTCTGTAGAAGTGACATTTTTATTTTAAAATACAAAGATCTGGTGCAAGATAGTTACATTGTCTCTCATTTAAAAGAACTCATTTTAAACCTTGTGGCTACGCTAAAAAGCCAACAAAGAGACGACCTAGGTGTAGCCTAAAGGTTAAAAAATTACAAGTCAAAGAAAAAGAATCACAAGTATAAATAAAACCTAATCCATCAACCCAGAAATACCACTGATGACTTATCTCAGCATTTTGAGAGGGGCTCAATACACAATTTGAGTCTTAAGAGCAGACAGGTTTGGACAATAAATCTGAAATCCAAAACTAAGCATCCACTAAAATACAAGGATGCTTCAACATTTTTTTTGGCATGAGGGTGTATGAATTTGGGGAGAAAGTAAGCTACAGGCATCTATTTACTTTCAGCCTTATGAGAAAGAAGTAAAGAATGTGGGTTTACTACAGTGCTCTAGGAGCATAGACAGGTTCAGAGCTACAGAAGGAAGAGGGAGGCAAAGGATTCCTCATCTGCATCTAGCAGTGTCCAGGGAGCATACAAGAATTCAGGCTGGCTCTTTTGAAAACCTTTAAATTGGTTGGCTGAGTTTGGTCGCTTGAGGACTTTTCAAACCCCTCTTGACGCAACTATTTTATTTTCACTTACAGATAACCTTTGTGAAAATATGCATTTGAGATAACCACACATAATTCTGTAAACCTTCACAGATTTTCACAGTGCAACAAATAATGTTTGCCAACCCACATTTTTTCCCTAGAACATCACGCTGCAGTTTCTCTTCTGATTCAGTGAGGCTGCTTGAATAAATAAGTCTCTGTCCCTCCAGTGCTCTATCATTCATATTCAAATTGTTAGACTACATATAACTGTTTTATCCCTAGTACAGTTATTCCCTCAGCCTCTCTTGCTTACATATCAGCTTGTGTTCAGGATTATTAAGTGTGGGATGGAATTTATAGCCAGAGCAAAGCCTCGTTTGTCATCTGAGTTTTGCTACACTGGAATTAACTCACCAGCACCTGCGTACTGACTGACGAAGAAAAGCTCATTTCAGTTGATGGTGAACTACAGCATTTTTCACCACATAACCCTGCAGCGAATCGTTTCCACTGGAACACAAATCACTAGCAATGCAGTCCATGTTTTAACATTTATTGGGTTTTTCTCTTGACTAAATCTGACCCCTGTGTTTGCCTTCGTTAGGCACCAAATTGTTCAGCTAGCTTGGCAGAATAAACTAACCAGGTTCAGTCTGACTTCAGGCTGAGTGCTCTTTCTCCTGAGCTTGGGTAGATTAAGCATTGGCAATTTAAACCCGTTACTGCCTCCGTCCTGCTGCCGCGCTGGCCATTACTGCCCTGGTGGCAGAGTGGCAGAAGTAGGCACGTGCCGATCCCTCGGCTGCCCGAGGACGCTGCCCAGCCCAGCAGTCCCAGGAGTGGATCAGCTCTCGCAAACCGGCACAAATTGCATGCGCGGGGGGAGCAGCCTCATGCTGCGAGGAGGGGCARACAGCCAGGTGGTTGGTTTTAAACCACCACAGCTTAAATGCCCCCGAGCTCGGGAATCGGAGCCCTCCGATCACCTCTAGCCCTCCAAGCTCACAGGGCTTTTAACCACGAGGGTACCTAAGCACCAGGGAGCACTGTGGCGACTCCCAAAGCGAAAGTGCTTTTGGTTATAGAAGCAGAATTCAGTTGTTTATTTTCTAATATACTTTCTGTATCTTGGTTACAGCCTCTTAGCACTCACGTATGCTACTCGAGCTGTAACCGCTGCCTCAGCAGGTGGACAGATCCGAGCGTCTCAGTCCTCGGGTTAACACAGGCAGCTCCTGATCTTCGGTTGCACAATAGCTCACAGACCCACCTGAAAGAATCGCTGCTGCTACTCACCTCTCACAGAATTTGGAGAAAATTAGATGCCTGCCTCTGAGCGTGTCATTACACTTCTGTAATATATGAGTATTCAAACACAGCTGCAGAGGGGAGGAAGAGAAAATAGAGTGATGCAAAATCTCAGGATCTGTTACAACTTTTTTTTTTCTTAGTGTAACAGAGCTTACTAAAACCAATCGCACAACCACAGCAGATCGCAGGTAGTATCATTCCAAGTTTCATGTGTGCTACAGAAATAYTCAAAACTTTTGCTTCAGAGCAGGAAAGCAGAGAGGAATCAGTTCAAGGAGAATTCATCATTCCAAGATGCATTTAGCATTTGACTTTAAGGAAATACTAAGTTAAAAATCCACTAGAAGGCAGTTGGACATACACACCCACACTTGACAGATAGACATTGTAGCGTAATCTCTGCTTCGTGATTTTTCAGGGCTAAACCCTTCCAGCAGCTTGTAGCTCTCTGCTCAAGTACTCTGCAGTTTATATTTCTGTTTTCTTCTTGTAGCAGTTACTAGGAAGCTCTGGAAGTGTGATTTTAACATGCAGCATGTGTGAAGGCAGCTGGTCAGGGATTTTATAGTTTTTGCAATTACATGCAAAACTCTGAAGTTTATTTGTCTGCTTTTTTTTTTTTGGTATAGATTTTTTTTTTTTTTAATTCCCAGAAGGCAGGGTGGTCCTTCCTGTGATCAGTTCAATGTATTTGTACGCCAAGAATCTAGAACTCGGTATCTGCTGTGCTACATCCTTCTTATGAAATTGTATGCAAACTGTTGCAAACGTTCTTTGCATCTTGGATTCTTGCAGCTGCCATAATTATTGCTACCCCATTTTATCTTGTCTGGGAAATTCAGATTTCAAGTTCTTTAGAGAGAAGTAATTTCTTTTGAGCTGCTGGTATTCTGCTTAGCACAGTGGGATTTGCATATCCATAGGGCCCATATGATTTGAATGAGAGATCAGTAAAAAGCAAGAAAAATTTGGGGAAATAGACTTTTTCTGAGTTTACAGGGATTTTGTCTAACCCAAATAAAGACCTTTTTTTTGATCAACACAAGCATGAATGAGCAGCACAGACTAAGGAAAAGGCTGTACATTAGAGTGGTATTCATCACTCTCACTCTGCTTCTCCACTCAGGTTTCAAAAAAACTCAGGAATTTGGGATGAAAAAATACAAGAAGCAAGGTAAGCAGTGAAAACACGTGAAAGCACTAAACTGAATTTGCAGGCAAAGCAGTCAAATTTTAGGATAGAAAGCTCACATTTACTAGGAAGCCAACAAAACAAGCACCCCCTCACTTGGTCAGGAAGCAAAACCCTCAGTCATTGCTCAGTCATTAGCTGACTCACTTCTCCCCTCTGGGCAGTATCACATATTCAGACTCCAGCAATACCTCTGGGATGCACCAAATTGTTCAGCCTTTCCTACCACCTTACTTCTGCCTCTCTTCATACGCTGTAATATTGTCTTTCACAGCTCTTACACGAGCTCCCTGGTTCATACTGAAACTAAAACTCTGCAGGATCTTCAAGTATCTGACACCTTGCACACTCCCACTCAGGGAACRTAATTCCCTAACTAGATCATATCCATGCGACAAGTTTTTTAATGTCTTCAGCTGGAATAGGACAATGCAAAGGACCTACTGTTTCCTTACTGTTCTTACGTGAACTTATTTTCAGCTAGACTGTATATATAATTAGATTATTCACTACGATGGGATCACTTTATTATAAACAGAAAAAATGGATTTATCACAATTCAGTTACACTGCTGCAAACATGGAACTTAGGAAAAGTCCGTAAGCATGGCAATGAAACCAGAAGAGATAAGATACACATATCTAAACTTGTGCTTTAATATTCAGGGACACACAGAACTTATATGAGTGTAGTCTTTAGGTATTCAAGCAGATAAAGATAGAATAACATTGTCATTTGATACTACTTCTGTTTCTGCTCAGTAGGGACCTCTGAGTACTCCTTTCTCTGAAAAATTGCTCTATCAGTCCATTAATTTTGTGCATCTGAGAAAAACTTCCAAGAGAAAGCAGGGAAGGAGGAATAAATTCCACATTTAGGTCCGAAATAGAATTATTCAATACAAGAGTGAGTGCAGCCACCATGTCAACATATCTGTATCTCCCATGCTTCCAGATAACGTAAGTTAGGGCACATGCTCCCTAAAGCTTGAATCTGTGTTCATTTTTAGCTATCACAAAAGTCAAATTCATAACATCTCACCAGCTTCAGCAGAAATTCTCTATCTTTGGCTCCCCTTCTTGTCAGCTCTTCAGTTTTCTTACTAGCAGTTGCATATGGTTATGGAAAGAAATTACTTCTCCATGAAAGCCAGGCCTGGACAGAACCACTTTTTTATACTTCATGTTCAGTGAGAGGCAACAGAGAAAGCAGAGCACTGGTGTGGCATGTTCCTTTTTGTCTGCCAATGCTGAAAACAATTTAGTACAATGAAATGCAAGAGTTAAAAAAAAAAATGCTAAGGCACTGAGGTGCCAGGTCCTTCACTATGCTACACAGTTGCTTCATGAAGAAACAGAGCAGTAAGATAATACTTCTCTTTGTATGGTGACAGAATGGTGCTGAGAAGCAGATTACTGAACAGAGCCAAAGTGGTGCTTGGAAGAGCTAGTCCGCTTATTGRTGAGCTTTGGGAAGCTCTGTACTGACCATGACTCTCAAGGCATACTCTGCAACTAAGTCAGCAGACTTTGTTCATGTGCTATATGTAACTTTACTCTGTTTCTTTACCATTCTGCTTACTCCTCTGTTCACTGATCTTATTAAATACTTTATCTCACCAGCCTGAGTCACCATGGTATCATGTCCCTTTTGTGGCACATGCTCTCCTCTCCTCATGCTTCCTCAGGTTGTTACCCACCCACTGGCCTCTACTCAGAAGAACTGAAGCGAATCCCTGAACTTGTCTGCTCAGATGGGAAGCCCTCCCACGAGGAGCAGTTGTTTCCAGACTATTCCAGTGTAGGCTCAAGTYCCCTCCCCAAGTTCAGAGCTCGTGCTCATAAACTCTTCTCTGCACAATTAAATTTGTAGTGCCACACGGGGGAGCTGGTGCTGTGACTAAAGCCTTCACTTCTAGATCAGAAGAAAAAGACAGCTCAGCAGCACTAACAACTCCAGCCACTGGAAAAGGTTCTGAAAGGGCTGGTTAAAAATGGTAATGTATAAATACATAGTGAACACATTTTAATAAAGATGTTCCTTTTCAAAGTTATATTCTGGTTGCTGAATCATCTTCACAGCACTTTTTACTTTGATTATGCATTTACAGGCCTTGCTTTATTTTTAAATAAAAACTGAGGTTCTCCTGTAATCAGAAAATTCTAGAAATACAAAATTCATTTTAGCAAGAAATATTACRTGACTAAAAATAAAAGTGTGAGAGGTGGCAGTTACTGATCCTGCCTTGAGAAGGCAGCCAAACTCAGTAACTCATAAACCTTATCAACTTTGGGTTTCTGTTAGCTTGACAGATTGAATAAAATGCAACTGCTATATTAAAAAGGCATAAGCAAAGCAAACTGAGTAGTGGGGCTCAATCCCAACCGTTCACTGAAATGACTTACATAGATAATAACCAGTCTTCAGCTAACTTTACTCCATGCTKAGCCATATTTGGCTGTGAAACCATCTTGACAGCTGAAGTGATAGCAGGTATGCAAGCAATCCAAAAAGCAGGTAATGTGCCTAATCATATTCAGCAAATAGATGGACCTGAAGTCTGTTCRCAAACCATTAAAATCACAATCATTGCTGTTGAGATGAATCCAATCTTAAAAGTCACCTCTTAAGTTATTCAGAAAATRAGCAATTTGGTAACCTGAGGATATGAAAAATGTCAATCTAAATCCAAAGAGATAGTTTCAATGCAGTTGGTAAGAATGGAGATAACTGACCTGCCAGAAGACCAGCCATCTGACAGGGGAAAATGGACAGGTATGGTCCACACCTGGGCTGCAGGCTCCCTGTGAGGCAGAGTCCCCTTACAAAGCATCAGTGTCTTGTATGCAACGTATCGTGCAGGTCTGGGTGTACTTCTGAGCTGCACGATGGAAGCTGTCCCTTCCATAGGCAAAGACAATTTCTTCACGGACATTTCATAGTGAAGGACACAGAAAGACAGCGCGAGAGCACCGCTCTTCAACTACATGGCTCCTGTGTAAGCAACCGAGGTCCCGGGACGCCTCGGCCGAGCTCCCACGTAACTGCCTGCCGAGGCAGACGAGACACGGTGGGGCTCCCGAAGACGAGCGCTGGGCGCTGCTGGCGAGCTCTCCAGGGACGTTCCCCTCGCACCCTGCTCCCCAGAGGGCCGCAGCGCCTCGCTGCATCGCTCGGGGCAGCCGGGCGAGGAAAACGTGCCCGAGCAGGCAAAGCAACGCGGCCGTGCCGACGCCCGCCGAGAAGGAGCACGCCGCTCCGGCGGAGGCGCCGCCGCTGCTCCGGCGAGAGGAGCCC
>NW_028185450.1:276470-329529 GCF_003343005.1 Rhea americana
GTCGGCGGGAGCTGGCGCGGAGGATGCAGGCGCGGGGGATGCAGGCGGCGGCGCCCGGGGGCCCGGCCGCCTCGCGGCCCTTCAAGCTGCGGAAGAGCTTCGGTAGGGGAGAGGCGGGGGCGCCGCGGCCGGTGCGGGCGCCCGGGGCCGCGCACACGCGTAACGCTGGTTTTCTCTYTTGCGCAGCAACTAGGCTAGAAGAAGTAGCTGGCATCCGGGCGAAGTTCCCAACAAAAATCCCGGTAAATTTCTATTTTGCTAGCGAAAACTGTTGCTGTTCTTTGAAGAGAAATGCTGTGATGATTATTATGAAGTGGGTAGGGAGGAGGGGAAAGGGAACTAATTGTTTTGGATTTTTCTAAATGTGACTCTAATCAAAACAGGTAATTGTTGAAAGATACCATAGAGAAAAATACCTTCCTCTCTTGGACAAAACTAAGTTCCTTGTTCCTGAGGAGCTGACCATGACACAGTTCATAACCATCATTAGGTAGGTTGTGGCACTGTGCAGGTGGGGCTGTGGGCTGCAGCTGGGCTCTGTGGCAGGTCTCCCTCCAAGCAGGTATTTTCTAGCACTCTGCTGTGAAGACTTATTTAATTTCTTTGTGTGGGAGGAAAGCATAAAGGTCTCTGWAATAAATTCCCTCTCCTGTGAGAGTTTGAAGAAAGCCAACAGTTTTTTTTTTCAGGTGGATTTGGGGAGGAATCTGTTCTGTGCTTTTGGATGCATAAGGTCTTTYCTCTTCCCCCTTAACTGTAGTGAATAAGGATTATATCAGACTCCTGTTTTGCTTAGTCTCTGTTGGAAGAATTTAAAGTAGTACTGAGGCTCTGTGGTTCTGTTCTGCTCCTCACTCTGCTGGCTTGCTTTTTTACTGTAGTTTGAGTTTGCTCAAACTTGTAACAATTGACAGGTGTGAGCTGTGTGAGGTGTAATGCTTCTAAGTTACTCTTCACAAAAACACTAAGGAAGAAGTCTCTTAAGTCTTCAGAGTGACAGTCTCTAACAAAGCACTGAAAATCATATAGCTTTCATATGTTTCTGTAAAGTATAGGAAAGCTTTCTAGATATTTGAACTTCTCTATAAGAGATGCACAGCTTGGGATCCTGATCTTTGTATGTAATACTTCTGAAAAGGACTCCTCTTTCAAAGACTAGTGCTGAAATCCATCATAGCAATGCTACAGAAGCACTCAGCACTTCTCTTTAATTGGGAACACAAAGGCTAGACTCAGTAGCAGTCATGGTCTAACAACTTGATTTTAAGCCTCTTCCTCAGAGCACAAGCCTTCCAGCTTCCAAACACACAGTTAACTTCCTGCTGATGAGAGATGTTAAACCACATAATGACTTTATACAGCATTTCTCAGACATAGTTTGTGTCACTGCTCTGCATAATTTATTTGAAAGACTAAAGATGAGACTTGATTTTTGCTAACACTTAATCTTCTATTCCCCACCCCCTTCCTCTTAACTTAGAAGCAGAATGGCTTTAACTGCTACACAAGCCTTCTACCTGCTGGTGAACAACAAAAGCCTGGCCAGCATGTCTTTGACAATGGCAGAAGTGTACAGGGACTACAAAGATGAAGATGGCTTTGTGTATATGACATATGCGTCCCAGGAGATGTTTGGATGCCTCTTACCCACTGCTCAAGGGAAAAATATGGAATGCTTTCAAAAAACCTAAGGCAGTGATGTCTACTTGCTATGACCAAGCAGCTGTGCTATGAATCATGCTGGTGACATGAAGCTTGGAGATGCTCCTTCTAATATGAGTTCTTGAGCTCTGTACTGGGGAGTAATGACCCAGAGGTTGGCAGGACCAGCTTGAGGCAGAAATGGTGGTACACTCTTTTCTAGAAAATATTTTGGATACATATTTTATATTTAAAGACACTATGGGTTCCTTGAAACTGCACCTCCACTCTTGTTTGTAATACCAATCTTTGTTTTGTAACTGCTTTTTTTTAAAGATGTCCTTAAAGCCTAAGAGTAAAATAAAGACACTTTTAAGTATTGGGTTGAATGTTAAGTGTTAATCTGAGATAAGACTGTAGAAGACTACCAGAATTATTCTAGGACCTTCTTCTCACTAGTTTTTTGAATTCAGTGCACTTAATGAGGGATTGCTTGCACAGTGCCTCTTCATATTTCAGAATGGGATAATAAAGCTCAAGTTAAGTTTGGTCACACAGGAGCAGAATCATATTTATAAACAGTTTGTCAAGCTTATCTGAGCTGCAGGTTGAAAAACAGACCCTGCTTGTGCTAAAGCAGAGCTCAAATGCAGTGTATTTGTAACAGCTGACAGTAGTAGTTTGGGTGTTAAACTCCTGTGAATATCTTTTGATAAAGGTAAATTCTGGTGTAAATATGCAGAAACRGTAGTCAGCATAACCAAAATGCACATAGCATGACTTGAACCCCGGTTTAATCAACTGTGCAAGAGTCTGCTTTTACTACTGAATTCTGCCAGTGTGGTCTAGGTAGGTAGATAGTCTGTCCTTYCCTTGGAGGCACACTTATGTCTCTTCCTCTGAAACACTTCAGTGACCCTTCTCTCAACGGTGTTTGTACCTTGCAGTTAAGTGTACTGGTGTTTCTAGAAAATGTCTAAACTATTGTGTAGTGAGGTGATGATTCATTTAACATGCAAAGTGGGTGCCTATACACAAGCTCATGACAGSAGGCTCAGTCTGAAGTGTAGCCCAAGCTAACTTTTTTTTTTCCTCTTCTAGAAATGAGGTAGGTATCAAAGCTGTAAATGTTTTAGTAATCAACTTAAAACACCAGGTCATTTAAAATCTGTCAGTGTGCAGTTAATTAKCAACCTTCAGCAGCCTCAGCTTAAGATGGCTAAATCTTTACAGTAAGGGGAATTTCTTTGTTCAGTACTAAACTGATATTTGCAGTGATTAGTGTAGGAACTGTTGGACTGTAAAGAAGTGTGGACAGTATTTAAATAATGCATAAGGAAGGAGTGTGTGTGTGTGTGCGCATAATGGCCTTTTGCAAGAGTTCTCTTGCACTAATAATCTTTTGAACTTGGAGCCCTGAGCATGTGTGGGTTCAAGCCTCTAAACCTTAAAAAGCTACTGTATTTAGCTGTTAGGGGGGTACCTCTGTTATTGAAGGTGTTATTTGCCACCTCATAAAACGTGGAGGRGAGGTACAAAGAAATCATTGACCTGACTGACTCAGTGGAAAGGGTAAGGCTGTGTTAGAGCATAGGTTAAGAAAACACGTGGGCTTTGGCATCCCAGAATCTGTTACTAGGGTAGATTTTGCTTATACTCATAATAGAAACAGTTTCCACTTCACAAATTGAACTGAAATACTCATTTGTTACAAGCCCTGGGGAAGGCACAGAGACACCTGTTTGGCAGGAGTAATATACAGCAACACTGAACAGCTGTGGGAACCTCTGCAGGGGGAGGGTGGGAACCAAGAGAAATCTCACTGTGTTCAAGCTCTCTTGCCAGTCTAAGAGCTGGGCTAATATTTTGCTCTTTTGGCTCCTCTGTGTTTGTCTTATCTTGTGTGATACTTGTTACTTAAAGAGGAAAGCACTCCAAATTCTTGGCTGGTGCAATCTTATGTCTAATGGCCCTTTTTGTAATATAGTGGTTGAGGGGTAAGTGTTGATCCCTCCAGCTTTTATTGACAGGAGACTGTGTGGTATCTAACAGACTGAGTCACAGATTCAGCCTCCATCCCCTCCAAAAAAAAAAAAAAAAAAAGTACAGTAAGAAGGTCAACTGCAGGTAAAAATCATTACAAACATGTTTAAACTGGCTTGCTGAACCTAGAGAGAAGACTAAGGAGCTGGGAAAGCTTCATCACTGGGTAATAGAAACAAACCTGCCTTCCTACTGCATGTTAAAACAGGTAGGAATTCCTATCAAAKGCTGAATTTTCAGAAAGCCTTAAAGTAAGTCAGGAGTTGAATGCCCAAATACATCACAGTTATCCTGCTGGTAGGGTTGCCTTGGCTTGACSAGAAACTTTGGATTCAAACAAATGTCTCCTGAACTGCAGGGGACAACAATGAGAAAAGAAGTAAACAGAGAAAAAGTTTTCTGTGCAGTCTGACATACTGACATCAGCAATTGAGATAACCAAAGCTGCTTCCAGCATAGCTGCTATTTGAAGAGCCAATATTTGCTTGAACTATCACTAGCTGATCAGAGACAGGTACACAGTTACTGCAGTGAAGGACACCAATGTAAGCCTGTGATAAGTACATTTTATAGTTGTTTCCTATGTATTCCTCATTTAAAAGGGCAGTAGCAGAGATGCTACTTTATACCTGTGGYGTAAGTATTTTGGATTCAAAATATCCAGAGAGGGGAAAAGAAAACAATTTGAGGGAGAATTTTGTTTTTGCCATAGTCTGCAAGTTAAATTCTGGAAGGTGCTCAGTGCTGTGATTCCAAGCCATTTGGGTATGTGCATGCTCTGCTGAAGTAGCTTGATAGAGTTGGTYCAGGGTGCTCAGCCTCTGGTAGAACCAAGCGTTGTGTCCCATCTTCAAGTGTAAAACCAATCCAGYTGAAAGCACACTGAGACCTTCTAGAAAAAGTGTGGGAAGAGGGCTAAAGTTGTCCTTGCTGTCGAGTTCTTTTGTTTTGTTTTGTTTTTTTAAACTGAGTACTGAGTAAAATAAGTTGGGTTGGGACTCCTACTTTTTTTTTCTTTTTTCATGTGGTGAAGTGAAGTTGGACAAATAATAGTAGGGGGGAAAAGCRTTAAGTGCTGTTTACCCTAGCTTTGGTAGGGTAGTAGGAAAGATCTAATGATAATAGCTGCATATAGTGCTGGTGTTCTTAGAAATATATCACCAACCAGAACAAAGATCAGAGGTGTAGCTTTGCYGCAAAAAGCAATCTATTAATGAAACATGCCATTCATGTCTATAATACATGGATGCACAGTGGCTGCTTTGGGAATAGGGTAAAGTTTTCTTATTTTCAGAAGTCCTGAGCAAGTTTGACTTCTTGGGTTTCTGCTGTAGGCTACATGAACACTGAATAGTCAGCAGTGCAACTGGAGAACAGGATAGCAATTCAAAAAAAAAAATCAATCCTCAGCCCTGGTCAAAAAAAAAAGAAAAAAGGTAACGTCACCAATGCATATGAGCTTTCAAGAGACTAGAAATTATTCTTTTCTGTGCCTACTAACATTAGAGATTCAGCTGTCTGTATTTGCCTTGCCACAGCTGACATACCACAGCCATCTACAAACACAGCTACAAACTGCCTATGAAGCTTTATGGAGTGCAAGCTGTCATTTGTTGCTGCAAGGCAGAGATGATAACTTCAGCTTGGGCTTTGGCACATAAGCAACAGCAGGAGTTTTCCAAACTGTTTTCACTTAAAAATTACTTGAGGACGTTGTATAGGTAGAATAAATGAATGAATGGGAATACTGAACTTCTCTCTAAAGTACTACAGTCAGCAGTTCTCCCCTACTAACCACTTCCAGACAGTGGTAGCTTAAAGGTAAAAACATTAAAAGATAAATTGGTAARTACACAAAGTGGCAGACTATCTCCCTTTTCTTCAAATCATTTTTTTGTTTGTTTGCTTATACATACATATATATATGATATATATATATCATATATATATATATATTTCACATGAAATAGTAGGACAGAATATAATCTTCATCATCAAATTGCACTGCTGTATTTCATTTTAAGAAGACCCTACAGAAACTACATGGATGAAACCAAAAAACCTAACCAGGAGAGATGCTATTTTTTAATACTGTTAATACTGATACTGTTTTTTAACTTACAGACTATGAAGTGGAGGGGAGAGAGGGGATTTCTTTGGTCAACTGCCAAGGAGTATCAGAAAAGTTATTAAGAAACACAAATTCATGTATGTTGCAGCACAGTCTGTGTACAAAATTGAACAGAATGTACACTTCCCTCAAGGATCACTACTCCAGAACTATTTCTAGTCAACTCTTCTGAACTTAAAAACATCCCATTCTCTATACACAGTTTCATATCAGCCCATTACATTTTAGTCAAGCAAAATAACTGAGTTCTACATATAGATAGGTGCTCCATTTCTGTGGTGTTCCCTAGGATGTTTCTTAATGATTGTTGTTCTTTTCCTGGATGTTTGCAGGAYGCTTAGAAAGAGCATAAGTTTCTTAGCTAGCTGCCTGCAGTRTATAACATGCAAAGGCTTTCAGGTTCTATAATAAATAACAATCTGACCCTAGTTTAGAGGAATGCTAATATAGTTTTAATGAAGGTAGCTGATGGCCTTAAGACTTCCCTTTAGAAAGTTGTAACCGTGTTGCTTTTCCACTTGGTGTTTGTGRCAGTAACATTCCTATTTCACACAACTGTTTGGTAGTAGTGTAATCCAGATTGGTTCTGAAGAACATATAACAAGCACCAAGGCCRGAGTTTGAAAAGTAGCCCTGTCCCTGTGCTGCCTTCTCTGCCGGCAGGCCCTCACTCCCTTGGGAGCATTCCCGGCCGGGCACGCGTGGAGTTTCCAGAGCAGGTGGGAAGGGAGCGAGGAGGGGCTGCTCAGACCACTTAACACTTACATCATGTCCGTCAAGGACTGTAAAGAATGTTTATGAGGCTGCTCATGATTTGTTGCAGGGTGGGCTTGGCTGGTGGCGTTTGTTTTTGCAACTACTCCACTAGCCCGGTTTTGCTTGCTTTCTTTCTGTGTGAAACAGTATGGTCTATATCACAGCCAGACCTTGGCCGAAGCCTGCTATGTATCAAAAGGTAGGTGGGAAAGCTATGACTCCACTGTCCTCAAGACAAAGCAAAAAGAACTAGTTCATCTGCTGTCAGTCAAGAGATCTCTGGAAGACCCTGGCTTATTTCCAGTTCTCAAGAACAAAGCCAAGACTTCAACAACCTGCCAGATGGATTTGCAGGGAAATCTTTAGGTCAGCCAACCAGTGGGTGAGGAAAGGAGACAGGGAGTGGGGTTAAATGTGCATATCAATGCTTCCACCCAAAGCAGCTGCAGAGCTATATTCTTCACAAGCCTGATGTGACTGAATGGAAAGCCTGAGCCRTTAGTATGACATCTGAGCCATTAGCTCAGAAAGAGAAGTTAAAAGAAGGAAAACACACACTTAGCCGCGCTTGCAGATGGAGGGTGGATATAGCCCTTTCCTGAATAAGAAGTGAATTTTGTCAATGGAAAAAAAACACACAAGAAAGTGCTGAAAGGAAGACACGGCAAGTAAAGAAATTCTATTCTTAGTGCTGGCACTACTTCACAAGGAGACTTGGCCCTTACTCCAAGAACTCAAAAATTTAATGTCAAGTGATGGATGCACATACGGTCTCTGTCTGACCCAACTCCCCTAAAAAGCTGCATCTGTAATCAAGAACTAACAGTCAGATAGTGATATGAGATACATATCTGAATACTGAATGGCTGAGGAAGAGAGTAACTCATTTTTTCAGCAGCTTGATGCATTAGTCATCAACAAAATAAAACAGCCATTGATAGCAAAACCAGCTGCTGTACTACAGGTGAGAGAAGGATCACTGACTTAGTGCAGACACATCTGCGCTGTCTAGACTGTCAGGGTAACCCAATTGTTGCAGCGGTTATGAAGATAATTTTGCTATTCAAAACTATATTGGTTCTGTTATAAACCTGTCAAAACTGTCACGAGGGGCCTCAGGAGGAATACTGCATTTTCCTGGGAGGCAGATGGRTATGGTTTAACCCTCAGCTCCTCCCAAGCATCCTCATACTCGCTGACTTTTGTTCCCATTCTTTTTTGGAAAGGGCCCAGACTTTCTGTGGTTGTAGAACCTAGGTACAGATTCCAAGGCTGCTAAAAGCTATAAATAAGGTCTTTAGTTGCCATGTAACAAACTTGTATGAGAATTCACAGTTGTTCTGTTATTGTAATTCAGCCTGTGCTGAAGCCACAAAATTTGGATCTGCCTCAGTCTCTCAGACTTCTAAGGCAGATCTGGAGCAGCAGTTTAAATGGGATGGTTGAAGCTGTCACTGCCATTTAGGTAGGGTCCCCCTCCAGTGAATTTGGTTGAGAGTGAAAAAGTGTCTGATCCTTCCATGAATCAGCTGCAAACAGCTATATGTTTTAGCCTTGCTCATTAAAGTGAACTGCTTTAGCTTCAGGCACAACAGGGTAGAAGTTTAATTTGGTGGCTCCACTCATCCAAGTGATTTTGTTTCAGAGGAGTGATGATGCCTTACATGAGTTTCTCCAGTGTCAGACTGGTGATGATCCCCAGGGAAGGGTCAATGCAGAGGGAGAATGTTCCAAGAAATCAGGGGAACTGAGCATGGGACCTGCAACAGGTATAGGTGGAGCTTGAAGGTGATGTGTGTTTRTAGGCTAAGCCATGGCAGGATCTCTGCCATTTGAGGCAGCTGGTCCAGCTGGCAGCTGAGCAACTCTTGAGCATGACTACTGTATCCACCTGCTCCGCAGAGAAGCATCCTTGATAACTCAGTGGATAAAGCAATTACCTAGAGTGGGTGAGACCTCACTAAAATTCCCTCTTCTGCTTGAGGAGGCTGAGCTACACAGTCCCTTCTGCTCAGTCCCTTGGGTAGCTCCTGTCTCTCTGAACCCATCAGAGAAAATGTACTTGCTGCAGCTAGAAACTAGATTATTTACAGATGTAGCCCAGAGTGACACAGGGGGTGTGTGGCCAAGGAGCTTGAACACAGCTCCCAAGCTCAGCCTCTGGCCTACCTTTCAATTCTGAAAGTAACTATTCAGTGGTTAAATAAGTGAGAGGTTTCATTTTACTAGTGGAAAATTTAGGCTGTTTTGAAGGGCCTGATCCAAAACCGTATAAAGTACATGAGGCAATTCCAGCAGAAGCTAGAGCACACATTGCATGTACTGCCTGGAGCCATAAAGGTTGCAGAGCTAAAGCTATTCTGTTACAATAYGTAAGAGGAAGCACCCACAGGAGTTAGAGAGAAGGAGGAAAGGTCAAACACTCTGGCAGATATGTTAAGTTTTATATTAATTTTCTGGAAAGTTTTTCTTCAAAATATGTTTTTGCCATTTTTTTTGTTTCTCCATTCTGACTGCTGTGTTTTTCCTTCATCAGATTTAATTTTGGGGAGTTTGTCAGGAGGAAAAAAAAAGTGAGTTGAGATGTGGGATTTATGTGAGGTAAAAATGAATTAAAGAAAACACTTGCTGACTGTACAGTTACAAATGTGTGCAACTACCACAGAACTTTGCAACACATACAGGAACAGGCACTTGGGTGAGGCTGAAAAGCCCGAACAGAGGTTATTCTGTTGTAGACATGTCTCCTCATTTTAAAATGAGGTAAAGTTTTCTGCTAACTCTCAGCATAGGAGGTTTTGTATTTTGGGGGTCGTTTCGTTTTGGTTGCAAACAAATGATTCCACAAACTTTTGGTCAGGCTATGCTTTATGACCTTTTACTAGCAAGAGATTTGTTAACTTCTGTGCCGCAAAACAAGCTGTAGGATAGTATCTGTAAAAGTCATGTTATAAAAAACAGAGCATGGAGGAGCAGCAGGGAGCAGTTTGCCACCATATGGAAGAAATGAACCTATAATAATTCATAAAATTTTAATGCACAAAAGCCAGAACTGGCCAGCATTCACCTGCAGAGCAGACATCCTGCAATTATTTTCAAACAGAACAAGAAACAAGAACCTGAAGAATACGAGCAGTTAGAAAAGAGGTACCTTATCAAAATCTCTCTCCAAAAGTGCTGCAAACAAGTCAGCAGAGTTCCTGCTGGCTGAAGCTGCTATGTCTTTTTTAGAGCTTTCTCTATACAGAGGTAAGTCCCACAGAGTGTGTCTTGAAACAGTAGCAGCTTTAGTATTGTGACTTGCATGAACAAAGCTGAAGAAATGTTTTGGTTTTCATTCACAGGAATTAGGCCTTAAAATTAGTCTTGACTTCCTACATCACTTACCTATCAAGCGATTAGGTGRTTACCTCATTTGTTGATTCAGGAAAGACTCTGAAATAAGATTCTAGCAACAAGTTCCACTGCTCCCATGTAAGGCTCCTTCCAACACTGTTTCCAAAACACTTCACTTACCAAATGCACAGACCTACACACATGCTGTACGCTGCTGAAATGCAGCGTCAGGTAATGCAGGGAAGGGATTCCCTCGTGCACAAAAGTGCGCATTTTGGAAAGCAAAAGGATAGAGATGAAAGAAAGTTATATATGGCAATGGAGTGATGCTCTCAAATATGGAAAGTGCAACTAGACAGTGTTTCAAGGAATCCCTCAAAGGCTTTTATCATGAGGTAGGACCGAGGAAAACGAGACTGAATGATTGAAACACAGTTACAGGGAAAATCCATCCCAAAAGGGTGTGCACAGCTGAAACCTCACAACTTGATGGCTGTTGGTGATTATTTTCTTGATGGAGCGGTCTACTATTTGGTAGTTGAATCAGATACTTCATTAATAAGTAGCYGCCTCTTAGATCTCCTCATACTGTAGAGAGATACAGAAACTTTTTGCTTCACCTTTTCTATGTAATTAGAGCTATCATTTAAACTGTAATATTAGGAAAGGTTTGAAGAGTTTCTCTGAATGCACTTTGGCAAGGGCAAACCAGGACAAGCCATGACACGAAGCAATTAGCCAGTTTTGTAGATTAATGGAAAATGGTTTTGAGAATTACTTTGCCCRTCAGTGTATTTATCTATGAACCTCAGCAAAATTTTACTGAAGAAAGAACTAAGTCAAGCTTATCTTCGGTACATTTCTGAGCAGAAGAAAAAGAGTACAACATAACTTGCCTACTCATGGAATGCGAAGTTCACTGTGTTATTGTTGATAAATGCTTAGGAGGATGTTACAGAGAAACTGTTCTGCAAACAGAATCTTTTAGACTGTATGTGTGTACGCGCTTGTTTTGAGTTAAGGCCTACCCTTCGGCAATGCTGCTAACAAACTTCTGGGTTTTTTGTAAGATTAATACTAGGAGGAGTAGAGACAGCAGGGAAAGCACCTATGTTCAGGACATTTACAAATAAAATCTTCTGGGCAGGGCAGGGTTTTTCTCTATACTTTTATTTTCTGACCCTTCTGACTAGGCCCATGATTACTGTTTGATAGCTACATAAGCACAACAAAGAAGCTAATGGTGCTTTGAAGTCTGCAACACAACCTTCACCATCAGCAAGGGCTTGAAATTTTTTGAGAAATGTTAAATTTCACAGAGCACTTTCACCTTAATTTAAACCATTGATTTCCAAGGGAAATTTCATTTTAAAGAGATGGTTGTAAGCAGTAAAGGTTGGTCCTTCAAAGTTATTTTTGGTCTAGTTCTGGGACTTCAGAGGAAATAAAATCAAATTAATAAAAAACATCTACATCAAGCCAGAATTCAAGGATGAGGCAGATATAAAGGCTCAAAATATAACACTGTCTTTCCAATCAAAGCATCTGGCCTAATTTCTGTTCTACTAAGTTTAGAAAGGGAATAGTTGAACAGTGATTCCAAAAATGAAGTATTTGTGGAAGTGAGCTCAGAACAAATTCTGGTGTTTTAGGGGCTTTCTAAACCGAAACAAATATACTAAATCTAATTAAYCTAACATCTTACATTGTGATTGCTGTTACAGCTGAATATTTCTGTCTACCTGCAAAAGAGTGATATAAAAATGCACTTAGAATCACATTTAGTGATGTTTTTATTTATACAAATATTCATATTTATTTCATATTCTCAGGAGTACTTAGGACTAGTTTTGGCTCCAGAATAAATTACTGAGAATCTGTTTTTTTAATTATAGTTATTAAGTGTGAGCTAAACACTTTATAAAGATCCACTTTTACAAAATACTGGAAAGAGATGTTTTCTTCTCAACTCCTTTGTAACATTGCATCAGAAGTTATGACTGCATTGGAAGCAAACACAAAGTAAATCTTTAAATGCTGCAGATCTTTCCCCTGACTAAAATTTTAATCATCTACCTGACGTCATGGAACTTTACAAAGGTTTTATCAATGTCAGCGCCTGTCTTTCTTCTTAATGCTGCTTGCATCACATCGAGGTTTAATCTCTATTTAAACAAATCAGAATTTATGGAGTTTACAACACAAATTGAGGAGTTTCTTCTCTTATCTCTTTGATTGCATAATAAACTAAGGATTTGCTAATAGAATTGGTGCTCATCTAACACCATTATTCCCTATGCCTTCTAAAAAAATAAAGACATACATCCAAAGCCTGAAAAAAATCCATGTAATAGCTGGCCTGTGCATGTTGYGGATTTTGCAATAAGGCGCACAAAAATGTTGGCAAAGGTTCTACAGGATGGATGAAGAAGGCTCCCAACCCAGCCTAGTCACTATTCAAGAGGGATAAATGCAGAATACTTCATCTGCACAGAAATAATCAGCTGCACAAATACAGGATGGAAAACAACTGGTTGGTGGCATTTCTTCTAAAAAGAGACTGTGGGATACATTGGATCACAAGTCAAGTGTGAGTCAACACTWTCATGCTGTTGAGAAAAAAGCAAACACCACATTGGGATTTCTAAACAGGACCAGAGACTGCAAGATGTGTGAAATAAGCCTTCTGCTGTACTCAACAGTGGTAGACTTCAGCTGAAATATTGTGCCTAGTTTAGGCACTACAGTAAAGTGGAATATGAAATGTCTGAGAAATGATGTGATGGTAATGAGCAGAGATCTAGAATATGTCCTATGATGAAAGACCGCAAGAATCGGGATGGTTTAGTCTTGACAAGAAAAGGCTGGAAAAGGAATATGATGGTATTCCTCACAGACAAAATGCTCTTGCAAAAAGAGGGAAGAATCTGTTTTTCCTGTCTATGCTGGCTGTTACTAGGGATAAAGGGCTTAAAATGAAGGAAGAAAAAGCTAGGAAAACTTTCAATAGAAAAAGAGAGTGAAACACTGGATTGACTTGCCTGGAAAATTGTGGAGTGACCATCATGTACAAGATGAGTCTAAAATTAATCCTGCCATGAGGCAAAGGGAGGATTTATGGAGGTCCTTTCTAGTCCTAGTCCTGTTTTTCTTTGATTCTATGTTTCCTATTAAAATATATTTGTTTCCTAGGCATGAGAACATTTTTCTCAGTAATGAAAGTTCTTAGATTACAGCACTGAACCACATAGATTTGTGTAATCACAATAGAAGGGATGCAGAACTGCAYAGTGTGTATGGGATCTTCTTATGTTGTTTTTTTCCTCTCTGAAGAAAAAGATAAGCACATGAGATCGGTCAAGCACAAGAGATGTTTTGTTCTGGGAGAGCACCTTCAGTAATAACAGGCATCAAACAACTCCCACCATCCCTAGCTGAGACTTCAGTGTTGGTGATAGAGGGCTTAGCTGCTCTAGCCCCACTGATTCACCCTTTCTGCACATGTACTATACAGAGAACGAAATCAAGKGACTAGTTGGCTGAAAAAAAAAAGAATAAAGAGGATATTATTCACTTGCAACAGTGCCCCAGTCCAGTTTCCCACTCAAATACCTTTGCATATGTGTATGTGGAACAGAAATTCATGGGAGGTATGCAAGTGTTCATGACACTGTGATCTCAACTCCTTCCATCATGTCCAATCCCTTTATGCTAAACAGAGGAAACTGCCTTAAAACCAAATGCCAGTGCCAATGTGCCAGAGATTACTCACCTATTAGTAAGGAACTTYGTAGTCCCTTCCCACCTCCCCATCCTGTGATTCATCTGAGACATGGAACCTCTTTATCTGAATTCTAAAAATCTTTAAAAAGAAACAYAACTGCAATCAGAATAATGTTAGCTGAGATATACCAGACTCTTAATATTCTACCTGACAACAGACAGGGAGTGAATTCATGAACACTGCAGGTTTCATCACTTTCATCAGAAAAAAATGATCCCAATCTCCTCAACAATAAGTCATAAACTGCAGTCTGGTCTGTGGTTTGGTATCTGGTTAGTATTTTGACCACGTAATATATCTTAACATTTTTTTACTACTTTCATATTTCTGTCCCAAAGGGGGTTTTCATTCTCTATTACTGGTCATAAAGTAGAGCTACTGTAGGTCAAGTTTTATTGCTATGTGTGTTAGCCTCTGTGTGTACTTCCAAGATGTCTAAAATCTCTTTACAGTCATTAGGCTGAATAACACACAGGTTAACCAAACCTAGTTTTTCTTTACATATTTTTCTTTACACACCACCTATCTGCCACACACAAAAGATATACAGGCTTCCTTACTTTCGTGTAATTACTTTTATAAGACTGCTTTCAGAAAGTTTGTATCAWTGCAAAGATATGGGTGTGATTTCAAAATAGCATTATATAGCATGCTGCTGCTGAAAGTGTTAAGGCTGGAAACTAACCTGGAAAACTGGCCCCATGGCATATGAGCGCTACCGTTGTGTGAGTGCACGAGGGAAGGAGTGGGCAAACAGCCTCCTGGGATGGGGGGAACGTCTTAGATCACTTGGCTACTCATACAAGTGCATCTTAGGAGTGAGTCAAGTATTATTTCCATATTACAGAAGCAAAAATGAATCGTAAAGATATGATCTGACTTTCCCAGAGCCACATGGCAATTAGCACTGGTGGGCTTTATTTGGGCTGCCACCCATTTTTGACATTGCTTAAGGCACTTGACAACTGACAGAGAATTAGCTGAAAGCTAATACTRTGATAGTAATTTAAGAGAGTAAATGAGTGAGCACTGTAAAGACAAGCCTTCCAGCCTGACATCAGTAATGGTAGCGCATACTGAGGACCTGACTGAGAGTTTAAAAGGAGATGRATACTGATGCTAATATGTGCTTATTGAAAATAGATTTTGCTAAACTGTAATCTTTCTGAGGAATTTGTTTGGAGTTAAACAAGTGTTGATATTAAGACATCTATTTTATTTCTCAGATGTCTGACTTGGCTTCACACAGTATTTTGACTAAAGAAGCTAAAAAAATACACTGTCCTATAAGCAGAGCTCCATAAACATTTGAAATAGAGAAAACATCCCTATATTCCTTAAGTAATTGTATTTCTAATTCAGTCCTATATAGCCATGTTTCTGAGCCTGTGTCAAGTAAGCATTTTTGTCAATAATCTAGGAGAAAACAAATATTCCCCGTCATAAACTTACCAGTGACAAAGCCTGCCTGTGTCCCAAAGAACAGAATAGTGATAAAAACTGAAGGGCAGGTCACTGCTACTGGGTAATGTAGYTGACCAGGTGAACACACACAGGCGTCTTAGAACAGCCACGCACAAAGTTAAACATAGGCTGTGTTTACAGGGTACAGAACTGGGCCTCATCTTGCAAAAGAATATAGTAAAAATCATATTTTGGTAGCTGCCACGTGTCACCAGTGGCCAAAACAGGCTAATACTATCCTTGAATATGTAAACAGGGAGAAGAATTTTAATCTTACCTCTTCAYTTGGCACTGGGATAACTGCTGCTACATCCAGTCTAATGCATACAATTCAGGATAAATGTTGAAGTTGGGGAAAATTCAGAGAATTACCAGAAGAATGATTCAAGAGTTGAAAAAAAAATAACCTGTAAAGAAGGAGAGATTTGAGGAACTCAGCTTATTTACCTTACCTAGGAGATGGATAAGGGATGGCYTAACCACTCTCTTTAAATCTTTAATGATGGCAGGATGTGTTGACAATGAATTCTTCAGTTCAACCGATAAAAGTATGACAAGGTCTGGTAGGTGGGGGTTGGAACTAAAAAAAAAAGCAAGATTGGACATACCAAGAGGGTTTTTTGTTTTTTGTTTTTTGTTTTTTTTTTGCTTGGTGAAGGTAACTATCACAGGAACAATCTATTAAAAGTATCACCCTCCCCCTCCTCAGATACTCATGCATCCTAAAGCTGAGAAGAAACAAAGGGTGCTGCCAGATGACCTTAGGGTCATCCAGAACCGGGACGTATGTCATTTGACATTTTTGTTTTCCCATTCCAGCTCCAGAGACTGGGACTGACATGGCATGGAAAAATACCTATGAATACTGCAAATTTAGACKGTCCATTTTATAAGCAGGCTTCTGTTTACAGGGCTGGAAAGACAAATTCAAGAGAGAGGGTTTATATTTTTCCTACTTAGCACTCTGTGGCTACTCAAATGAGTAAGTTGTGAGGGAGTAAAGGTGTTGATTTCCGTACAAAAAGTAAAACACAGTAGGGTGAATTTCAACCTCAAACAAGTAGACCCAGAAAAAAACAACTTTCCTCTCAAACAGCTCCTCCGGTCTTCACTCTCATACTGTAACCTCTCTTCAACTACCACCATAATTTGTCACATGTTCACTTTAAAATCTGTGTTGCCCTTAAGTACAGATTTCCCTCTATAACATTTTTGCTACTTTCACACTCACATCTCTCTTTAGTATTACTGTATTCTCCCAAACGAGGCACCGAAACTCTGGCTCGCTGGAGAGACACAAACACCAGCCTCACTAGCTCTGGCTACAGCCACCAGTGAGCCAGCAGAAGCCTCTTCTTCTGGGCCCTAAAGCCAGTGAACTGTCACACCCCAGCTCCTCCCTGCCAGCTGCTTCTTTTCTGAATCTTCCAGATAACAACCAGCTGTCTCTGCCTGCCTACCCTGTTTACAAAGCATTTTCATGAAGCCACGGTAAGTCAGTTTTAACCTAAAGATAATAAATGCTTTGCGGCAATGTATTTTTTAACCAGATTCTGTAAGCACAAAGATTCTGGGAGAATAAAGTTTG
The DNA here is from genome assembly GCF_003343005.1 of Rhea americana. Taxonomy (NCBI): domain Eukaryota; kingdom Metazoa; phylum Chordata; class Aves; order Rheiformes; family Rheidae; genus Rhea; species Rhea americana. Next base: position 293,214 of record NW_028185450.1, read on the forward strand.
CTTTGGTTTGCGCTCTATGAGGCATCAGATCTCACTATGCTGTATTAGCAACAGCTGCTTCTCCTGGCCCTATTCCACTCTTGAAACATTGTCTATCTTGAATCATACGTTTAGCATATAGTTATTTAAAAAATTTCACTAAATAAGCCTGTTAAGATGAATCATCTCCTGAAGAGGTGTTGTGAGATATACAGCAGGGTAATAACATTAACTTGGTTACATAGCATAAATAAAATCATATATGTGAGTAGCATTGCTGTGACAGAAAAAAAAGTGATTCAAATTAAAATAAATGCTAACTGATTCAGAATAAGCATTCACAGCCTAAGAAGCAGGAAAGTGATATCTTTAACCTATTACAGCAAGAATTAGGCTGCTTTTGTGCATATTTATTACAAGAGCAGCTTGATATACATCTCTGGATTTAATTGCTGACTTCTACAATACTACTGTTGCTTTTATTCCTGCTCCAGTGCCAATTTTGTTGGTGAAGAAGTGAATAATCATAAAAGCTTTATCTCAGTTCMTTACTCAAGATAGATGTCTGGTTCTTCTTAAGACACTTCATGGAGTTTTAATGTTACCTCCTTAGGATTTTAAAATGTCTCAGATGCAGCTAGCACTAAGGGTGTGTTTGCACACACACTTAACCTTCAGCAATGCCAGCCTAAATGGGTTTCTATTCTCTTCCTATCTACTGTTCATTCTTGCACTCACTCTGCCTTGTTTTCTGTAGAATAGATAAATATCCCAGGAGCACAACTCCAGCCTCTCCTTCCCCTTTCAATCCTCACAAGAGAACTGTGCTCCTCCGCATCCAGCTCTTTGTGCTAAGTTATTTGACACAGCTTCCTTCATGGTGCTACTGTGCCTTCAACCRCAAGGAAAAGCTCCCCTACACTAACTTCAGGATGGTGTGCTTGCTGGTGATGAAAGTGCTTTCTGCAAAGGCAGATGTGTATCCTAACCTATAGCTTTTGTGTGGGCTCTGAATATTGATTTACCGTATACGACAACTATCCATCTCCAACTTTCACTGTGAAATTTTGAAAGAGAGCTCATCAGCAATCTTCATGCAGAACTTGGAATTTATGTTAACTCCTCTCATTTCCTGCTTATCTGACCTGTCTTTGGCTCTAGGTGCCATCTTCCCTGAACACTTCTGTGAGAGCTTGATAACATGGCCATTTTTGTCCGGTACAAATCTATAATGCTGCCTAAGGGGGAAGTCCTATCCACCTTTCCACTCTTGGATCATCATTTCYGGTCCCTTGTAAGAGCACTAACCTTTTTTCATTTCCTTGGTATTAGTTTTCAAAAAGGTTGTGTCCTCTGCCCTGATTCAAAGGGTTGCTATTATGTGGGCACTATTGGTAGGATGTAGAAACTGGCCTGAAAAAGGCAGTGAGATACTGGAGGGGAGGAGAAATCCAAGAATCCTCTTTTTTGGCAGCAGTGCAGGGATCTGCTCAGTTAAAGTGCCCATGCAACAACAGCCTGGGATGCCTAATTCTCCTTACGTAGGATAGGGAGTTTAGAATAAAAGCTAACCCAGCGCTCTGGCTTAATAAGGCCTGGCATTTACAGTCTGGTTAAGCTGAGGCAACAAAGTCATTTTTCTAGATCCCTCTCTCATATGCCTGCATGCTAGATGCCATTGGGTTAAACGTTTACCTACCTTGTTCCATGACCCAAGAGATGCCCCATTTCTTAAACTTTAGTGAAATGTCCAGATGTAATACCATTTATTCAAAGCAAAATCTCTTGTGAATGTCAAACGTGGCACAATTAAGAAAATAGGGTTTTGTTTGAAAATATAATCACTAAGGTAAAAAAAAAAAGAAACAAAAAACAAAACACCAAGATATATTTTTTTCTGACTGGAAACAAATTTGCCAGATCCAGGAAATTATCTGCTTTCAGTGGACCATGCATATACACAAGAAAAGACTAGCTAAATAATCTTAAATACTATGCTTCTCTAGGATTACTTTACCTGCAGAGGATAGATGCTTTCTGAGCCAATCTCTGAGATGCTTTTTAGAGAATCTCTGCTCCAGTCTAGCCAGGTTCAAGGCAAGCCTCATGGGCAAAGGCAAGGTAGCTTTGAATGACATTCAAAGTCTCCAGGTGCTGCAGATGCTCAGGTTACAGGCCAGTCCCTGGATGAAAGCAGAGCAACTGGCTGCTCTAACTGATATTCGGTCTTCTAAAATCCTGAAGCACAAACATTTCATCTGTCCTGGGGAAAAGAAAGAAGTGTGGGTTTTTTTTTAAGAAGAAATCTACAAGTAACGAGTTCTCTTGTAGCACAATGGGAATAGACCTTTCAATGCAGAATGCCACATCTATTTTTGGAAAAGCAACAAAATGGAGCCAACTGAGTGAGCTCACTGGCTAGTTATTTCTCTGAAAGTTTATCACATTCACCAAAATATGCTGCGTTACATCACTTCAGATGCCATCTTTATTTTTCTTGACTTCATTTTGTGCGACTTCAGTGACATTATAGAAATGACTGGAAATCAACTCTACTTTTGCACCGGTGTACTAACATATAGGTCCACCAATGCAGTACTGGAGATGGCTGTTCATATTCACATTTAAAGGTTGATCCACAGGTATTCAAGAAAATATGGTATACAGAGGGCACATAAGCCTGCTTAAACCTCTCCAATGCTAACATACAGACACACATGCACACYTAAAATACATATATACAGATATGGGAGACATACAATTTCCAAATTTTGAGTACTGGCATTAAAAAATCCCCTACAAAAACAAATCAAATGTTAGTGATGATTGCTAGTGTGTGCCAGATATAAGATATAAGCTTTTTTGTGCTCATTCTCCTGCAGCCACAGCTGAGGGATGTTCAGACAAATTTGACCATACCCATATTAGGATTGCATTAGGTACATGTCTCAATTGCAGAAGCAGTTATGTTCCAGACAATTTAGGCTTTGACATATAACTCACTGGACCGAGGCATTCTTGTGTGGTGTCCATTCATTTAGTTTTGTACAGAATAAACATGCATCTTTGGTCTTTTGCTGAAATGCAACTATTTTCCAAGAACATTGCTTTATCACTCAAACTTATATACAAACAAAACTGTCATGGTCAGAAGAGAAGAGTAAAGAGATGCATATTTGTTCCTGGAGTTAGTTCTAGGTTTAGGGTGAGTTTTTTTAGTTGGTTGGACATCCTACCTGCTTACTTTTACACATTTGTTTTGTTCTCTCCCTCCATTTTTTCGGTTTTTCCTGTGTAGAAACTAAAATACAACTAGAGAGGCAGTTTCCATCATTTTTTTAAACCTCCTAAAATGTGAGCAACGAAGAATTCATCAAGAACTTTGTGAAGCAAAGTTTTGGTGCTTGTATAGACCTTTTCCCTCAGACTGTATGTGACATACTGCAGAGAGGTCCCATTGATTGTGCTACAACCCAGTTTCAGCACTGATGTACTTGCCAAGGTGCTTTCAGGATTGTTGTCTACTGGTTATAGAGAAAGATTGAGATTCAAGGTACTTGAGTGCTATTTTTGACTCTGACATTGGTCAATGGGAAAACAGCAGCTAACCCTGCCAGCCGCAGTCCCTCCATTTCTCCATTTCTTGAAAATAAGGACTGACTTCTGTTGCTTTGTCAGCTGCTCACTGGRTGTTCTATATAAAGGCTGGATTTTACCTCTAGTCTGCAGTTATACTTGTGCGACTGAATGCACCACAGTTATCCTGTTCTGTCAAGCAGGTCAATATTCCAAAAGATGTAAATTCTTACGGAGGTAAGAAAGTACAGTACAATATAATACACAAGGTAAAATGTAGCTGTGGCAAGTTAAGTTTATCTACCTGGCATGTCCAGTGATTTCTATGAGTGCTCTGTACAGGGAAGYCCAGCTTGTTTTTCTTCTCTGACCAGGATGTATTTTAGAATTCCAGATAAATGGTCTCTTTCTAGATATCAAGCCTCTAAAATCATAAACCAAGTAAATGCGAGCAATGCAAATACAATAAACTCTTTTCTACATAGGAGGTGAAACATTCTACCATTTTAGTTTAGGAGAGGGAAAGTCTAAAACGTTCTTTTAACTTTCTCTSGTATTTACACTTTATTAGATTTTGCTTGATGAAATGCAAATGCACACACACACATACAATGCCTCTTGGGCTGAACAGGAGTTTACTCATACATACAATGGTGTACTCCCACTGAATTTGTTCTTTATGTCTCTAGAAAGGAGTGGAAATGGAGCAGGAGGACAAAACTGAAAAATTACTTCAAAACTCAAGATTACCTAATGAGGATGCATATGAAAGGAAAATCATTTCCCTGGTTAAACATAATAATAATAAAAAAAATCAGAACAAGAAAAAATCTTCATTACTTCTTTTAATATCTATAATTTATACCTTTGCTTTGCAGTAACATATTTCATAATTGTAGACTGTCATCTCATCTTCCCTTACTCTTCTCTAGACTAAACAATGCTAAGTCCTTCTACCCTCCCTCATGCTATCTAGACTATTACTCATTCTTCTTCACCCTCCTGGATTTTTTCCAGTGTGTCTACATTTTTTTTGAAGTAGGGTATTCTAAACAGTATTCTAATCTTTATCAATGTCAAGAAGAATTACTTTATGYCTCTTGTGTACACTATGTGCTATGTGCAGGTAGCATTTTTATTTATTAAATRAAAATTTATATTCAGAGACTGTCCTTCCTCATGAAAGCTCAGTTCAGTCAGTTTTTAAGTCAGGGTTGTAAGGCCAAAAAGCTGTAAACATTTAACTTCATTTCAGAGAATGACAGTAAACCAGAAATTAGCTCCAATTTCTCTATGCAATACTCAGACTTTACTGGTTTTTTAGTAGTCACTTGTGTTTTTCAGAGCTGGTCTGCCACATTTTCTGGACTATTAAAATAACATGACAAAAATTACCTAGCTTATCAGAATTCTAGACACAGGTAGAGAGTTGAAYCTGGGAAGAGCTTTGCTTGCAAGGAACATCATAGCACTGATACCGTCCAAGATATTCACGCTATTATGAAGCATAAGGCCTTGAATTACTTTTTTGTACCTTTAAGTTGAAACACTGGCTTCATTAAAGACAATGACATTACTATCCTTAATTTAGATTTCACCRTTAACTCTAAGATCTTATGGATAGCAATTTATTGTTTATTTATGGTAAGTCTAGTAGAATAATCTTACTTAACACACTATAGAGACTAACGTAGTGTAAATATTTGTTTTAAAAAATGATAAGCTATTATTACATCATTCTGCTGTCTTAAACTACATAACACAAGATTTGGGAGATACTTCAATTTTTTTTGCCTATCAAAACTTTTTTTTCTTGACAAAGTAGTGAATGTAGAAAAGTTAGAAGATTGTTCTTTGGTAAGAAAAGGTAGGAAGGATATCAAACAGAAATAAAAACATCCTAATTCTCAGTTAACTTGGCTTACTGCCTTTTCTACCGTGGATTTCTTGCCGGGCATGGGCAACTGACAATTTATCCTGTATCTCTTTCTCTTTTTCATGAGCTATTTCAGAAAAGCATTCTTGCTCTTCTCCCAAAGCAAACCATTTTTTCCTGTTTATTGTTGAACAATTTCTGCATAGAAAGACGACGAGACTTTGTTAGTCAGTCTCATGTCAAAGTGTTATACCACTGATTTCAAGGCACTATTAGATCTTGGAATACAATACAAATACTCAACTTCCTATTTACTATTTAGTTTTCAGTTCAAATTTCAATTTGTCTAAAAAAAAAAAAGTGGAATTTATCACATGCATATAWAAAGTGCAGCTTTCACATATTCACAGAAAAACAATTTCTTATTTTAAACAATTATTTAAAACACATGAAAGTTTTGGGTAACTGTGGCAGCCAAAGTTTTAAGACAAGTATAGATAAAACATTTCATTATTTGGCTGCCATTCTGGTATTTCCTCAGCAGGAAAGCTGCTGTAACACTCCTCTTCTTTGCCCCAGCTTCCTTTATTTATTTATACATTAGAACAACAATTTTGAACAACAATTTTTCCTACATGCTTTTTAAGCAACAGTGACAAATGATGAAAAAGCATTTCATGAATTTTTAAAAAGTCATGATAACCTATAGTAGTGATTTCCCTGAAGTGAATGATTGTTTGATATATCTTTGATATATTGCTTGAATGCTTCCATAAATCCTTAAGGTTTTTGTTTATTCTTATTTACCAATTGACTTCATTATTTGTCCTCATGACAAAAACTACTGTCTATTGAGATTCACATCTCTTAGTTTCCATTTTCATTCATTCATTTTTTTCCTTTAAAGTCATAATTTTGTTTAGTATCACCAGTATCAAAGAGGAATAATCATTTCAAATGCACTTAGTCAAGTTTTCTTCTGCTATAGTGAGGAACAAGACTTGACTTGCAGTCCCAGTTTTATTTTGTCATGTAAAACCATACAGCTGTAATAAGCACTAGGAGGCTGTGAGAATAGATGTCCAAGAAAGTCGCATCTCACTGAAGGCTCTCCGATTTTTCTGACTCCAAAGAGGTGCTTAAAAGAACTAGAATAGCTGTTCTGTGTGAAATATTGCATGTAGTATTTTAATAATAGGAGAGATAACATTAAAATTTTAATATGCATTTTCTTCTTTGTATTCGAAATATTTTAGAGGAATACAAAAGGGCAGAAGAGGAACTCTGGAAGTCACCCAGAATACATCGTGGAGACAGAGCTATGCCTAATAGTGATGTCTGGAGGATGTTGGCTAGGAGAGGTTGTGGACTCTCCATTATAGATGACTTCATAACAGAGTCTAAACCATCTATTTCAGCATTTCCTCTATTTTTACTCTAAGAGCTTTTCCTAGTCCCTAATGAAAATTCTTCTTTCTACGGCTTAAAATCATTTTTTTTTTGTTATCTCAATGGACATTGATAATAATTTTTTTCCTTTATTGCTACCCTTTATGCACCTGAATAAATCCACTGTCAGATGAAGGAAAGCAGCCTCAGTCTGCTATAGTACAAGGTCATACAGAGTAGCCATTAAGCTGGCCTTGTGTGTCCCCACAAATCCATTTACCCATACAAAGTTTAAATTTGTACYGATGTCATTAAAAAGGTTCTTTTTGCATTTAATTCCAAYTATTTCCTTATATGTATGTATATAGCAAGTATGTTTACATAAATGTATGTATATATCAAAATGTGCATTCACTATTATAACATAAGCAAATTCAGATTAAAATTGCAAGTCAACCAGGCAAAATGCACTACAGTTCAGCTATTGTCACCCCTTAGTTTGCTGTGTCTACCTCACAGAGCCAAATATGATTCCCTCTCCTCACACCTAAGCATAAATTTTAAACATTAGTTTGTCTATGCAAATTAATTACCTGTAGGCATTTTAGGTCTGCATAATTCAAATTCTGGAAGGAAATTCAAACCATACAGAAGATAGCTGATTGAAATAGAGTGTGTAACAGCAGGAGACAAAGTCCCATGTTTAGTCACACAGTTCTGACAGGGAGGATTGCAGTGATCTATAACATATGGTTCACTATTTTGGGGCACATGCATTTCCCCTGAAATTCTAGCAGCAATACCTGACTACAAGACATGCTTCAGTTTCCTGGTCATGTACCTTCCCCCTGGAGGAAAGACCACAAGTGCTCTGTTCCATTCAAATTCTTCTCTCACCATGATGCAGCTCTACACTAAATTTACACTGGAAAAATGGCAAAGACTGCAGCTCATTTATCTTAGAATACAGAGAATAAAGAATACTTGTCTATTAGAATAGGTAAGTTGAATTAGCAATCAAAATCCAACACAATGCATTCTGAAAAAAATTCATCTGCTTTTAGTGCTGTATTTTGAACCTGAAACTGCTTTGATATAGAAAGTCCAGTTTCACAGAAATAGCAACTCTAGTTGTTCCACATATGGCTCTGTAGCATTTAACCCTTAGCAACTTTGACAAAGGATGATACACACAATATAACTGAGGAGGAGGAGTACAAGAATTTGAAGCTGTTACAGATTAAATCTCTGGAAACAGGTTCTGCTCTTTCAGCCAAAGAGGCCTTTAATAAAATAGTGAATTAGTGAACATAAGTTTAGTCACTTGATTAGCAGGCTCCAGTTGGAATTTCTAAACAGATATAAGAGGGAATGTGATCACTGAATTGCATTCCAGCTGCTTATAGGAGGCACAGAAATCCCCCTCTAGAATGCTCCTTGGCTATAATAGCAGACTTCCAAAAGAAAGAGGATTGGGAGGGGGAAGCAAGCCACAAGATATTACTGAGCTGCCCTGAAAAACAATGTGGTCTTAAGCTAATTGACACCATCTGGAGACAAAGTAAAAGGACTAAAGGTCTAAAACTCATTAAAATAAATGTTAGATAATGCTAGGAAGTTGGAGTGTCATAGAGGTCTGACACAATCTTTCTGAAGAACCCTGTTCATTTACAGAGGAAGAAAAAATAGCTTTAGATCCACAGATATCTGATTTTCTAAAACTATGTAGGAAAAGAGCTTTCCATTTTCTATCACAGGATAGTCTCTTCCTGATGGTGCTGATTGCTGTTTTCTTTCACTTTTTTTTTTTTCTCATCTATCCATCCTTGACTGGATCACAGCTGGGGTAGTCTTGATAGCAATGCAGAAGAAGGTTGGTCTTGATGTCATTGCAGGGATCATGGAGTTTGATTCACTGAAATTATCTCTGGCCTTCTCTTCCTTCTTATGTTTTGGCAGAGCTTAAAAAGTCAGAGAAAAACAATCTACTGAGTCACTGGTAATGAGGTGGCCTGATCAGAAGACTGAAAAGTCAGCATTAAAGGAAGAGTCAGACCTATTTCTATTTGACATTTTTTTTGTCCAAGACTTCAGAATTTTTTAGAATTTTTTTCCCCTCTTCTTCCAGACTGTGTAATACGCAGAAACAAAAATCGAACTGTACTTCACCTCTGACACAGTAGATGACAGGCAGCCCTAATAGTCTCTGAAAGGTAAAAGATAAGATTCAAAATTGTTTTTTCTAACTATGTACTGATTTTATCTGTTACAATTCTGAAATATATATGTAAATGTTACTTAATTGCAGTGTACACTGACAGATACTAGTGTACTTCACTGCAATAAATGGATACATAAACCCCAGAACCTCCCTTCATTGGCACAGTTCTGAAAGACTGAAAATGATCCCTGCTTTTTACATTCCAGTTTAATACAAATCTCTCTGTATTAAAAAATGAAGTTGCAATGGTCTCATCAAGACCAATTTCTGCTCTCATATCTCCAAGAAATCAGTCAGAAAGGGGTAAAAGAGAATAGAATTCAGCCTACTGTGAGCATAGATCTTCCAATGGTAAGTTATGGATGATATCATTTCAGAACTCTGGCATTGGCAAAATGTGCATGCCAGACACAGGAAACCAAGAGAAAATAAGAAAAACCACAGAAACCTCCAAAATTATATCATTTTTACAGTTTAGTGAGAAGATGGATGGTTCTCACTATGACTGACCTCCAAGAACTGGATTTTTAAGCCAATAAAAATACCAGTTTATTTTCTGAAGTCTGAACATTCACATATTACAGACACAGGGCAATCCAGCTAAGTTTTGATTAACTTCTTAGACATTAACCAATCTCTGCTTTGCTAGTAATGCTAGATTAGGAGAAGTTTCTTTACCAACTACCTTTTAAGAAACAAAAAAGTCTTCCTTGGTTTCTTGTACATAACAATCACAGTTTTAGAAGTTAGTGCTGTCTATTTATTCTAGAAGCAACTTAGAAATCAATACTGAAGTTATGTTATTTAGTTTTAAGTAGAAAATTTTGAAAGTGTCCATTGCAATTTAGGTAAACATTGAGGATATTTATTAGCATATGCTAATAAAAAATTAATATACAAAAATTACRATCAAATATTTTAAAACAGTCTTGATTGGAGAAAAAAGTTGAGAGGGAAACTAACCAAAAAGTCATTCATTTATTATAATTGATGACATCTCTTTATTATTATAACTTCCAGTCTTTCTATAGAAAAATACTACTAGCCAAAATGGCTAGTAAGGAAAAAGGAAAAAGGAAAAAGGAAAAAGGAAAAAGGAAAAAGGAAAAAGGAAAAAGGAAAAAGGAAAAAGGAAAAAGAAAGAACTAGTGACATAAGCCATAGCTGTCAATTGACCTCAAAGCCTCCAAATTCACATGCATTCACTGAATGCTCTGAATGAACAATTATCAGCTGAAAGCCTATTTGCCAAATATTCTACTTAAAACTATTTCTATTTATGTTACAAGATTGCTTTCTATGACAGATCACATATTTTCCAGTTTGGTCATAAATTCTAAACAACAGAATAATGAACAAGACAGCTATAGTCTGGATTTTCAGTCATGTGACCTTTTGCAATAATTTCAGTATTATTGTTAGCCTGTATTACCAGCCCATATATAGCAATATAACAAACTTGCCACACTATTTCAGCAGTTCCATAGCTGACATGATGATGCCAGTTCATGAAGTTTAGAACTTGGCTGGTTCTCTCATGGGTCTTGCGGGACCCATGGTGCTGTGGGGAGGCGCCGCAGACTATCGACGTTGACCGTTACACCTGGTGCGGGGCCTTGAGGAGTATTGATTTTGCGACGTATCGCTAGGGCACCACACGCTTAGCCGTCAGTTGCTCTTGGTATGCATCGCAGAGAGACCTCGAGGGCTGTGGAGATCCATAGCACTAGGTGCCGCTGGTTCTTGGAACTGCGGAGAAGGATCCCTGCCGACAGCTGTCGCTACGTCTGTCTCGTGACAGGCACGTGTGGCTTTGGCTCTGGGGCTGATTGCGCTCTTGGGAGGCATCAAAGGGGATGMCATCGGTCGCTCTCCTTATGGAGCGGCATGGATGCTTGTCCAATTTCATACCTATCAGTAGAGTCAGATATCGATATATTGCATTCTTGGTTCCTAGATTTTTCTAAATCAAAGCACTACACATCTACACACAGGCATATTTATTTGGGTTCAGAAATGTTCTCTCTTTCTTTGATGCATTTTAAAAGAACCTCTATAATCAAAAAAAAAATCACAGTCACTAATTGAATGGTCATTACACAATCAATGGGTGTGCAGTCTTCAGCTGAATGGCCTACAGGCAAGCAATACCAGAAGGTGCTGAACCTCCCTGAGATGCAGAGTTTCTAATTCTTTTCTTTCTCTGAGTAGCAGGATTCCAAATTCCTTATGTTTAAGAACTTGCAAGCATGCAGAAGTAACAAGAATTAAAAACGTCAATCCAAATAGAAATAGGGGTGAATCACCTCTGTCCACCWACATAATATTGGTAGTGTGGAAAACACTGCCCTGGTCTAAATAAGCATGTTAAATCCTTAACTATTGTATAAATATAATGCTGTCAAAAGGCTCCATGTATTGGTTCCATCTTCGTCCATTGAAGAAAAGAATAATCAGTTTACTACAAATRGGCTTTCAACTCATGAGCCGCTGTGTAGAAAAAAAAATAGTGAGAAAGTGAGAAGAGTGAATCATGCTTATGCTGAGATTTGTGGTGAATGATAAGAGGACCTCTTGAAATGTGGGCTCCTCTATTACATGACCACACTGAGTTGCCCTGCCTGTTCTACTGTATCCTACCTTACAYGAGTTTAGAAGTACTAATTTCCTTAGATGTATTAATTTCCTTTGTGTACTACAGAGCTSATTGCAGCCTACAACCATGCAAGTAAAGGAATAATTTCATATTTTTTGCCGCAGCAGTCTTGAACTGCTACTCTTTCAGTTGCATGACTTGCACATTTAACATATTTCATATGTATTTGTCCTAATTTTTGCAGTTTCTCTTTAAGCTAGATAAATCAGAATACTCCTGTGGATGAGGATGATTCCTGTTCTCTTTTTTGCATTCCTTCAGCTCAACTGCCTGTACTGTAAAAAAGAAAAACCACACCTACCAGAACAATACTTCATTTCAATTGAAAATTGGCTCACTTTTGGATAACAAAGTAGGCTTGGTACTATAAAGAGTTACAAAACAAGTTACTTCCTAAGTAATCAGGCTAGGATTTGGAAAAACCTCTACTTCATCTCAGTCTCTCCAGCCACAAACAATTTTCAGAGTGCTGCATACTTATCCTTAAAGCCAAACAGTAAGATTGGAACATTTCTTATTCCCATGACACAAATCACAAAGTGAAGTGTGAGAAATGAAGCAACTTGCAGTTACTTAAGTTATTGACTTAGTCGACTGCAGCAAAGCAGGAAGTCAGACAGACTTCAATAGACCTGTGAGTGATTTAAATATGCCGGTACACAAACCTCTTCCGACTTATCCAACTTAAAGAGCAGCAGCCAGTATTTCGATAAATATATCTGAATAATGTCCTATGCTGTGCTACAAATGACAACATGGATAATTAACCATTGAATACTGTTAGAAGATAACAAATTATCTCCCATCTACTGTTTGTATTTCTCTCGGCTTGGATTATGAGAAAAAGATGCTTTTACTTCTCTAAAAAGGAGATTAGGAAACAAAGATTTTTAAACACAGGGCAAGAAAAGAAGTCATTTTGGGTCTTTAAAAGTTACTACAATAACACTGTRCCTGTTAACTGCAAACACTGTAGCAAAAAAAAAGTTTACTAGAAACTTTCTATTTAGCATTAAATTTAAAAGCTCTCTTAAAAAAGTACATCACATTTTCAAGTAAAACCCAACTTTTGAGCTTCCTTTGACTTAATTTTTTTTTAATTATTGTTTAGGAATTGCTAATTAAGCTTCCAGTAAGAATGTCATAACAAAATATTTAATTCATTTTTTAAACTGTTTTGAAGTTTTATTTGAAAATGAGGAAGTAAGGATTTTTTTGCAGATGATAGCCACTAAATTTAGTCTGCACAAAGGATTGATTCATTAATCTCACATGTAATCAGCTCTAAATTGGCATGAACATTTGCAGTGAAAAAAACCTAGAGGGCAGGTTGTGTAATTTTTTTTTGTTTCTAGTTTTAAAGAAACATAAATAAACCCATGAGAGAAGTGAATTATAGTAAGACCTAAGCCATGTTTCTTTCCCTTGCTACTATGGAGGTACTAACRTCTTCTAAAAGTATCTTAAGTGGCTAGCCTCTGATCTACTTTTAGTTGTAAAGAACTGCCAAAAAAAATCACTTAGGCTTCACGGCCATAAATTATAGTGCATTTCTGGAATCTGAGTTTAATCTTGAGTTCCACTGATCACCAGCAGAAATCATTAATGGGGAAAGGCAATCATCACTTCACAGAAGTTAATAATATAATTTAATCCAGTTAGTATGAGTTTAACAAAAGAAATGTCTTTTCTTTTTTTTGTTAATTATTGCAGGACAGACCTTTAATACAGCAGACAAAAAAAAAAAAAAAAAAAAAAAAAAAAAAAAAAAAAAAAAAAAAAAAAAAAAAAAAAAAAAAAAAAAAAAAAAAAAGCCAGCAGATTAAAGAGAAGCAAGACTTAAAACTAGAGAGTCATTTGAGCACTTGTGCTATTACAAGTGTTGCAATGAATGCTCCTTCATCAGAAGTCCTTTAACTAACTGAATGTTTTCTGAAAAATAAACTCTGCTTCTCCCTCAAATACTGGCCTTCAAACAAGCTAAAGGAAATACTGCAGTCTGTGTTAACTAGGAATTTATGATAGTTCATAACTCCTACTGATTTTTTGTTTTGTTCTTTTTTAATCTGAAACAAAGACTAAAACTTCTAACCTTCCCAAACAGTCTTATCTGTCTTTAGAGGCACACTCCTAACAGGTCTCAAGCCATTTACAGTGCCCTTGTTCTAGTTCGTAGGCATATTTGTAACACCAGAAGTAAGGTATAAGGAATTAAAGTCACTTCAGAACGGAACCTCACATAGACATATGTCATGTTCCAAATGCAGAATTTTACACGTTAGAAGTAAAATTTTGCCTGAAGCACTAGAGTCTGGGGAGAATATAAGCTGTTAGAACAGAAAATAATCCTTTGCACAAGGAAAGTTTCCCTAACAAGCATTTCCATCCTACTGTCCTAATGTTTCCTACAGCCTCCTAAACGAAGGAGGAAAATGTACATAGTCCCAGTTTCAACTGAAAAGAACTGGAGATCAAAAATACTGTTGAACAGTCCACTCTGGGAATTCAAAAGCTGAACCCAACAATGAAAACAAGGGAGAAGATCCTATTCCAGTGGGAATATTGGGTAGGGGTAATAACTTTTGTTATTCACCACAGAACATTATTCTTCTACCTGCAGAGAAAGYGAAAATGAGTTTTAAGAAATGATCCAACATGATCAGGAATAATAAAAAAAGTAATTTAGATGCAGTGTATCCATAAACACCAGATTTTAGACAGATAGTTTTAAAAAGTACATTTATTGCATTACAGAAGCTATGCAGGACACAGAAAATGTCCCAATTATTTTCTAATAGATGCCATTCATTGCACCTCAAATTAAATTTAACTGATATTCTTACAAAGCCTGACAAAAATTCACTCTGTGCCTAGAATATGAATACTGCAAATGTGAAGGAAGCATATAGCATTCTCCATGCAAAAACCTCAGTTTTAAATATGTCTTAAGTATGGAACTCCTGCATCTCTACTAGAATGTTCCTGAACATAAAAAGACAGGRTTTGTAATATAAAGAAAAACTTAATATCCCTGTCATTAGTAGCATAGCCATCCTACCTATGCTTATGACCTTGCTGTGCAAACACATAAGGTGGGACAATCCTTTCACAAGTATGTCTTTCATTCAAAGTCAGTGTTAAATAGGCTGTCCACAAAGAAACAAGACTTAACTCTTCAGAAGTGTTCAAAGGGTTATTTATCTACCTGCGCCCAAAAGAGTATTCTCCACTTTGTCTTATTTCCAACACTACTTCAGTCCCATTCCACAGAACAGTTATGTTTTGAAATCAACTCTCCTTACCGTTTTTCTTTAAATCAAATTCTGTTATCCCATCTTTCCTCATTTCCTCTCTGTTGCCTTTAAGTTTTCACCATCCAGAACTACTTTGCCTTTTATGCACAACTCATCCTATTTCTGCTAGGACACAGATACTTACCCTCCGCTCTGCATTCCCTGCCCACCCTATCTGACAGCTTTAAAAGGCTCTGTGCCATATAGACTATCTTCTGGATAAGACTCGAGTTGTTTCCTAATACCTTTGATATGATCTAGTTTTGCCATCATTGGCCAAATTCTTAATTGCTAAAACAAGTCATCAGTATTTTACAAGAGGACTGATTTATTTGTGAAAGTTTCTCTTTATGGAAACTTAGATCTATCCACTCTTGTAAGAAACATAGTAATTCCACAGGAGTTCATGCTATAACTGAAGCTGCATAGCATTGAGCAAACAAACTGAGGGATTGTTTTAAGTCTTGCTTCCCCTTTTCTTCTCTCCCYGCTCTTGCTACCACCTTAAATTTCTTCTGAAATCTCTTGAAACTATTATCTGGTTTCTGCAATTTTTACTCAATTTCAATGAAACATTCAGACACCCTCTCATTTCATTGCAAAATTCAAAGGTATGCAATAGCACAAAACGGC
Source organism: Rhea americana (assembly GCF_003343005.1). NCBI lineage: Eukaryota > Metazoa > Chordata > Aves > Rheiformes > Rheidae > Rhea > Rhea americana. The sequence goes on from NW_028185450.1 coordinate 308,837, forward strand.
CACAGGAGAGCTATAGGATAGCCATTTCTAGACTATTACAATCAAATTCTAGGTTATTGCAGCCAAATGCAGGTGTCCTTTTAGTATAAAGTGATCTTTACTGTTCAGAAAGAGATTTCCCTTTTTCTCCTCCCTCCTATACCAATATTAATTTGGTACTATATCACTCCTACATTAAAGCATTATTGGAGAAATAATCATACAAAGATTATGCATACAAAGACCAACAAAGAAATAAACCTCCAAAAGCATATATCTGCACTGATAAAAATGCCATGTAATGAAAAAGAAGCTGATAGTTAATTTTTGATGCTAAGAGTAAGAGCAAAAAYCTGTCCCATAGCTTCACTACCTCAGAATCCAATAACCTTCCGTTAACAAAAATTTTTCAAACAAACATTAATTGCTACATAAAAAATTTGAATACTGTGATCTTCTAATACTTCATAAAGTAACAGTATCAGTTAATATTATATTAAAAATGTACAATATTGCACATTACATTAAAAATACTATTATTTAAATACAATGACTTTCTGTTTACAACGTGCTTGGAAAACCCTAAATATTTTTCTGTACTACAAAAGTGATTCTAACTRCTACATTGATTCATAAGAGGGGAACGTAGACAGTGTCAGCTTGCTGTAATGAGAACAAAAAGATGCAAGTAGAAGGATTCAGTTGAATTTGGACAAATTACTTACCTACTTTCAATAACACCACTTGATTTCAATGCTTAGACTCTGATATTCATTCTCTACAACTCTGAATATTTGTAGCTCATACCATATTTTTTCCGGGCGGAATGTCTGGTCAGCRCTTTTGAAAGCGAAGCTTGATTAGATTGCTCTTAGTAGAATTAGCTTTTCCAGACTAGATTCACCCTTTTAATAATAGGCTATAATAATGCCACCTGWCTTGTAAGAATTCTTTGAAATCCTRTTAATAGAATTAGAGTATTAATTAAATGTATTATTAATTATACAGTATTAATATGTATGGAACTAAAAGAGTAAAAATAAGGTTATGTTGAAAGAATACAAAGACACGTGCTTCCGGTGTGCTGTTTTCCTCCTACCTTCTCACTATTTGTGCCCAACYGTCCTCATATCCTTCAACTTTCAAATTCTAATTTTCTAATCAACCAAACTCTCCCCCCTGCCTCTCTCCAGTCTCCTCCTCTCCTGGAAATTTTTATTCACCATCTACTAGAAGGAACTGTCTTTAAAAGTACATTGCAATTAAAAATATATAGTATCTCATGGATCAATCTATAAGTTTATTTTTGCAAAAAGCTCAGAGATGAAGAGAAAGTATTCATCTCAAAAGTGGCAAGAATACATTTTGTAAGTTAGATATTCTTTTGTACCTTTGTCTGCTATAGCAAAGATACTATCCTTTCTTGAAAAATAGTTTTTGGACATGTCTTTACACAGACTCAAATCCTGATTTTAAAAGTGGGATTCTGAAATCCCATCACATTATTTCATGGTAATTCAGTCATCCAAAGCAAGAGCCCTAAAATCCCATTCCCCCCCCCCCCGCTTTAGTTGATTAGACCTTGAAGGCTGAAGCTTGGTCTGTTCTGAGGATGGTGTTCAGCCCTGAGGACTGATACTTTGCCTGGATGTTTTTGGACAAGAAAACAAAATATGGAAGTGCAGGAAAAACAGAAGAACACATTAACTTTGTTCAGAGACCACTCTGTTGATGTGAGGGTTTGAAGACTGGATACTTGTGATACTCCTTACTGTATTTCCCAAATTATCCCTGTTGATAACATGATTGTGTCACRTAGAAGGAATAGAAAACTAACGGTTGAAAGAAAAGACCTTACCTTATAGAAATAAATTGTTACCAAAGTACAGGAAAAATAGTGAAGATGGGAACAGCCATCTGTAATTTTAGTTGTGTTGGAGGCAACATTGGACATGGAAGATCAAGTCCAAGAGGGAAAAAGGAAGAGGCAGGAAAATGATAAGCTCTGAACAATAAAAGACACTTAAAAACTTGTTCTGGTGTTGTTATGCAAAGGCAAAGCCATAGGAATGAAAGTTGTTTTACATATATAACCCATATAAAGTGGTCAGGGTAGTCTAAAAAAAAGCTTGGACAGGAGTTTAGAATTGGACTTTAAATGAGAGGATGCAGACATCTTAAGGTTTTTATTCCAGTCCATATAAAACTGTAGCTTTCAAATCAGTTTTATAAAAAAAGATGACAAATCAATAGTCAGACTAAAATATACAGATGATTTTCAAAGCAACTTTTCTATATTGATGAGGTATACAGAAGGTAAGTTTTGATACTGATTAAAAATGCATCCTATTGTGCAAACGGCTGCATACAGTTCATTGGAATATAGCTCTCTGAGCATGACTACGTTCAAGATGATTAAAGATTTCTTCTTCTGCTTCTGGAGTGAGCTGAATGTTATCTTTGATTGGAGACAGCGGGTCTGACTTTTTACAGGATGGGAGTTTTTCATATTCTCTGCACACACAAAAAACAAAAACAAGGATATTATGACATTTTATGTTTCACATACCTTTATGTGAAATCACAGACCTGTAAGAACACAGGGGTTAAAAACAAAACAAAAAACTTCAGCCAGCTACCCACTCCTCCATGAATAAGCACAAAATAATTTTCATGATGGAGAGTTATAAACCTAACTCAACTACTGCTGAATAATTTTTCAAAAATTATTTCAGCTCTGCTYCAGTTATCTTGTGAACAAATTACAGCTATTAGCTTCATATCAGAAACAGAGTATGTACCACATTCAAGGAAGCGTGGAACATTCAGAGTAAAGATAAACTCTTTCAAAAACCTGTAGTTTCATGCATATCCCGAGTCTTTACAAAAGGACAGAACAGGTTAAGTCCCACGTGATTTGTTTGTCACCAATGAATGCAATTCTTAAGACATAGCTTAAGAAGAATTGCGGGAGGTGGGAGATGCACGCTAGAACACTCCAAGCTAAGTGGCAAAACTGAGCAAGCTGTGAAAATGGGAAAACCTTTTTATGGGGGAAAAAAAAAATCAAGAGGAGATTCCCTCAAAAACTAATAAGCAGCTACTTTAATATGTAAAATTAGGTAAGTTCAACAGTTATAGCACATCATAGAATCCAAAACTGGATAGATAAAACATGGTTGTTGGAAGCAAAAATCTTGCAGTCATCCGCAGAGATAAAGAATRTGGTACRATCTACACTCTGTCCTATATGTCTGTAGTTGGATAAATCAAAATACATGGGTGGTCTCCTTCCGAGCAACCCTGGTCAGACATTCCCAGTTTGATGACGAGACAGACATATTCAAATACTGTCACTTGCTCTTTGAAAGTGTTTTTCTCAGGRAAAGCTTTGCCACTATGCGCTTTTACCTGAGCCCAAATGGAGTAGTCTAAGTTGAGGTACATATATACATTTTTCTTTTTAACAAAAAAAAGAGATCATTGTCCTTCTAGTTTAAACCTTGAAAAGATTTTTCAGAAAACTTCAAGATAGACAATTAGGGTGCACAATAGAAAACTATGGCATTTTATGGTGCACAGAAAGGTCTCTTAATCAAGGACTACCTAACAAATATTCCATCAGTTCACCATCATTATTTCAAAAGAAGAACATATTTGATAAATCAGCCACCTTAAAATGTGAGAGGTACATAAGTCTAAAAATCTAACAAAAATGCCCTGTATTTGATGTTAAATGTAATGATGATAACTTTTATATAAACTATGAACTAAATGAACTACTTAAATGTATTTTAGCTGAGAATATTTCCTGGTTAAGAAGAAAAGTAGTAAAGAGTGTATTTACCACAAATCATTCTTGACGGTTATGTCAAGTAATAAAAAAAGTGAAATTGCTTATTAAATTAAGGAAGGGTATGTAGAAAAATAGATCTTAAGTTGTTCTTTCTGTTGCGTGCAGGAAACATGCATAGAGTCTGCTTTGAAATATGGAGTAATTCAGTAATTCATTACTTATCTGAAATATGCACAAATCTATTTTCAWCACAGTGGGGACCTGTGCACACCTTAACATTTTAGTAGTAAGATTAAAGTGTTTCTTGAAGCAGTGGCAGCCAAAGGAGAGAGAGTTATTATGTGAACCGCCTCATTGTTTTCAGTGTGACTCTTAGCTTAGTTTTGCCTTTTCCATGTTCTGCAGTGTGCTAAGTAAGAGGCTTACTAAACAACTAAGTAAGAGATTCCATCTCACTGGAATTAAAATGAATTTTGTCCTTTCTCTATGAAGCAGAAATTCTATTTTGTGTCCATCTATTTTCCCTAAAACAATACTGAAGGAATAGCAAGGAAAGAGAGAAAAAGCCCAGCTGCATTTCACAGATCAGACAAAGAAGAAGGGAAGAAGCAATGGGGAGGGTTGGGGAGGAAGGAGAAGTAAATAGTTTGATGTAGTAAGAGGTTAAAGCAACTCACCTTTTAAATTGGAAGTTTTTCCACAGTTCACTAATGGTGGCTTGCAGCCCCAGCTTATTTTCAATGTCACAGTGATTTCTCTTCTGCACAGGTGATAGTTTCTTGCTTAATCCACTTACTTTAGCTGGTACCAATGGCTTAAGCTTTGTCACAATACGTGACCCTACAGAACTGGATTTACGTAAACCAGGAACCTGTGGGATTTTAATATTATATTATAAACTGGTTAAAGTGACAACCTGCAAGCAGAGATGCTCCTGCTGTAAAGCTTATAATCAAAGTTCTTCACATTGTGTTGAGACAATGCAATCTGATGTCACAATGTATATATGTCTTTAATCTAAAAACTCCTTGTCATACAATAATAGAAAATTCAGTTTTAAGAACTGCCAAATCTGTTTGTGTGTCTTTGCAACCAGAAGAGGCTGCAAAAGCACTTTTCATTTGAAAGTGATTTTTTTAAATCTCTTGAACATTTGTTCACCTGACAGAGTAGAATAAACCAAATTCTTCAATGTCACCTTCCAAAATTTTAAGAGAAGCCATTATGAAGGACCCTATTTTTCACAAAATCTAAGCACAGCAAAGAAATATATCAGCACAATTACCCTAAGGATCACTGGATCTCTGGTTGGACCTTCTTATCACACAGTTTCTCTATCTGAAAGCCAAAGCAATTCTGACTGGCCAGAATGTATCTCTAGAACAGCAACCAGTCTTAAATTTGAAGACATCAATTAAAGCAAAATGCATTGCTTCACTAAATTTATTCTCGCTATTAACTATCTCTATGATTAAAAATGTATGTCAGTTCACATACTGGTTTCAAAACACTGAATTTGTTTGACATTTACAAGCATACTTATGTGTTTTGACCTGACCTAATCCCTGTAATTAATCTAGCCAGTGTGATTTTTACATTTCATGCTCTCATTCCTAAACTGAATCTCTTACATCCCCATCTTTTTTCTAGGATCAGTATCAGACTAACTGGCACATAGCTGCCCAGATCACTGTTCTTGCTCCTTCCAATACTGATACATTATTAATCTTTATTGCCTTCTGGAATTCCACGTATTTTGTTGGTTAATATTACTGTAAGCAAATCAGTAAAGCCTCAGACAGTTTTCTCAAGAGCTGAGGGTTCAAGCAAATCTGACTATTTAGAGTGTTTAATCTACTGTAGCTCCTTCATATACACTATCTCAATCTCTTCCTATATGCAGGACAGAAATAAGAATACCACTTAAAGATTATCTTTCTTCACTAAAAAAAAGAATTACTTTGGCAGGAAGTAATGCATCTATAATATTATGTTAACAACAGAAGAAACACACTTGAGTCAAGTCAACTGGATTTATTTTTCCTACTTGTGTCTCACTTGAAATTATACCTATTGCTATCTATTTAATCTCTTTCCGTTTGTGATATGTGTGGATATAATCATAGCAWACCAATTTGATGCATGTAATTTATGCTGGTAAAGAAATTCTTTTACTTTGTCCAAAACTACAAATTCACAAGTGTCAGAAGTCCACAAATGGCCTCTTTTTTGTATTTTCCATCTATTTTCTTCTGTCTTACATATGCTTATAACTTTTCAACTTTGAGAAGTAGCCATTTTGAGGCACTGGAACAACATTTTTCTGTTTCAGCTCTTCTAGCACTTGATTATAGAACATGAACAGCTCACAATGGCTGGTTTCTAAGCAATCACTCACTCCCAGCTCACTATTCTAGCTTTTGCCTTTCCAAAGTATCAAAATATAATTATTAAAATAGGGTACAATACCTGCAGAGTAGTAACCTCCTATAGTTAGTTGTTATAGTTAGTTGACTTCAAGATCCTATAGAGCTCGTTATTTTATAGGCATTCATTAAAAACTAATACATGTTTCTATAACATTAGAATTGACTAGCTAGGCACATGCATTTTGAACTGGAATCATGACAAGAGCTGACAATCTCTCCAGATTTCTTCTCCAGCTGTTAAATATCTGTAGATTGGCTATGTTACTCAACTCAGCAAAACTGGAACAATTGGCATTTTAAGAGATTGACTGCATCTTCCATAAATTGTCACTCACTATTCCCTTCAGTATCTTTTCCTGTACTTATCACCAGCAACAAGGATTTTCCTCATTCCACTAATAAGTTTTATCCTTGCAGTAAGCTTATCCCAAAGGACAGCTGAGCCAAAAGTGATGCTCCTGTCAGTGATGCTTCTTCCACTCAGTGCTGGCTACTTGCTCCCACAGTCTCTCTGATGCTAAAACCAGAGGAACTCATGAGTCCAAGTAGGCCAGAGTTTTGATATAGTTGATGCATTTGCTGTTGTTGCAGAGTTAGTTTTTAGTCAGGTTAGTTTCCTGGTTCAAATCATTATGATTATTATTGCCAGCACGTAAAGGAATTGGAAGAAATGCATGACCAGAGAAATAAATGCAGAAAATCCTTCCACTAGCAGCCTGCTTTAAGCGAACCCTGTTGTCATAATGGATTTTCAGCATATTTACATACTCTGAAGAGCTCCGATCATCCTGAAAGTYTGTTTACATAAGATGCTTACATTACAATTATATTATGTATTCTCCTATATTTTGTWTATACTTTCACCCAATACACATTTGGGGTAAGAAATTATTCTTTAAGCAAAACTTATTAARCAACTTCAAAAGGAAGTCATTTGATTCTGAATCCCAAGATGATTTAATTTCATTGCCTAGTCTTGCTGAAGAGAACCACACAAAGTGTTATTCTAATGAAAAAGCACAGGCTTGTAAACAGGTGGCAGGAGTTCAAGCATTAAAGAACAGAGATAACTCCAGTTTCTTAACATGAAAGTTAATACAAATAACCACAAGATGTCACTACTGTTCTATAGAACACAAGCAGTTCTTAGGAGTATCACAGTGACAGGAAACATAATACTAGTTCAACCATTTTCAGACATCTAAGAAGGCACATAGCAGACAACCCCTACCAACAGGAAAAGAGAGTTGACTAAAAGATGAGCTCTGAAGCAAAACTGACTGTTCTTCCATAAGGTTATCTACTGTCTAACAAGGCTTATAACTAGAGCAGCTTAAACAAAAGACTAGTTAAAACTTTTCCCAAATTCAGAATTTAGTTTTTCCGGTCAAAGAGGAATTGACAGCAAAACTGGTGGATTCATGCACATCAGCAATGAAATAACGTTCTATCTTGTGACTCTATTGGGATTAGCCATGTGACTAATCTATGTTATAAAGATCTGCATATTTAGCATTCCTGAGGAAACTTAAAAGGTGTTTTTGGCTTTATTTTGGCCTCTTGATTTATGCTGAATGTTCAAAATCCCAAAGCAAACTGCAACCATGTCAGTCATGGGGGTTGAAGTCCATCTTGGTTCTAATGCAGATGAACAAGAAAGTAGTTTTCTCTTACCAATGTATGCATATGCTTCAGATTCTTCCATTTTAAGTTTAGAATGAACCAGCATGAACACACACAGATATTCAGTGTTTGATAGATCTCATAGTAAAATTAAAGCAGTTCTTACCTTGGTTTTTGGGAGCATATTCTTTTTGTCAGTGTGTACAGCAGAAAAGACTGGAGAGCTCTGAGTACATAGATTATCAGCCAGTTTTGGACTGGAATCAAATTCCTTCATCAAGGGGGGAAAAAAAAAAGTCAGTTAGTTTTAAAACAGCTTATACAATATATATTTTTTATATCCTTACATTTATACATAGTGCTACTGGTATTTCTATAAACTTATCCAAAAGCATGAGCTTACTTTCAGCAAGCAACACTATATTGCTATATATGTTTTCAAAAAGATTTCTTCAGGGACTAACAAAGGCAGAGAACAAAAGATAAGCTATCAGTTTTGATGTAACCCATTGTTTTTCCAGTCTTCCACTGCTGTCAGTACAAACTAAAAACAAGGAACAGACTTGATTTTAAGCTAGTAAAGTCAGTCCATGCTATACAGCAACATTAAACACAGTCAAGTTTTGTTAGAAGTTATATTAATTGCAGGATATCATTTTAAAGAGAAGGCTTTGATGGCTGATTTCTTAGACAGTGATAGATGAAAGCAAATGCTGAAACAGTGTTATTTTCTTACTTCTGCAGGTGAATTGTTAGATACTTGTGACACTTTTGAAGACTCCAAACTGCTTTCTGATAGCTTACAAGACACACAAGACTGTGAGGAACATTCCAGTTCTGCTACGAGAGAAGATTCTTCATCTGATTCACCACACRGTGCCCCACTCTCCATTTGCAACTTATTGATCTCATCTTCCTGGGATGCCATGTAGTTGCTTTTCTGTTGGTGAAACTGCTTTGACAATACAGCATGAGGACCAGGATTTCCTGAACTATTTTCGAGGATGCTAAGCCACTGGAAGCAACTTTTCTGTGTTTCTCCAGGAAGTGATAAGGTAGCCCTTGTAGGTCTTTCAGTTTCTGAAAACTGAGAAACATTTTCCGCTGCCGGCTTTATTTCCTGTTTCTGGCAATCCCTCTCCTTGTCTTGAGTTAGTTGGCTATCATCTGTCTTTGCTCTAAAATCAAGCATATCTGCAGCATCGCAGAAAAACCTGAAGTAAAGTACATTATAGGGGAAGATAAGAGAGAAGAAAGTTATTGCAAATGAGTATTTCATCTTCAAAATCCAATAGTAGTTCTGTACCCATCAGCTTGATTTTTGAATCACATTTGGAGAAGCAGATTATTTTGACAATGGGTCAGTCACTAAGGTCTTAATCCTCTAGACCCTCATGGAGACATTTAACTTTAAAATACAACAGTAAAATCACTTTACAGATGACTTTTCCCATTGAAATGTAAACACAYGAGTCATTGACGGAAAATACTAATATGTTCATCATCTGGAAAATAGAAACATCTAGGAATCCTACAAAATGTAAAGATATATTCATTAATTATCAGAAAGTAAAATTGCAATGGAACCCCTTAGTGTTTCTTATCAAGGAAGCTGGACTCTGTCCTGCTCTTTCCACATTGTAGCAGCAGGCTCTAGGAGTAACCACTAGTCAAAGCTTTTCAAGAAACTGTGCACTGCTTTGCAGAAAAAGCAACTATCACTGAAAATTCTTAATTTTTGATGCAACATAAACTCCCAGCTTTCACTCACACCTTCCTGAGCTAAACAAAGACTTTCTTGTAAAATGACAGCTCTCAAAAAAATTCTGATGTTCAGGCGATTTAAGATCCCAAAGTGCTGATACAAACATCAAGAGCAGAAAATGAATGGGATTGAATAAGAAAAAGCTATTTGGCATACTTTATGACCAAGGTCTGGCTTTAATTAAAACAGACAGAACCTGCCAGAGTCAGACAATGAGTAAATGCTGCATTTTCATTTGGTAACTGCTTACATATTTGGCATAAAACAGATTGTTTTAAGACTTAGCATGATCCTTTCCTGGAAAAACATCATCATCAATAAATCCTAACTAATTTTGAAATCCATACGCTGAGCTAAAGAATACTAAAGAGAAATTCTGCCTCATAGCCCTCTTTTCTGCAGAATAACAACAAACCCCCTTTCTGCTGTAAATAAAAACAAAAACAAAAAACAAAATCAAATCCAACCCATGTGCATTAACTATATGCAGCAAATGAGGTCTGCTTTCTAATTTTCACTCACTTCTCAGACRGTGAAAACATCCACAAGTATTTCTTAAGCAAATTCAGCCATGGCTGAGTAATACAAGCTTAGTCAGTGCATAGCTTACATTTATGAAGAGAAACAACTGGCCTCAGGGAAAACAAAACAAAGTAAACCCAAATCTCAGACTGTTCAGTCACAAGATAAAATATCACTTAAACTGTTTTGCAAATGATTTGTTGTCCTATCACCTCCTTTCATGCCACAAGCCACCAGAAAAAAAATAAATTGTCATATGTTCTTCATTAATCTCATATCTAGGTATAAATATATTAACCTCCTACCCAAGCAGACTTGTCATTTTAAGAAAAAACTAAAAACCTTTTGTGTCATTCCTAGTCTTCTACCAAAGATCCAGCATCTAGAGATTCATAAACAGTTGGAAATGTAAAAACTGTATCTCATCAGTTAGATAGTATTATTCTATCCTCCTACCCCCCCAAAAAAACAACTCAAGTTTTAACTTATGAGTCAAGTTCTATTATCAAGCAGCACGCTGATTTTTAGACTAGTAAGCTCACACCTCAACAGCTTCTATTATTTGACCTTCAACAATGAATTTAAATTTAGGACTTCAGGATGCAAGAATAGCTCCTTTTACATAATATGCCTAGTAAAAGAAGTTTGGCATCTCAGCTCAGGATTTATTATGCAACCATTAATGCATGTATAAGTCCAAAATAAAATACTGAAAATGAGAAAAATGTTATTTCAGCAACTATGATAATGGATTGTATTTTGGTACTTACAAGAAAGTGTGACGCCAACATACCTGCTTCTTGTTCCTGGAACAACTACAGCATCTTGCTCTTTGTTTTTCCTTCGCAAAAAGGAAGCAAATTTATTTCTAACTCTTGGAAGGGAGTTGGAGCTTTCTTTACTGACAGAATTTTCTGAGGTAGCAATGCTTTGTATTGCAGAGACATTCTTTTGTGGTTCACAGTCTTCAACACTCTCCTTCTTGGCTTTTTTGGCTTTTGAAGATGAATACTGGTTCAATAGGTCTCCATCTGAGAGCTCTTCTAAATTTAAAGACAATTTAGRCATCATTGTACAAGTATGCTCCAGAAATAACTACTATTTATAAGAGAACTGAATATTTCACACTTAATTCTCACAGACTTGAATATTTGTAAGACCTGGTAAGGACATTCTAGATGTTACATCTCAGAAATCTTTAACACTGCACTTTTCTAATACATAGCCTTAAAGTAACTTTCTATGTTTTCACTCTAACTACCTCTGCATAACAGCTGAGATTTAAAGAGACAAAAAGTGCAGAATCATGTTTCAATACTTTCAAATTTAAGTCTTTTTTTTTTCTTGAAAGCAGAATTAATTAGTAAGATAAATGCAAATTTTGATAAATTAAGGTTTAGGAGGATAACAAGAATAGCAAAGGCAAAAAGGGAAACCTGGTAGTATAATTAGAAAGAGAAGTAAGAGAAAGTACTTATCAGATAAAGCATAATGGGAAAAAAAGTGCCCCTTATATTAGAAACTTTATTTCAGAACATATAATTTAGGTCACATAGAAGACACAGGATAGCACAGATCTAATAGACCACAAGAAAGTCAGATTGAGGAGCACTCAGGCAAGGGAAATAGGCTGCAGAAGAATACAGCAAAAATTCTTGAAAATTTCTCTGTCCAAGTCATTCTATAATGAATAGACCATTTTTAGTTCTTCATAAGCCATTATAAAATAGAAATTAAAACAACAAAAAAAAAACTTCTTTTAAAAATGGCAACAATTGAAAAGTATAAGCTTTTGTAACAAATAAAAGAAAGTAAACAAATGTTGCTGAAAGTTTGCTGMCAAACATGAAACTGTTACATAGGCTTTAACATTGTGACTCTGCAGTCCTGCAGCTTGTTGAGAAGAGAATACATATAGACTCAGAAGGAGATTTTCAGAGGCCTAACTCCACTTAAATTCTATCAAGTGAAAGATAAAAGATTTGCTTTCCCACAACCCTCTTCTGGGTTAACTTTTCTTTAAGCAAACATACCACTTCTTGGCCTTTTTGCTAAGAGCTCTTTGCCTGAAAGTTTCAGTCCTTTGATACTAATTATCTTCTCAATGCCTTTGGTTGTTGTTTTCTCAGGTAAAGGCATTGTACGTGGAACAGTATCTGTATTAGGGCCAAATCTGTAGTCTCTGCTCCAAATGCTATTTATGTGGTTAGCAGCTCTATCATTCCAGTCACGACTTCTCTGCTGCCTAAACTACAGAAGAAATAAAAGCAAGACATCAGTTGAATAATTTTGCCTTTTTCATAGTTTCACAGTTTAGCATGTAAGGTCATTTTAGCATTTGCACAGCGGGTACTGATATGGCTACTCCACACGAACATTTTCTTCTTGCTCCCACATTTCTCATGCTTTCTGTAGAGATTATTTTTCTTCTGCTCTGCCACGAGTTCATTCTAATATGATTAATTGCTAATCCGAGACAAATTAGAGTTAAATATTTCCCCAAATTAATTTTTTTAATTTGATAAAAATTATCTTTAGTTGTATACAAGAACTGTATACACTCAGTCACTTCAGGAATTGTGGGGTTTTTTTGTTTGTTTTAGTTATTTCTGTAAACAGTCTTRAGGACTTCAAGGACTTATCCAGAAGGTCTGAAAATAAACCAAACATTAAAAGGCAAATGCCTTGAAAAGTAAGATTTTTTACATATGGTTTTGTAAGCTACAGGTCACAATTTACACAGTCATCCTCTTTGTACAAGTAAATATCAATACTCAGCTAAGATATGCAAGTTCAAGTCTTCTACTGTAAACAAACACATTCAAGGGAGGAAGGAAAATAAAAATCTCCCAAACTTCACATTATATCATACAAGTATCTCCAGTAACAATTTTTTCAGCACTGGAAAAGAATGTTTCAGATTACAGTAGAAAGACATCACAAGTGTTTCTAGGAATAACTGCCAAAGCGTTTTACTTTTCATATTGCTGTCCATACTTTACTTTCACAAATGCACCCATTAAAACAAAGAAAAGCAAAAAAAAAAAAAAAAAANCAAACCCAAGTAAAATATAGATATAATTCTGTAAGTGTCCAGTCTAGGTGGTGCACCTGATATGTTCATGTTCAATCAGTAGTAAATAATCAGGATTATTCTGATCACTAAAAATCATTTATTTCTCTTCATTACTTACACAAAAGGAGTCTTTGCTTGGGGCTCCAGGACTACTTAAGTCAGAGTGCTTAAAACTGCCTACATTTTTCAGAAACTGCAGAGAATTTAAAGCAAAGTGAAAAGCTACAAGAACCAGGATTCAAATGCTACTATACTCAGTCTTGCCCTACTGTCAAAATGAACGTAGCAATCCAAACACCAACATCCATTATTTCACTAACAGTTAAAACACAGAATCATAGTTAGAACCATAGTCAGGCATTAAAAAGCAGGTATAATCAAAACTCTAATAGTTTGTAAAACAATGGATCCTAAAAGCACACTCTCATATTTATATTTTTTGGCATCTTTTAACTGACAAAAAAGGCTTTATTGGTTATACCTGTTAAAAACTTAAATTCCAGTTTAAGTGCCATTGGGACAATTCACTTCATGTGAGAATGCTTTCTCGGATGGGAGCTTGCAAAATTGCCAGAATGAAACATCATCTGATGTTCTCTTTAGTGAATGGAAGAACTAAAAAGTCACAAAATTTTTTTTAAAAAAATGTTTCAATTACTACCTAGAGAGTCTTAAAAATGCTGCAAAAATTGTTAGGCTAGGCATTGCTCATATTTCAGGTTACAAAAGTGCTTTATGAAGTTCTAATACTTTAGTCATAATCAGAAGAAAAAAAACAAGATAAAACTGTTTTTTCCCCTCTTTTTCCTGGGGTTGCTTTCTAACCCTTTCTTCTTTACATTTATTTGTGAAAATACACAATTTTGTAGTAGAATAGCTTTCATTGCCAAGTTAGTTGTGGATAACATGCAACCATGCTTTCCCATGAATCTTCAGACACATGTCAATATCCTGCTATATTATTTTAGAACAAATTTTTTACCTGGGCAGTGTCAGGGTTATAATTATCAATTCGTTCCATTGTATCGATGTCAACATTACCAACAGCAATTTGAAAAGCAGTAACATCACCAAAGTGTCTGTCCCCGTCGTGTTAAAGGAAAGTATCTGAATACAAACTAAATTGTAAGAACTACAGCAAGAAAATTAGAATTGCTGTTTCCCATTTCTGTGTTAAAAGACACTGCCAGAATATTAACCAAAAGGAAAAAGATACATACTCCTGCTCATGGCTCAATCTGATGCAATAAGAATTATACCATATCTGCAGGATTTGGCAGATCATAGGAAAACGTTGTCATCAGCAGGAAAATTGATCCTCTTTCTCCTTCCTAACTTGGGAAAGTGCCCTAGCTTGAAGAACATAGAGACTAGTATCTATTTCAACAGTCCTCTCCCTTTCATCGTTTTCCTAATCTTCCATGCTGAAATTATGCTACACAAATGTAGAGCAACATTACTTGTTCTACTGGAAAAAAAAAATCAGGTAAAACAGGGAATGCTTAGATTAAGCAATGAGCTGAGCTCTAATTATAAGAATTAAATTGGCTGAAATTATCACACATACAACATAGGCACTGATTTTAAAAAGAGTTTTAAAATAACTCATCAGTTTAAATATAACCTGTATTTTAGGAGCATTTTTCTGAAAAATTATGAAAAATTATTTCTACTTAAGTGATAGGTCTTCTTTATTACTCTCTTCCCCTTGCCTTTAAAAAAAAATGAATTAAATCAGAAGAAAAGAATTTCCTGTTTGTATAAAGTCACATTTTGAACAGACATTCATATAATGGAAAATAGGATAACACACTACAACTGCTCACCCATACTTCCCCCCATTATTTTAATACAGAAAGGATACCGTCCCGCATAGATTAGTGTTTCTGAATCAACATCATCACCATATGCATTCAGAGGAACTAGTTTTCTGTTGACCGGATCAAAAACTAATTGATAAAGGAACGTATTGTTGGCTCGTGTAAAACCTTCTATATATTCTTCTGATACTGTTATATTCATCTTCAAGTACTGACCCATTTTCTTAATAACCTGTCCAAAAAAAAAAAAAAAAAAAGAAACACACCCCACTTAGTTGTTATATTTAAAGAGATAAGACAATTCCATGCCTGTCTTCAAAAACATTACTCCAAAATTTTCAGATTTTTAAATATAAGAAATTTGGGGTTTAGCAGAATATACGGAAGARTGAAGAGAAGGAATACACAACAGCCTTCCCCAAAAGCAACATAAGTTTACCCTTTTGTTTAATTCTTAATAACAAATAAAGATGCATAAACGTAGAATGTGCATTCTGTTAGAAATAAGTAGTCTAGTATTTTGGGGGGGGGGGGGGAGAAAGAGTGGAGAAGTTGTTTGCATTGTTTTTCCACCTTCAAATTGTTTAACWTCACATAAGTAGTACAATTCAACTTTTCAGAAGGTCTTCTTATCCAACAGATAAATACAAAGTCTGAATAGAAATAAGAAGCATCTCTATTAACGTATATTTACTGGAACTAAAGTATACCAAGTTTTATCCTTTACATTACCAGAACACAAGTCACATGCAGGTGTTTTTAGAGTAGGAAAACACCGAACTAATCAGCACCTTTTTTGACTGTCATAAAAAGAACACAGATTTATCCAGCAGCTCCTCCTCCATATTGTTACCGAGCCACTTTAGAAGTGCTTCCTTATAATTCATTAATTGCCTAATACATTTTCCAAGTTCACAGAAGACATACCATGCTATTTTGAAGAGTAAGTCTGTTATACTAATGAAGGCCACAATCTGTCCTCTTCCCAAAATAAAACATCAGTTGTATTTTGGTAATATATCCTACCTCCAGGTCAATTTACTCCTCTCAGTAAGAGATAGAAATTCTGACTGGCACTATTGGAATACTTTGTACCTTTTGATTCACTTACAACTTTCCAACACTTAGAGCAATGATGAATCACGTGACAATTACTAAGTGAAAAGCTCTTCAAATGAAGAAATCTTGAAGTTTTTGCTCAAAACTAAATTTAACTAAAAATATGATTAGAATGGAAAAAGTTAAGCTCCCTTTTTACTTTCATGAATTCTAACTGAATTCATTAAACAGATCAGGCCCTTGGAGAATTAATCGTTTATCTAAACTTACTTACTTTGGTGTATTTCATTAAGTATGTATCTTCTACAAGCTTCAACATATGGATAAATTTAACTCAGCATCTTTCTCAAGCACGGTAAAATACTACTTTAAGCATCTCCTCAAAATGGAGAAAGTTAAGAACTGCTCAGATGTTTTCAACTAAGTGTTAATCTCAGATAGATAAAGAGACAGAGGCTCCTAAACTGCCAATACACTAGACTGAATTAAGATTACCTTTATAATATCTGGATTGTTAGCTAACTTTAATAACTTGCATGCTTTAGCTAACCCAATTCCATGAATTGATGGGAGGTAGTCACAACCAGAGAGAATGCACATGTAGCGGAATTTCTCTTCTGTAAAAACGTTTCCAAGCTGCTTGCAGTTTCCTAGTCGAGCTTGATCAATCTCCAGTCCATTTCCAAACTTGTCAATTTTCAGAAACACCTGATAACGAAAAGGAAGTGAAAACAATAATTTTCATTCACATTATAAACTTTTTCATTTATACATGTGTTAATTTGTTGCACTTTGCAGAGGTAACAGAGGCTAAGTGTCACTCTTCCCAGTTTTCCCTATTTATTGCAGAAGAATAAATCCATATATCACAAACACTTCTGGCAACTTTGAACTCTGTTTTTAAGATATCAGTAAGAGGTAAGGGATATCTGTGTTTTCTTCCATACCTTTTTACATCCAAAAGCTAAAAGATCAGAATCTTCAGTAATTATGGCTTGAACCATGCCAGTCTTATTAAGATAAGCCAACTGAGCATCAGCTTCATAAGGAGCAACAATACAATCAACTCCTTGGGCTCGTGCAGCCTGTAAAGAAACAAGAAGTGTAAGAAAAATCACTTAAAAAAAAAAAAAAGTTCTTAGGACATCTGAAAAGAACTCCTACCTCAAAAAACTTAAAACTGAAATCCTGCTCTTTTTACCACAAAATTCTCAACGAAGTTAATACGGCTTCCCTTCAACAACTTCATATTCATGGCTCAAAAGTTCATAGTAGTTTAGATCTACATAAAGTTGCTTACAAAAACACCTTTCCTGTGTTGGTCTGTAAGACTATGGTCACTGCATCCGACTACACTGCCATATTCACACTCCTGCCAGTTATACGCTAGATAAATAAAATCACAGTAGAACAAATTGATTTTGTTTTGACAGCAGCCCTATGACTATAGCAGAAGGGTAGGGAAAAGCAGCTGGAAAGGTTTAAGTAGTCAATAACTTTTCTATAGTCTATTCTCAGGAAACACCTTGTGGAAAAAAGATTCTGTGTTTATTCTTCATGTTGCAAAAATAAAATCCCAGACGATACCAAAATCAGTTTATGTCTTTAGCTGGCAAATGACCATCACTTACATAAGTGGGCATAATAAATTTGTAGAAAAGTTAAATTTAATGAACTATGCTTAACATAATTCATGGTGTGCAATACAATTATAGGTTAAGCAAGCAGAGAAAATATTCCTCTTTTGAAGGCATAAAGGAAGAAGTGCTAAGTACTGTGTAGATTTTTTTTTGAAAAATGTTGATCTGAACAACATTAACAACTTACTTTAATTACTTCACGAGCCATAACATGGGTAACATTTACACTGCGCCCAAACCATTCCCTAGCTTCTGACAGTTTTCCCTCTCGAAGCAACTGTTTCCCTTTCAGAAGGCTGGCTTGACGCTTCCTGCAAGATAAACAAAAATATCCTACCTCAGATTATATTTCACTTAATAGAAAAGGTGCTAGAAAGGACTAAGAGACGTGGGAAAAAAAAAAGAATTGTTTCATCAGTGAACACTTCCCATAACTATTCTACTACCTAATGTTTCAAACATAAGAATAACTGCAAATCACTGTCTCCCAAAGCATGCTTGGACTGGCATGTTGAAATAGATGATTAGAAAAGAGTGACAAATCAGGGACTGAAATCAGCAATAAAAAAAAAATAGATGTATATTCTCAGGATGCAGGAAGAGACTTAAATGAATCTAGGAGTATTTGACTTCAGATATTTACTGGTTTGGAGGTAAGAAGGCATTATTTGGCTTCTTCATTTCAAATATCAGGAACTGTTTGTTTGCTGTGGCTAAAGAAGGCCTAAGTCTCATGAGAATTATAAATAAAAGACACTTTAATGAAAAAATTATCACAACTTTATGAGATACTCCATTATAAAGGAACTCAAATCCAAAGAACGTAGTATTAATTTTAACTAAAATTATATTGGGAAGAAATACCTTTTGCATTGAGAAGACTCACAAGGACATATCAAGTGAAAATCTTTACATATTACCGGAACTAATGCTCAGAGGTTTACTTCCTTCCTTTATAAAGGGAGCTTTCATTTATGAAGTGCTGTTCTATTTTTGGAATAAAACCTCTAAGAACAAGTTTGTACGATTTAAACGTAAATTAAATGAAATAGCAGTGCATTGTAATAAAGTTTATCAAAGATTACTGCCTAACTGAAGTTTCAAGTTTTTCAACATTTTGAAAATGAGTTGATATCTTAAACATACTGCTTTGTTTGCAAAATTAATACACTTCAGTACTTACTCTCTTCGGGCCTTTTCCACTTCCTTTTTAGAAGGTAGGGTGCATCCATCAAATACCAAAATTGGTTTAATTCCAAATGATAGGAGCATATCAACAAGTTTCATGCAGAAAGCTACATAACTGTATCAGCAACAACAAAAAGTAAGAAGTGTTTAGTAATAAGGTTTATTTTTCAAGTTTGTTGCATATTTCCTATTTGCAGGAAAGGACAAATGTAAGGTAAGGACAACTATTGATTATCTTATTGTGCTATGCTGTGTGGAGCTGGCTTTTTTTTTTTTTTTTTTTAATAAGGAAATGCTTCATTTCCCAGTTCAAATTGTGGGCATGAAATACTGGACAGACTACTCTTTTCTTCTACACAAGAAGAACACAAGTAGAATTTGTTTTGACTTTCCAAAATAGTTTAAGATTCAAAGTTTCTTACGACTGTTAATGTTTCTCCTGTCAGTCAATTTCTTCCTTGTCTGAAATGCACCTTATTCTTCAAGCTCAGAGAGATCACAGTTAACAGCAGAGTTGTATGAAACACTGCCATTTTTCATATCAATAAAGGAATAGTCTGCAAACCAACTCTTTCTTGCCTCCAATGAAAGATTTAATCAAAATCTCACATAAATGAAGTTTAGACAAGACTAAACAGTGTTGCTTTATTTCTGAAGGAAAAGGCGGCAAAGGGTTCATTTAAAAYGATTTTCAACCTTAAACAAGAGCTCCTATTGGTTTTTCAAAGACAGGGCAAGAACTTACACAAGCCTTACGTAAGCGCCAGAGCTGGAAAGAAATATGACCACAATTTGTGTTCCTCTCCTTCCTGATATAACAATATTGCTAAATGAAGTTGTAGGTTGCACTWGAAAAAACTACTGTTACTAAAAAAAATACAGTAAGCAATGAAACTCTGCAGAACATCTTCGCCACAGCACCATGTATCAGAAGGCCTCTGTATCCTTACACGCTTCTGTTGCACAGCAGTATTCACAGGCTACCACTAGGTACAAATCAGTTGCTGAAAATACTATGTTTGGGACATGTGAATTCATCT
This sequence comes from Rhea americana, assembly GCF_003343005.1. Taxonomy (NCBI): domain Eukaryota; kingdom Metazoa; phylum Chordata; class Aves; order Rheiformes; family Rheidae; genus Rhea; species Rhea americana. Next base: position 328,774 of record NW_028185450.1, read on the forward strand.
ATGGAATGTCATCAGAGTTATTAGATTATTATTGGGATAGCGATACGCTGGGGAAAAAAAACAAAAAAACAAAAAACTAACTTCCCAAACTACTGGTGGTTTAAGAGAAAATATTTTAGCACAGACTTTTTTCAGAATTTTCTTTAATATCTACTTTGCACAGTTGATAATTTATTTATGTAGAACCAGTATTTCCATTTCCAGATAATACAACTAAAGGGGTAAGTTCAGAGGAACTTCAGTTAACACATGAATCCACTTTAACTTAAATTTTAGCTCAAGAAATCTCAAGTTAACAAAACTTTAAAGTGTTGTTAGAAACAATTGTACAAGGGCCAAGATCGAAACGTTAACGAAGACTTACAGATCTGTTGGCTCTCCTTTGGCTAGCTTTTCAGCGCAAGCGTAAGCTCCTTTGTGCAGCCAGCAGTACGTGTCCACAGCTACTGCCTGCCCTTTGTATTTCTTCACGTGGGTAGGTTCAGCAGCCTCCTTGATAAACTGAAGCAGGCCATGAATTCCCATGATGATGCTTAAACCGAAGTCCAGGAGAAGAAAAGCGTTAGCACAGCGTTAAACCTGAGCCTGCGCACGGAGGGTCAGCTCAGGCTGCAGAGGAGCCACAGAAACAGAGGCTCCTGCGGACGCTCCCTCCTGCGCGGCCAAGGCCAGGCCCGGGCTCCTTTCCGCCGCCCGACGACACGCAAAACCCGCCAGCCAGCGGTGCGCGCCGCCCGAGGCGACGCGCCTCCCGGC
>NW_028185450.1:329889-512335 GCF_003343005.1 Rhea americana
GGGAGGAGGGGCGCGAGCCGTCAACGGCGCCGGGAGGCGCCGCCCCAGCCGCGGGGCTTCGTCCGGGCTGCCGGAGGGCCGCGGCGGCGGCGGCGGCGAAGGGTGGCCGGGCTCCAGCGCCAGCGCCTGGGACACGCRTGGCCACGGCGCGCTCGGAAAGCCCTGGCAGGTCCGGGATCTCTTCCGTAGCGGGGACCGGAAGTTTTCCGGAAGCTTCTGTGGTGGTTTGAACCCAAGCTGGAAGGATGAGGAAGGGTTTACGGAAGGAGCGCAGGACAGGCGCCCTGAGCTCTGGGGGAACGCGGCATTTCGAGGTAAACCGCTGATGTGCTGCCAGCAAGGGGAGTGCGGCTAATCCTACCATCTGCACAAGCATTACAATACGTTTAATGTGCTAAAATATACGCAGTGCATTGAATCAATACATGTCATGTGCTGAATGCGATTTTGCCGTCTCTCAGCAAAATATAGAAAAAATTTAAAATACTTCTTCCTTGCCTTAGGGCTGATACATGCCTTTCTGAAAGTTTTGTGCTGGCAGTACTTCATAATGCAAATTCTCTGTAACCACSAAGTTGCTAGTGGCAAAAATCATGGTCAACATCCCGGAAAGACTGTGTCATTATTGTACTTAGCATTTATTTTCAGTTCTTTCTTTTTATCCTTGCTGTCTGGTCACATCTATACTCTAGTATATAGAAAAGTTCTTCTGGTAGTTGTGAACTRAAAACAAAACAAACCCAGAAGAACAGAAGAACCACCAGAGGAACAAAAATATGTTTACATTTGCTGCCTTTTACATGTAAAGAGGCCAAACATCTGTAAGTAAAAGTTCTGGAGATCTAAGTAGAGGTATGAATAGGGAACTTAAAAAAATAACCGCCAGTTCTGTACTATCGTTAGTAGGGTGTTAGWTGATAGTCATACATAGAATGAGCCTTTTCTGAAATTACTCTTCATAGTGATTACTCCAGAGAGTTGATAAGTCAGTTACAGCAAAGTATCTATGATATGCTCTTGAATGCAGATATATATAACAGCAAACATGAAAATTATAAATATTAAAATATACTGGAATCAAAAGGAGTAACAGARTTTTGGCAGGATGCAACAAAACACCTAGTCCTGAAGCTCACCCAATGTATGAGGATGGGGAGAGTGGAAATAGGTCACTGACTGCAAAGGCAGAAAGGAGGGACAGATGTTGTAGCAGTGAAACCCTGGAGCTAATGTAAGTATTGGTGTCCAAAGTTAGAATTCTAAATCTGTATTTGCATGCTTTTAAAATTTCTTTCATTAAAAAAGCTTGAACATCCATATGACATGCTGAAATTTGAAGTAGTACACAAAGGGGTTTTAAAAAATAGTCTGCACCAAACAAGTATACAAGTAATATTTTTATTGCACAGATTTAGTTACTGTTTTGGGACATGTCATGAATGGGATCAAGTTGCAATTTATCCATCTGCTAGTAGTGAGCTTCCTATCTGACACATAAAATGTAGTAAACTGTAGTTTAGTAGCCAACTGCATGCACCACAAACTAGGTAGGACAACAAGGGACTCATTACAGTGCCAACCTTAMTTTCTTTCTACTGGTAATGCACATGCTGCAACCTAGAGGAATCTTAAGAGAGAGWGTCAAGAGGATGGGGCCAGATTCTTTTCAGWGGTGCCCAGCAACAGGACAAGAGGCAATGTGCACAAACTGAAACRCAGGAAGTTCCACCTGAATATGAGGAAAAACTTCTTCACTGGGAGAGTGACAGAGCACTGGAACAGGTTGCCCGGAGAGGTTTTGASTCTCCTTCTCTGTAGATGTTTGAAATCCACCTGGACATGATCCTGTGCAACATGCTCCAGGTGACCCTGCTTGAGCAGGGGGATTGGATTACATGATCTCCAGAGGTCCCTTCCAATGTCAACCATTCTATGATTCTGTGATTGATTTTAGTTCTGATTTTTTTTTTAATCCTTAAGAGATGTCTTCATATCTTTGCTAATGAGAAACTTGGTAAAGAATTGGAAGAGATACAGAAAGAGAAACCATATATGCAATACTGAATTATGCAAAAATTCTGTGATCTACAAAAACCTGCGTGGCTATTTTATTTGATGAGCTAGTATTCAGATAAGACTGGAGGCTACTCCAGTATGTATGCAAGTTTCCAGCTGCAAGTACTGAGGTCATTGGACCAGAGGTTTCACCAGCACTATAGGATAGAAATTATCACTGCATCAGAATAAATTATTTATTTGTTTATTTTCTGAAAAAATAATTAAAAAAAAATAAAGAGATTGGGAAACCATGAGCCTGTCTTGGAATGGAGGAAAAAATGATAGGGATGCAGAAGAATCAAATAGTACTTTCTTTACTTGAAATTTCACATAGTTTGAATTTTCGGGTCATTTGTAATTCTAAACAGGAAATCAWTCACTTCTATGTGTAAGACTTACCATTTTTAAGAAACGTGAAAATCAGAAAGACTGCATATGCAGTCTTCTTTGTTTCTATCAATATCGCAGATGTCCATCCAGATCTCRTGAAATAACATTTAATTCACTTTAGAGTATCTTGAAGAGCATTCTCATGTTTTTCCCACTAGAACCACAAGTAGGAGCTATCAGACTGGCTTATCCTCAGGTGATGGGTCTGACATGTCCTAGTGAGATCCTGCTGTGGGAATGAAGAAAGCAGGAGTAATACTGGCACTGAGCTGGTCAGAGCACAGACACAGGCTTACATCAGGACCTGTGCCAGCCACAACACGGGCCATCCTCAGATCTTAGTACTGCACTTATGCTGCAAAGATTTCAAGGTGGAACTGAGAAATAGGATGTCTGGAGTAAAACGATCAATAATTGACTAGACTTTTGAGTTTGAAAAATGTTACAAAGTTTCTTTTTCTTGGTAGTTAACATAAAGATATGCTTGCTTAAATTAAAAATAAAATTCACAGTGAAAAATATATTTAGGCAGCTATCTACCAGGTAATAGTTTGTTTTATGGCTTGCCWGTTTGAAGTCTGTGTAGCTCTTTCAGTATTTTGATTTTGTTACATCGATGATCCAGTCAGCAGGGCAAAAAAGTAGTATTTCCAAACAGTGGACAACAAAGACTTACATTCAATACATTCTGAAAAGAGTACTTCTGAATTATGACTTCTTAAGAAAAGTGTGTTGTGCATTGAGAAATGTATAGGAATAATTTAGTAAGTGATGGCCTAAGAGGTTTTAAAGCTGAAAATGTTGATGAAATTCCTCTTTACTGATCTTTTTTTTTTAACTCCATGATTCTGTCTGCATTTGGCATGCTCCAAAAGTTTTAAATTCAATTGCAATTACAATTCCATTTGAATTATGATCATTTCACTTAAAAAATGTTTTTTTTATGTTCTGACATTTCTCTTTCCCTCAAACTGTTCTGTTCATGGTGAAAACAATAACCAGGGTAGACAGTATAATATATCAATATCATTTAAAATGTCATGTGCAATTCAGTTACATCCACTTTTGACCATTTTGTATAGATTACATTAAAAATAGTTGTAAGGTGAACCTCAGACTGAGAAGCACTGGAGCCAAGGAACTTTCATTAAAGAAAGACAGTACCACAGAATTCTTGCCCAGTTCAGATTTTCAGATCTTCAATTCTTTATTTCCAAAGGACGGATAGCTTGGAATGAGCCATGATTTACATTAAATCTTGAAAGCTATAAGTAGATTTTACAGTAGATTTGTGGGGTATCTGAGGTTACCATGATCACGCAAACTGACCTTTGTGTCTTGGGTCCTCTACAAATAAATCATGCAAAGAAATTCTACTAAGTTCACATTTTACCGTTTTTCTCACAAATACATCCCAAAGCATATAATATATTTGTGATAGCCTTTAACATTCAGTTTATAACAAATGGCTTTAATCAAATTATCTGTGACATCTAGCATTACATTTCATAGTGTGAAGTACCACGTTACAAGGAATTAAAGGATTTGTTGGTTTCAGAGTTATCTTGACTAATATAGGCTAAAGATACTGATCTTTGAGCTCAACAATGTCTCCTAGAAGGAGGTAGTAAGGTTATAATACTTTGGTGAGTTATTTAAAGAATAGTAAAGCATGTAAGTGTAAGCATGTAAGTATGTTGCAGAAGCATGTAATGTCTTTTCTTTAAAGCACATGGTAGTATATCTGTAAAATTTCCCATAAATAGCAGCGGAAGCCAGAAGTGGCATGTCCTTGTAGTTAGGAACAAGACTTATAATATATTATTTACTATAATAATATACACATGCCTTTCCTTTCACAGGTAGCTTGTGTGCCTGGGGGATTTAATAAGACTTGGAATGACTGTACCAAATCCCTTTTGTATTTATTTAACTTGGGCAGTTTTGTAACAGTGACTGGCAGAATACATTACAAATAGATCTGGAAATAGAAAGTAGAGCAGAAACATTCCTTTATTACTGTTTCATATCRTGTAATAAGAAATGAAGAGCTTTGCAGAGTCATTTCATTTGAACTTCAGGTTGATGATATTTTGCACTATAAATGAGAAGATAGTAGAGGTCACTCTTATGCTGGGCTGTTAATAAGCTGTTTATATCCTAAAGGAAATTGAAAATGGAACTAAGTAATCATCCTTTTTCTTTTTCAGGACTATTGATGGATTAGCAGGTAATTTTTCCACCAGGCTACATTAATTAAATTCTCCCTCTAATTCACAAAGTCTGCTGTGATTTTGACTGTGTGATTTGCAATTTGAAGCTTTCTGCTATTGAGCTTATAGATACTGGAGAAATAAATTCATATTAGGTGTTTACAGTCTGACGTCTAGCTTATAGCTTGAGTTTCTCTATCACTCAAATATCATGATAAATCAAAGAACCCATTGATGATTCTCAGCTTGGGGCTCCTACAGCAAGAGTAGAAACAGGGCAGCTCCCACTTGGTGAATTCACACAAGAGTCACTACCTCCCTTTGAGAATCAACAATGAGAACAGCTATAGCCCAGATAAGGCAGCTATACTGTTTGCTCGCTGTTCCCTTGGCAGATGGCACAATKCCTGGGGTGCATTTCACTGAATTAAAATGAACGGTCAAAGTCTCAGTGGAATCTCAGTGGAGTCTCTTTATAATTAAAAAAAAGACCCCTGTAGACACCTGATAGAAGTCTAGGATAGGTGGCGAAGATAAATGAACTAAATAACTCTAGAGGTGCTTTTTTCTCAACACTGACTATAGAGAGGGAATGGGATCACTAGACTTAGATGGCTGACCTTTGCACCTAAACTAAAGCAAAATTAATTTTGTTCCCACTATGCACCATGATGGACAAGGACTTCTTGCAGACTTTTAAGAAACTTCTTTTCKTATAGTAAGTCTGGTACTTCTGGAATTGTCTTCATGAGGTAGATTAAAATACTCAAAATCTTGCACTCTGCTGAAGCTACTAGTCAGATCATCAGCTATAGTGGTAACTTAATGACATAGACYGGAAAATCGTAGATCAGGTTTCAGAATTTCAGGGAATTCCATATTATTGCTATTATAAAAATCTGCACTGCTTAGAATTTGATCTGTGTATTTTGCTGGTATGAAATTCAGAATAGCTTTCTAGCTTTTATTACTGGAATTAGGATTTTTATTCTACATCCCCTGTACGTTGTCCAGAGAACTCTATAAACCAATGTGGTGTCATCAAATTATTCTGGGCTCCAACTCTCGCCAGAGCCTGAGTTGTGCCTACACGATATTCTCGCAGTTTGGGAGTTATACACAGCTCTGTCTCCAAATATCTTTTAAAGATGATCTAGCAGTTTAAAAAGCTTGATTTAATCATTAACGAGCAATTGCAAAGACAAGYGAACTGCCACAGAGGACAGTAAACATTTTGGCAGGTGGTGGGAAAGTAACAACTGTGTCATCGTATTTAAGCTGGAGGCCTGAGGCAAAGGGAACCTGAGTCCTTCTGAGGCAGATGAACAGCGCCTGTGAGTTGTTGCTGTTGATTTAATGTGCTGCTGGGCCCCACTGTACCTGAGGTAAGCTGTTCCTACATTACACAGGTAGCCTGTGTCACTTTTCTTTTGCAGTCTGTACTCTCTCGCAAAAGGGATTTTGAATAGTGCTTGAAAATACTCCTTTGTGTCAACGCTTCTGGTAACGYGGTGAACTAGCAGGTGAAGGTCTGTATTTTAGGTTAGCCTAGGGAAGCATGAACTATGTGAGGGGCTTGGATAAAAGTTTGTTTTAAACCTAAAGCCCAAGTAACAAGGATTAACAGGAGTGAAGATCCTTTTGGAAAGCCTGAAGGAGCTGTTGATCATGACCTGTGGAAAAACTGCAGATCAGATTGCCAGGGACCTGATTCTAGTCCACAGACTTTCAGTGGACTTTGAGACCACAAAAAACAGAGAAGGATGGATGCTTGCTTCTCATGTACAGGCTCCTCAGTGTGGACCAGCCCAGTGGGTAAAGGAGATTGTCTTTAAAGTTCAGCAGGATGTTGATGCCTGCCTCACATAGGGGAAAGAATTTTTCGTTGCATTAATTGGGTGGAATTGCCCACTCCATTTCTTAGAGTAGTAAATTGACCAACACTGGATGGCAGTCATTGTGCTGGCTGGTGTGAGGAAAATCAGCTTATGTAGAACTCCATTTTCTCTCATTCCTACTTTGATTTTCTTTGAAAACCATAATACCAGAGTTTTGTTGATATTTTGTGAGTAGGACGTGTACCAGTAAGTACAGAAGTGCTCACTTTGCTTAGGCAAATGGCRAATGGAGAGTTGATGCAGTAAATGAACTAGGATAAACTAATTTGGCTCTTGTTGTGCAGGCCACAATTACCTGTGAAGAAGCAGCTTCCATATGGTACCCTGCCCCGCTAGGAGCTGCATCASTTGTAGGAGACTGTACAGAGGTTACAGCAGGGAGCAGAGAGACACCATGCTTCAGGCTGTCTTTGTAGCAGCATTGTTAGGACAGGGGACAGGATACCTTCTTGGCTYCTTTGCCGGTTACTGCTCCTTTAGGTTTGAAGAGAAATGTGTTACAGAATTGTGGAAGGCAGCCCTGAGCATGTTAGCGAGCACAGACTGACAGGAGAGAAGGAGGTTACAAAAACTTTAATGCTTTTATTCTCAGTATTACTGGCTGCTGGGATACATGCTCTCAGGCTAGGGGATGTGGGCAGATATTTGCAGATCTGCAGCTTTCTTACTCTCCTCCTCRTCTGCTCCTCTTATCCTCTGCATTTCTGCAGGTGATGGAATAAGGAGAGGGCAGGCAACACTACAGCCTGCCTTATCTGCACTATTTACATACTCCTCAACTGGCCTGTTAGCTGAGGCATTTTTTAATTCATGGAAGTGAAAAATATCCAATGTCCTTTTTTATTCTGCTCTTTATTGACTTTAGTCATTCATTTTACATCCAACCAACACATACCTAAGGCTCTGATTTTTCTATGAATTTAATGCCTTCAAAACAGAAAGCACTGCCAGCATCTTGCTGAACTCCAGCTTTGGAAAAAATGGAAGAGTTAGTGGGAGCTTAAAAAAATCTTAGCTCCCTTGAAGAGAATGGAAACCTGAAAAACTGAAGAGAATGGAGAGTTACTCCTTAWTCCCTCTACTGCTACCTATCTGTGATGCTATCATATGAATGTAGTCTGGAGCTAGCAAGAGGTAGAGCATGGTAACACCYGGGTTTTACTGGTCTGCTTGTTTTAGACAAACCCAGTGATGGTCTGAGCTGACACGGCTTCTAGTTTCTGTAGCTGGATGGATAATGGAAAAATATTTCACTCAGTTTAATGAGATGTAGATGGTCTGTCAAATTTTGTTGTATTTTTCTTGAAAATTCAGAGGTGAAGAAAGAGAAGCTTTGGTGGGAAAATTTTTATTTTAAGTATTTTTCTAAGATCTAGTGAGTCTCTGGGACCATATAGGATGATCAAATAGTCTTTGTGCTTTTCRGGAAAAGAAAGGAAGCCCAGTAACRTACAWTTTTTTTCTTCCTCTGCTATTCTGGGAGACTCCTCTGTTTTGAAAACTACATTAGCTCTGTCTAGCTTCACTAAGTGTCCTGCTCACTTTTGCTTCTCAAATAAGTACTTTTCTTCTTTGCACTACATGGAGTTAAATTAAAATAGGTTAATCAATAACTGTGTTCAGCAGCAGCTGAGCACTCTCSTATATTCACAGCCGTAAATCCTCTAAAAATCTGTCTTTTGCTTTTGTGTAGGTATTGACATATTGCATATTGCTGAGTCCTCCAGTGGAAAGTAGAAAACAAAATGTATCTATTCCTCCTYTGCATTTTATATTTGCCTTTGAAAATCACTGACACCAAGGAAGTTATTTTTGGTCAAAATAATTTTACAGAATATCAAGTGGGCAACATKAACATAATTCTTTCTGTCCCACATGGTGGGTCGATGGAACCTGAGGACATTCTTGATCGAGATGCTGGCTGTTGGGATGCAAAGACGTCCTCTTGTATTTTCTCTCATGACTGCCCTCCTGGAAGCATTCAAAATTTTAAGAAGTGCAAGGTGCTTACCAACCAAGACAGGTATACCATAGAGGTGGCTCAGGCCCTTGCTAATGAAATCAGCAACATTACTGATGGCTTTTTTCCACATATCATTGTAAACCATCTCCAAAGATTCAAGATGGATGCGAACAGGGAAAAGGAAGAAGCCTCTTTTGGAATTCCCCAAGCAGAACAAGCCTGGGAGGAATATATGGGATTTCTGAACACTGCAAAATCACAGATGACGGGGGGGCTGATTCTGGATATCCATGGACAAGCACACCCTGAACAGTGGATAGAACTAGGTTACACGCTTTCAAAAACTTCCCTCAACTTGCGGGTCTTTTCTGCATCATGTTCCTCTATTAGTCATCTGGCCAATCAGCTAGTCAATGTGTCTTTTGAGACTTTGCTCACAGGGAACAGAAGTTTGGGTAGATATATTGAAGAACAAAATAACCATTACATCTGTGTGCCTTCTCCATCCAATCCYAGTCCAAACAATGGTAGCTATTATAGTGGTGGATACATCACAAAGACTTTCGGCTCTCGTACTTCTGGCACAATTGATGCCATTCAGATTGAACTGCCCCAGTGGGTGAGGGCAGCTGAAGAACGTCCCAAGTTTTGTAAAGCACTAGCAAGGGCAGTAATGAAATTCTGGCAAACTAACTACTGCAATCAGTACAGCCGTAAGCTTCCGCCATGCTGAAAAAGGCTGTCTTTGTTGAGGTTGCTTCCCATAATATAGTTGTGATCTGGAACAACAGAAGAACTGATACAGCTGAAACATTTAAACTTGCAATCAGTCATGGATACTAAAGGAAATAAGCTAATCTGCAAACCAATGTAGGAACATCAACTGATTGAGAAAATCTACAACTAGTACCAGCGAACCAATTAACAAACATCTTTGTACTAGATCCAACAGTGAAAAGACTGCCTGAAGATGAGTGGACATCTCTGGAACTATCACTTGTCTGATACACTTTTCTGTTCTCAATTTCTTTCCAGTAGGAATTTTCCTCTGTTCTGTAGGATACAATAAACAGATATACTTGTCCTAAATAATTCTGTGCATTGCAGTACATTAGTAGGTTATCTGCTCACAGAAATGGACTGTCTCTGCTTTTCTTATGACACTTGACAAAACCACGCAATCGGATAATATCACTGTGTAAAAGGTTTGGGACTGGGAGCAGTTTTCATGTGGTGTTTATAAAGCACTAGGATTTGGAGCTCTTCAAGGAAACAGTAATGCTGAGAAATGACACACAATCTGAATTACTTCAGGTTTTGTTAATTTAATGAATTATAAGAAAATGATGAGAGCATTATTACATTGCACTGTATTTTTTGCAAACTAAACAGCTTAGCATTAAGGTAATAGAATCATAGAATCCGTAAGGTTGGAAGGGACCTCCGGAGATCATCTAGTCCAACCCCCCTGCTCAAGCAGGGTCACCTAGAGCATGTTAGACAGGGTTGCATCCAGGCAGGCTTTGAATATCTCCAGAGAAGGAGACTCCACAACCTTTCTTGGCAACCTGCTAAATGGGAAGCTGCTAAAGTTAGAACATAAATGTCATGCATTTTTGCATGTTCTCCTTGCAGCATGGCTCTCTCCTGAGAGCTTGTGCACTGCCTACGTTCAGCATAGGATTAAACACTGAATTTGTTAAAGGGAAATTTATTATATTAGGGATGGACCATTCTGCACAGTGAAAAGTAATGTGATGTGAATAGAAATGAGTACAAGTCAGCTCTTGAAAAATCCACGCAATTAATAAGGAAAGCCTAATGCAGCTGCCAGCAAGACTGAAAACAGCGTAACTTGGAAATTAAGACTTATGAAGTCAGAGCAGTGGTACAGGTTGGATAAAAGAGAAGAATGACTAACTACTCAGTTGTAAAGAGGTATTTAAAAAACTGGAAAGAAGTGGGATGCAACTGCTGCATCTTACAGCCACAGTTAAATACTTTTGTTCCAATTATAAGTAAGGACAATGCCAAAGAGAAACCTACACAATTATGAAATGTCATGCATGGCTTGTTTATATGAGCTCTCTGAACCTTGGACTGTTAATTTTTAATGAATCTTTGAGGACTAGGTAAATTTCAGATAACTGGAAGAAAGCTAATGTGACTGTCTTTCAAAGGAAAACAGGACTTAGGGAACTGCAGGAGTATTAGCTTTCATATGCTACCAGTAAATCTTAGGAAGGATGAAGAGGATGCAAATAGTAAATAGTTAACAGATTCTGGTTTATCTGCTGCCACTTGTTTTGTCAGACAAACTTGATTTTAACAAGAAGCTTCGTTGATCATAATATTAAATATACTTCAACAGGATACTATGCTAAAAACATGTCATTATCCAAAAATCCAACATAGGCCTATAACAAATCAATTAAAAACATAAATCAATGCAAGACATTTCATATTGAGCTCATCAGAAGGCAGTCTTTCTAAGAAGGGCAGCATATCAAACACTGCTCATTATCAACAGTTTAGGGAGAAGGGGAAAAAAAAAAGCTTTAGAAAAAAGATGCTGAACTTCTCCCCCAGAGTAGTAAGTACTAATTGCACTAACTACATAGATTATTATAACTGTGTACTAAGGTGTTGCACTTGAGAAATGACTTGTACCTTTAGTCAGATGGTGATAGGATATGTATTCTCCAGTCTTTGTTGTGTCATGTTGGAGAGTGGGGTACTGTCTCAGAATGCTGAAATGCCAGGAAGGCACTTGGAAATCATGATAGCAAATTAATCGAATTTGAGCTCAACATGTATTCTTCTAGTTAGGAGGACGAATGTTTTCTTTCAAAGCATTAGCAAGGAACTAACAAGCAGAAATAGAAGCGCATATTAATTCCATGTTTTGTATCTAACTCTCATGAGATTGTGAGTATAAAACTGATTTTGGAGGCAGACACTTCAAAAAAGATACCTATTGCCACAGAAAGAGCTAAAAAAGCTACACAATCATAAAAGTAGTCCTTGAAAAGGAGCCAGAGCCCAATCATGTTGCAATTTCTTGTATGTATATGGGTAAATTGTAAGAAAGATCTTTTTTCAGTGTTTTCAGAAGCAGCATGCTTGTTACCTTCAATACTGAAAAATTTCTTTATCCATAGAACCAGTACAGCAGTGATGCAAGCTCTGTATCCCTTAAAGATGATTTGATCACTTGAGTTTCAGGAATCAAGCACTGCTCAATTTCAAACTCGCATTTGCTCATTGGTGAGAGAAGTGTGCAACAATGTTGTCATTCAAAGGAATTTACCCCGTATTTCCATCCTTAGTAGCATTACTAAAGAAGAATGTAGATGTATAGCATCTTCTGAGGATTCAGCCAAAGAACTACTGGGCCAGGAATGGAAAATTTGCATTTGCATMTCTAATGCTTTAGTAAGGAACCCCTGTGGCTGCTTCAGGTGAGCATCTTCAAGCTTCAGACCTTCCTTTATGTTCTCAATAACTCCGGGCTGAAGAAGGTCCTCACTCTGGCACCCAGAGCTGGTTTTATAAGGCTATACCTCCATTTGTGATCCAGCACTCTCATTTCCTCATCCTCCTGCTATGACATCCTCCAGAACAACATCTCAAAGCTGTAATAAGCTCTGTCATCCCCAAGTTGGAGAAAAGTAAGCAACTGAACTTTCCTAGATCAACTGTACATGCTTTGCTTGAGTCCAGTGAAAGATACAGGCAGCTGTTAGAGAAAGCAACTGTGGCAATAGGAAGAAAGAATCTGAAAAGACTAAGATTTCACCACCTCATACATTTTTCTTGTCAGGCTACTTTTCTCTTTCTTTCTTTTTTTTTTTTTTTCCTCCTTTCTTTGGAACAGTTTTCCAGTACATAAGCCAATCTGTCCTCACCTGAAAAATCAGACAGTGTCTGTCACACRTATCTGATAGGCTTGCTGTGAGGGAAGTCTGGATGAATACAGAAAGGACAGACTCTGAGCAAATGATTTGTTACGTGGAATAATGTATGTGAATAGCCAACAGAAAAAGCAATTATAGTCTGCCTGTGAAGACAGTGTGCTGAGAGATATATTGTGGGAAAGTTATTCCCAGAATATTGTTGCTTCTTCCCTTGGGTTGACTTCAGTAGATCATTTGCTATGCTGTCCTTCCTCCTCTGTGTTGGCATCTTCTAAAGAGCTCAGATGTCTTCTGACTTACCTTCTATCTCTCCTCTCATTGTTGTAGAGTTCATCATTTTATTTAAGGATACTTCCTGGCAGTATACTCCACCTCCTGGACAGAAAAACCTTTCATTTTTTTCCTGAGCAGTGGACAAACAGGTGGAGTGATGCCTGCAGCTTTATTTTCAAATCCAGGTGTGATGGCTTAACTTACAAACAGTGCTGATTGGTGGCAGAATAAATGTATAACTTATCAGTTGCTTTCCAAATACATATTTAATGCAGAAAAATATATCTGCTAGATAAAACCAGCTTGCAGACTAGAATACACAATTGGGAAAAATAATTTGTGACTTTTCACACCAGCCTACCCAATACTGAGATGTCTGTGGGCTGAAAACACATTGTTCAGGTTTTATACAACCCCTAATAATGTGTCAGTGAGCTTTACAAGGAAAAGAATGTATGGTGGTAGAACTGACTAGGTTGGAAATGTCAGTAAAGAAGAATGATCTGTTCAGAAACAGTATTTGTAATTTGTAATTGAGCTGCCAAGGAAGAAAACMACCAAGTCTAATAGAATGTGATTCATGCAGGTAAAAGTATTCAACCTAGAAGATCAAATTAAACTAGAAAAGAGACCATTAGGAGGGTAATCCAGTTTGGAAAGGCAATCAACCTTAGGGAAAACCTGTAGTACTGATACGATTTTGTTTTTACGAACTACTTGTGATAGTGAGATTCACTCACTGACCAGAAAAAACACTAGAATAAAGCTCAGACACAATATAAAGATACCTAGGACTAAAGGCATATCCTCAAAATTTACTTCCATTTGGGGAAAATTTACCTAATAACTTACATACACTGTGCTTGCAGCCACAGAGCAAAYGAAAAATTTAAACTGACAGCTAAGTGTGGAGAATTCTATAACAATGGAATGGGGAAGAAAACACACATTGCTTATCATTGCACATTGTTCATCATTTCTTTTAATGACATCTGATCACAGCAATCCTTCACATTTACTAATGAGGGATGGCCCTTTTATCATACACTAATCATAAACCATAGAATAATTTAAGTTTGGAAGGGATATCTGAAGGTCACCTGGTCCAACCCTCAGCTTAGAGCAGAGCTAGCTTTGAAGTTCAGTCCACTTTCAAGGTCAGATAAGGTTGCTCTGGATGATACTCAGTCGAGTTTTGTGTATCTCCAAGGAGGCAAGTATATATAATCTCTGGACAATCTGTTCTAATGTTAGACCACTGTTACGGTGAAAATATTCTTCCTAATATCTGATCTCAGTTGTTCTTGTTGCCCTCTCCTCATTTTACCCTGTACTTCTGAGAACAGTCTAGCTCCATCTTATATATAACTTTCCATTAAGTAGTTACAGACACCAATAAGAGCTTAAAGTTTTTCAGTCTCTTAAATGTCATGTGTGCCCAGCTTCCTAACCATCYTGATGGCTCTCTATTGGACTTCTGTCAGTATATCAGTGTCTTTCTTATATTAGGAAGCTGAAAACCGGACACCACACTCCAGGTGCAGTCTCACAAATGCCAAATAGAGGGGAATAATCACATCCTTTGACCTGCTGGTCACAGCTGAAATACCACTGAAATGCATATACTGGGGTATGTGGTTAATCTCCATCACTGCAAAGGTGCACTGCTGACTCATGTTCCACTTGTTGTCTGCAAGGAACCCCACGTCATTTTCTGCAAAGCTGCTCCTCATTTGGCACTCATGCTGAACTGTGAACTGTTGCATGGGGCTACTCCACCCCATTTTCAGGAAACTGCATTGGCCCCTGTTGGCCCAATATCTCCAGTCTTTTTAGATCTGAATGACTTCCTTACCATCAATGTATTGACCACTCTCACCAGTTTGGTGCTGTCCATGTAGCTCCAGGGTGCTGCACTGGCTACATGTAATTGAAACACATTTGCCATAACTAAATGATCATTTTGGTTAATGAAAAGGTCTGATAGCATGAAGACTATTTAAGAGCAACATTCTTGTCCTTATAAAACATCATTGTGATGCAAAGACTATTTAAGTTAAATTCTCCTAAGGCTTTAACAAGCAACCTTTAAAATGATTTGAAAACCACAGAAATAACTCCAAATAGTTTCAAGCATGTAAAAATGTAATGTTAAAGGGAGGTACCTGTTCTATTTGGCTTTGTTTCCATGTTTATACTTGTCTTCTGAGTAGAAGACCCTCCAGCTGTTATCCTTAAATTGTCTAGTTTCTTCAGCCATTTCAAAAGTCCAGATGAAAACTAATACAGARTATTTAAACACATCTTTGAGCACAGTGTGGAAAATACTGTCTTCTCTCCAGCAAAGCCCCTAAATGACAAGGCTATAGCAAAGATAAAGCAGAGGTCTTTGAGAAAGGTGTACATACCAGCCTCAGCTCTAGAAAGAATTAAATCATGTGACTCAGAGTCTCCTAAAAGGACATAGACTTCAACAGCCTGGTCCTCATAGCATTTCCCATTGGTAGTCTGAGTGTCTCCTTGCTCAGTGTGTTGGAATTTTTAACTATTATACTGAGGCATAAAGTCTCAGCAAGCATTGCACAGGCAGCCCTAGTATCACAGCAGTCTCCTAAGTGACTGAGTATCATAGAATCATAATTTAGTTTGGAAAGGACCTCTAGAAACCACCCAGTCCAATGCCCTTCTCAAAACAAGTCTAATATGATTCAGTTGCTAGGTCTGTGCCTAGTAGAGTGTTGAAAATCTTTAAGGATAGAGATTACACAATCACTCAGGCTAACCCATTTAAGCATTTAACTACCTCCATGATTAAAAAAAAAAAAAAGCCTAGTATCTAATGATAATATTCCATGTTCCAACTTGTGTCTGCTACCTCCTGCTTAACCAATGACTGGCTGGGTAGATGAGGGAAGAGCAGTGGACGTTGTGTAGCTTGACTTCAGCAAGGCTTTTGACACTGTCTCCCCTAACATCCTCCTAGAGAAGCTCAGGAAGTGTGGGTTAGACRAGTRRACAGTGAGGTGGATTGAGAACTGGCTGAAAGGCAGAGCTCAGAGGGTCGTCATCAGTGGCGTGGAGTCTAGTTGGAGGCCTGCGGCTGGTGTGGCTAGTTCCCCAGGGCTCAGTACTGGGTCTCATCCTGTTCAACTTCTTCATCAATGACCTGGACGAAGGGACAGAGTGCCTCCTCAGCAAGTTTGCAGATACCAAGCTGGGAGGAGTGGCTGACACACCTGAGGGCTGTGCTGCCATTCAGAGAGACCTGGACAGGCTGCAGAGTTGGGCAGAGAGGAACCTCAKGAGGTTCAWCAAGGGCAAGTGCAGAGTCCTGCACCTAGGGAGAAATAACCCTGGGTACCAGTACAAGCTAGGGGCTGACTGGCTGGAGAGCAGCTCTGCAGAGAAGGACCTGGAAGTGCTGGTGGATGACAAGTTGACTGTGAGCCAGTAATGTGCCCTTGTGGCCAAGAAGGCCAATGGTCTCCTGGGCTGCATTGCCAGCAGGTCGTGGGAGGTGATCCTGCCCCTCTACTCAGCCCTGGGGAGTCTTTATCTCGAGTACTGTGTCCAGTTCTGGGCTCCCCAGGACAAAARAGACATGGAGCTACTGGAGAGAGTCCAGCGTAGGGCTACAAAGATGATCAGAGGCTGCAGCATCTGCCCTATGAGGAATGGCTGCGAGAGCTGGGCCTCTTCAACCTGGGGAAGAGAAGATTGAGAGGGAATCTTATCAATGTCTGTAAGTACCTGAAGGGAGGGTGTCAGGGGGGCAGAGACAAACTCTTTTCAGTTGTCCTGTGTGACAGGACAAGAGGCAATGGGCAAAAACTGAACCACAGCAAGTTCYGCCTGACCATGAGGGGGAATTTCTTCCCTGTGAGAGTGACGGAGCACTGGACCAGGTTGCCCAGAGAGGTTGTGGAGTCTCCTTCTCTGGAGATCTTCAAGGCCTGCCTGGATGCAACCCTGTCTAACATGCTGTAGGTGACCCTGCTTGAGCAGGGCGGGGGTTGGACTAGATGATCTCCGGAGGTCCCTTCCAACCTTACTGATTCTATGATTCAATGATACCTCTTGTCCTATCACATCTCCAAGAAGAGTCTAGCTCCATCGTTGTATCCTCCTACTTCCAGGTAGTTGTAGGCAGCAATGAGCTCTCCCCTTAGCCTTCCCTTCTCCAAGCTGAACAGGCCCAGTTCTCTCAGCCTCACCTTGTGCATAATGTTCTTTAGTCTCCTGATCATCCTGGTGGCCCTCTGTTGGACTCTGTCCAGTATGTCAATATCCTTCTTGTACTGGGAAACCCCAAACTGAACACAGTACTCCAGGTGCAGTCTTACAAGTGCCAAGTAGAGAGTAAGAATCATTTCCCTGGATCTGGTGGCCATGCTCTTACTAATACAGCCCAGGATGCAGCTTTGCTGCAAGGGCATATGTTCAACTTGTCCACAAGGACTCTCAGACCCTTTTCTGCTGAGCTGCTTCCCAGGTTTAATGGATTTGCTAGAAGCAAACATTCCCTAGATGTTCGTTTATGCTGACTGTGAAGCCTAACAATTGTCTCCTGCATCCTTGGATTGGAAAATAATAGATATTCAAGATACTAAAAGAGCTGATGTCTGAATTAATGTGATATTGTTGAAGTTCTGAAAATAGAACAATTCAGAGCAGAAATTGCCTGAATCCAGCACCTGCCTGAATGCTTGTGACTATTACTTGCAGTACATCTAATTTGCCTTGCCGACAGAGTTTATTTTGATTATAACTGCAGAAACTTGTAGACTTCACACGGCTGAAAGAAGTAGCCAAAGTGCTGAATGGCACCACATTTGTTGCTGGTGCTCGACTATGTCTTGTGAGTCTTCTCTCAAACAGATGTGATTGCTGTAAAACAGAATGTAAGATTTAGTTGCAAAAAATAACTTTTACTTGCATAACTAACTGCTAATTGAACTCCACACTGCTCATCATAGGTATTTCCTTCTTAGGAACACAGCATTAGAGAAGGTAAGACAGAAAAGATTTTAAGACTTTTTCCATCCTTTGCTTATTTTGGAAGAAACAAGTCACATTTTCTTCTGGTCATTTATTGCATTACGTTTCCACTGTATAAAACAAATATATTCCAGTATCAGACAAATTCAGCTCAACTTTGTTGTAATTTAAATGCATAAGCCTTTATTCTATGATGTTAATAAAGTATCAGTCTGTATTTCAACATAAAAAAATCATAGAATCATAGAATGATTTAGGTTGAAAGAGTCCTCTAGTGGTCATCTAGTCCTATCCCTGCTCAAAATGGACCTAATTAGATCAGACTGCTCAGGGCTGCAACCAGCTGACTCTTGAACACCTTCAAGGATGGCGTTTCCAAAACCTCTCTGGACAACCTATTCCACTACTTGATCACTGTCATTGTAAAAAAAAAAAAAAAATCCATATATCTATTTGGCATTTCTCATGTTCCAATTTGTGTCCGTTGCCTCTAGTCCTGTCACTGCGCACCTCTGAGAAGAGTCTGGCTCTCTCATCTTTGTCTTCCTACCTTCAGATAATTGTAGATGGCAATAAAGTCTTCCCTTAGCCTTCTCTTCTTAAGAGTGCACAGACTCAGTTCTCTGACTCTCCTCATATGTCATGTGTTCCAGCCCACTGATAATCTTGACAGCCCTCTACTGGACTTATTTCAGTATATGAAGCAAGTATATGAAGTCTTGTAATGGGGAGCTTAAAACTGGATACAGTACTCCAGATACATTCTCAAATATATTGATTCAGATTTCATAAAAATAGCAGATAAGCAGATAAGAATTCTGGCACTACCTGTGTCATGGAAAACTTTTTTTTGTTACTTCAGTGGATCAAAGCATACCTCTTTACCAAAAACTTGCAGATCAGCACATGTTGGTGCTCAACCTATAAGCCTTCATCTGTAGAATTCCTTCTGATGGAAAATCTTTAATGGTAATTTCCCATTTGGAGTAAAGATCCATGGCAAAGTGGTCAGAAAGGATAGCCAAAAATTCTGTGGGACTTCTCTCCTGAAGTTTCATAAACTGTCTTCTTGCAACTAACAGGCAGGCTTTGGGAAGTCACCAAGTATGTATATTTCCACAGTGTCATGCAGAACTACCCYTTCCTGCAATTTCTCCAGTACCTAGACTGATTAGGCTTCCTCCTCTGTCTCTACTGGGTAGAAAAATGCACACTGCACATTGTTAAAAGATGTTACTTGCTGCTGCTCTGTGCACTCCCACAAATATGGGGACATATTTAATATCCAAAACAGAATTTTTCCAAGTTATTTAAACTGCTGGCCTATCAAGCATGATTAATAAAGAAATCTAATTGTTTTCTGGAAGAAGACATTTGTCTAGGATACTGTGGCATATATGTACTATCTGTGGAATATTCCATCCCAAATCTTTGCCTATCCAAGAACACCAAAGCTCCTGAAACATGAGAGAAAAGTTAGAGCGGAAGCTCTGGAATAACATTTCTTATCCTTCAGAGAAGTCTGTATGGCTAGCAACACAAGCATATTTGCATAGTTTATATCTCTGAATCTTTAAGTAGTTAACAGTAGCAAGACTTTTTTTGTTGTTAAACATCAAATAAAATGGAGTGAGATGAGCTGTTGTGTGAGTATCTGTTGTTTATAACCATACACYAGCTTTATTAGATTTTTTTTCTCCATGAAGGACTGGAATGGAGATAATATTTGATTTCTGTAATTCTGCTTACTAATGAAATGGATTTAAATATAAGATTTAAAAAAGGGAAAAATTTTGAACTGAGGAAACTGCTAACACACTTGTCCGAAGATGGATATTATGTTTACTTGTCTTGAAGCTATTCTTCACTGAGCTCTGGCTCCATTTTCCATTCAGTGAGACTGGACCTTTCAGCTTTATTCCACTGATAACCTTGAAAAAAAAAATGTGAAATTTCAAGAGATAATGATTCAGATGTGTAGGCCACTTTGATAGAGTTTTGTAATAGTACAAACAACTGTTTGTCATGTATGCATCCCAYAGAAAATAATAAAGTCTGATCTCATCTTACTGTAAATCCACTGCAGTGCCATTGGCTTCAGTTCAGTTGCTCCCAACTTACCAAGGCATATGACCCTTGCATTTTATTTTCTTCTTCCGGGAGAAACAAAATACAGATTTCCAAGGCACATTAATGGGCAGTAGAAGAATACTGTATGTAACAATTATTTGAACACTAACAGGATACACTAACTCCTGAGTTCTCTTTCATCGGGTTATTATGAATGAGCTACTCTGCTTTTAATGCTGCTTACAGAAGCATTAAGTTATATACATTTGAATGCATCAAAGTCAATTTGAAGTCATCCTAACTTCAACATCTAAAAATTAGGAATCTCATCCAAGCTGTCTAGATTCTCTCTACAGAGAGAAATCAGAACCTCTGCAAGGGGTAATTCTTTCCATTCTATCATAGGTGGGGTACACTAAGCTGTGGATGTTCTGATCTCTCTACATAGCAGGAACCTAAAATCCTAGCTAGACCTCTCACCATAAATCATATAAATACCACCCATAAATGGTATGAATTTACAGTAGTCAAAGCTTTGTGCAGATAAGCATAATAGTTTTTGGACTGACTACAAGAAAAGAGGCTGAGCACAAAATTAATGATGTGTGATTTAGCAGGATAAGTAAATGGCTGGAATACTCACTTGGCAGCGCACACACTTCAACTGGGCTTTCCAACTACGGCCAAACGGGGAATGGAGTTGGTTAGGTAGTAATGCAAGCCATGTCAAAAAAWTAAATTGAGAAGCAGAGAGTTAATAGAAAGTTAAAGTACATGATTTTAAACATTTACTAATAGTAATGGCTTTTGTTGTATCAATGCTACTGCTAAAGGTAGAAAACACTTATGCTTACCTCATATATAGGAATAGATCCAAATACCACACCAGTCTCTTTGTTTCCAGACTTGAAACTTTCCAAAGGTTGTCTAAGGATCTGATCAAGAGAACAAAGTCAGTTCATTACTAGCTAAAAATTACTTCAGAAATGCTGTTAAATATTACTTCTGATATTGAACTGTATGATAGCACTTACGTTACCTGAAGAAATGTGTGTCATTATTATGTAGAGAGATTGTGGTTTATGCATAGGTTTCCTTTGTATCATGTAAATACTATCTGGAATTTTGTTTAACAATTAGGAAGGAGTCATCCTTCTGCTACAGAAAATGCACAACTAGCAAAATTCCAAGTTTCTAAGAAACACAAAATCGAGGTAGTTAACAGCAAAATGATTTTTATCACCTATGTTACATCTAGCTTTAAACACTTGTTTAGGTCTGTCACTTATTAGCACCTTGAATAAGCTCAATACAGGAATCATTTTCAGGGAACCTGTCAGATTTGGTGGATGCATGCTGTTAGAGGACAGTGGAGGTCTAGCCAAGGGTATTGGAGTAGGCACAAGAACAAAATGATGTTTCTGCTGTAAGCTTTTGAAAGCCTTGAAGCTGTGAAAATTTTTCAAATACTTTGATAGTTCACTCACTCTCACATTTACTCTGAGACTTAACTAGGTAATAGGTATATGCCCTTACGGACAAGGCAGGAAAGGAAACTGTCCTCAGATGATATAGCAATGCTTTCACCCTGAGAGGGCAATTTATGATCTACCACAAGAAAAAAAAAAAAAAGCACCTGAAGAATGAAATACCGCAAAGAATTCTTGTTTTTATCAATTTTGCAAACACAGATTTTGTCTGAAACAATACATTGTACAGAAATTTTCTAGCTACACTTTATTAAACATTCTTTCTAAATGAACAGCTGAGTATACTGCAATAGGACCAATTTAAAGTGCCGCATCTTCAGCAATATAGAACATTCCTCAATTCCTCTGTTTCAGTTTCTGTCCGTCAATTTTAAGCATGTTGACTTCAGTAAGATCGGACAACTGAATTACAGTATATTAATGAGATACTCCAGATATTTGCACAGCCACTGAATAGCACACCTCTAGACTGAACTGCAAACTGAAGTCCTGATTTGTTCCTCTTCAAGGCAAATGGAAGCAAATCAATCCCTTTTTTTTAATCAACAGCCCAATCAGAAAGGGACTCCACTGCCAATGTGTCTGAGCATGCAACTAATTTATGTTCTGAGACCACCAGTGAGTCCTCTTTTCAAATGACTAAGAAAAATAAAACCTAGAGTGGAGCCCACCTCTACTGACCTGTCCAACAATGCTCTCAACCACTGACACTACAACAGTATAACAGATTTTGTTTTATACACAGCAGCAACGTATTTTTCCCACTAACACTCTCCTCTCTTACTATGCAGAGCGGTATCTAGAGCTGTTGAATAGCAGGGGGATCAATGTTCAACTATCCTTACTTTGTAGCACATGTTGCTAYGGCGCAAGAGTGGCTCAAGCAGTTTTCCTGTAGCTTACACACAAGCAACTCAAGAGACTATACAGCCTCCATGTCTAGTGTAGTTGTGTCTTAAGAGGGCTTGGCAACCTGCTGCTGCCTTGGAGTGAAATGACAGAATGCACCCAGACGAGGAGATAGCTGATCTTAGTAGCCATGGAATCTGAGCAAGTGAGGAGAAGAGAGAAAGTAAGGACTCGCTGGCAAACCAGGGCATTGAACAGTAAAGGGAAGTGCAGTTGACTCATACGGTTATCATTTCACCAAAAGCACATGGAGAGAAGTAACTTGCCACACAGAGTTATGTTGTCTTTTACTGACTGACTGACTGGCCCTTAACTAGTCTCATTAGGATAAATATTGCGGTACAAAGAAGTCTCACAGTATCACAAAGTTTAGGAGAGGGTGTTAATTCATCCCCATCACTATCTGCTGGTCACTAACCTTTGGGGAATAATGGTCAGAAAGGTGTTAAAAGACTTTTTTGGGCAGGTAGCCATAGGAGTAGTATTCTCTATTTTTCCTTTTAATGTACAACTCTCACAAAAGAAGCCTTATCTGAGGCTATGACTTTTGAATGCTAAGCCAGGTAAAGAAGCAGGAGTGTACCATTATTCAGTTAGAGCTTTAGGAGTTATACCATTATTCAGTTGCAGCAACACTCAAAATGACTCAGAACCTCCTGAAGTCTGATTTCATGAGAACCCTGATAGAGCTATTGCACATAACCAGGGATCCACTGATAATACTAGAATATTCTAGTATTTTCACATTTCCATCAGCTACACCTATGATGTTTAAGATTTCTGTTGGAGCATGTGAAAATTCTAGATTTTTATGCTGTTAAGCCAAACAAGTGAATTAGTGTGTGCTTCTTGCTATATGGAATTTGGGAGTGTGACACAATGAGAATAAAAACCAAAAAGAAGGTTTATCTGATCCCTCTGTTTATGCATTTTCTTCTAGCTTTTCCATGAATGACAAGGACATACAGGGTTATTATGCCTGTTTCCTAATATGTTGCACAGAAMTGATGCATGTATGCTAGCTACCTTTGGAGAAGCCAAAGCTTTGAAAAACTTGAAGTCTTGAACTACATCTTCATGTGCAGGCTTTTCTAAAACTAAAGATGATCTGGTCAGTGACTTCCACCTGTACACACAACACAGAAGAGGACAGAAAAAAATCATGCTCCCATCAAAATGACAATATACAAAATTGAACAAACATATATTCACAATTGGCTCCAAAATAATATTATTTTAAAGTATAAATTATTCCAAACATCTTCAAAATATAATTTATATTAGGATTAGGAGCTTCATAGGTGTCATGAAGGGCTTCACGTATCAATCCAGATACTGGCTTGTCATCTTTAAGAGGCTGGATATGTTAACATAAGAAAAACTAGTTATTACAACTGAGTGCTAGCTCACTGTCTAATGACTCTTTAGCATGTCCGTTAGTTCTGACCACAGTTCCTCTATGCCACCTTCATAACAAAGGTTTCCTCTGCTCATATACCTGGCTTCCAAAGTTGATCAGAAGAAGAAAAGGTCTAGAGTATAGTGTCTACTGGAGCAGCTGAACACAGTTTCATTTATAATCAGAAAAATTATGTCAAATTGAGACAAAACTGAGACATTTTTCTGCATAGCACTGCTGAAATTTTTCAGCAGGTTGCCTGAGCCACTGCTTTAAAGTGTGAGCATGTATGCCATTCAGCTAGGTTCATTCCCTTTCATGTATGAACATTTGCAGAATATCTGTTAATTATGTTTATAACTTAATTATGTTTATAACTTAATTTGTTAAGTTATATATATACATATAATTTCAAATTAACTTAATCTGAAATTATAAAATATCATCTTAGTAAAACATACGGCAGCTATCCAGTAAGAGAACAGTAGTAGCATTATGAAGACATTTGAGCCTGAGTAGTCCAAAAAGAAGATGCTACATCCTGTAAAGGGCAAAGACTAGTATATATAAGTAACACAGCCTTTTGGATGATTGTTGACTAGTAAAGATAGGCTAGCTATCCTATCCATATTACAGTTAATTAAGAGGAATCTAGTTACTCTGAGGTGACAGCACACAGAATATACTTAATGATAAATCTTAAACTTTCTATTGCACAGCATATGACTGTCTGTCTTTCTTTTTTTTCTAGTTATCATTAGGACCATGATTTCTGCACAAACAGGCTTCTTATTTACTTCAAGTCTGTTTAATTAATGTTTTGAATTAAAGTTAACAAAGAAAGCTAACAGTTCTCCTTTTCTGAAATATTTGAAGGATCCTTAAAAAGGACTCACAGGCATATCATTTAAGCAATTTCTTTAAGGCTAGCTGGTTTTAATTATAGCAGCTCTGATTGTAGAGACTTCAAACAAGTTGCTACTTATTCGAAAAGATGGAAGGAAGTAGCCAACACTGCTATTGTACACGCCACATTTATACCAGGGTACAATGTCACAGTCTGAGATATATGCATGTATCCACAACACTCCAGGAAAATTTTAAAAAGTGTTTTTAAAGTGAAAGACTAAACTGGGTTTACTCTTACAGAAAGATTTGTTTGGGGATTGAGACTATTAACTTTAAGCTTTTTCATTAAAATTTTGGAGGTCCAGAAAAGTATCAGCTTGTGGAAATAGAAGGGAAATAGACTCCTAACCTGAAAAATGTACATAACATGCAGAATCTAATTAAGCTAAGATTCAGGGCAATTATCTAACCATCACTATTACTACATTCAAACCATTACTAATCTATAACAATTACCAGATTTATCCAAAGTGTGTAAAATCATTTCAAAAAAAGATTATACTTAATAATTCATGAGAAATATTAATGTTTTTTCTCACCCTCAGTTGACAGGTGCTTTGTTAAGTATAATATTTTCRGAACTGTTCCCCAAATCATAAATGTATGTAAATGTTTGAGATCTTACTTCTCTCTGTCCAATATTAGAGGATATTCAAATTTCTTCTTTTCCATATACTTGCTTTCCTCTTTAATTATTGTAGGAAACTTATTAACATCACAAGGCAAAATCAGCTGACTGATCTCTGATAATTCAAACTTTCTGGGCTGTCCAAAGTAACCAAGATAGTATCCGTTTGTGGCATGCCAGAGCCTACATACATAGTAGGAGCAGTGTCAGAGGAGAGAAAGGAAAAATGAATACTTTTAGAAGTGGAAAAAAAGTGAAAAAAAATCTGTCAAAATATCTGTCTATTTGATAAAGTTCCACAGAATTGTTCTAGAATGCAGTATGCTAGTATACAGTATCAATGAGACTGAAGTTGACTGTTAAAATCTAACTTGAGAGTAAAAAAACTTCAGAGGGATGTTGTGCAAATTAGAAAACAAACAAACAGTTCTATAATTAACAAACAGAAGAGTAAAATATCCTAAACTGCTCCTGCAGTAAGGTTCTGCCACCACAGCAGGAAGCTCTGTAGATGCAGAATTTCCTGAATGTTACTGATTTCCAAAAACAAAAATATCCATTCAAATCTACTTGTTAGCCAAGAATGAACTGTGTAGTTGTCTATAAAGCAGCTTGAGACTGAAATGATTTACTTTACCACATGAAATGTTTAGGGCCCATGCTAACCCAACAAGTATGGAAAGGTAAAATGGTATCAGAACAGGAGCTCATTTCCAAATGATGGGTTTGTTACCTATGCATTTGAAGTCACTTCACAGAAAGAGAATGACAGTTTATAAAAGGGGTGACTTTCTGGGRAAAATGGATGTGTTCCTTAAAAAAATATCAGTTCTTATATGTACAGAAAAGGAAGTTCACCCAATGTTATATCTTATTTAAGTTCTCGGTTATACGCAAGTCCAGCAAGAAAAGGAACTTTGGAGACACTTCAATTCACTGGCCATAGCAGTAAGAAAAGACATTTTTGTACCTGACTGAACCATCAATAGATGATGTCACTACCACATTTTTCTCTTCTTCATGAAATAAGTCAACCACTTTGGTAGAGTGTGCCCTCCAGCAGAGCTCCTCCTTTATTTGCTGAGGGACAAAAGCAACATTCAGGCACATTCAACCACATTTCAGGCAGTTCTGTGTGCTACCATAGTTGCTAGTTGAGTAGGTTTATCAGTGTGGCTTTCTGAAGATTAAAAGAGGTGAAATAATAATCCCTCCATGAAACAGGCTGCAGGTGGCATATGGTAGAAACACTGTTTGGGGGACATGGATAAATTCATTCTTAAAATAATCTCTTTGAACACAATGGAATATTACTAGCAGCATTTTACTTATGTTTTTCTTGTTTTTCACAGCATTAAGTTATTATGTCAAGCAGAAGACACGACCTTTATGGGCAGGAAACATTTTTAGTCCCTGTAGAGCTCCAAATCCATTTTTCTCTATTTGTCTTATCAGAGCAGTATACCGTTCATGATAGGAAAATCTGTCAGATTTTTCCTTACATTTTTATTGTTCTGTAGATCTTTGAAGAATGAGCCAATGCTCCAGCGCAAAATATATCCTTCTGTTTAAGAAAGGAAAAAGCAAAACATGATCAGATTTCATCAGTGCTACACATCTGCCAGTTACTACCATATCCTCTTGGTATCCACCAGGCAGAATGAAGCAAAGATTACAGGTACATGAAAATTATTTCAATGGCATGTTACTGTCTCATTGTCAAACACAATGTAGAAAATGTTAGACCATTTATTAACACATAAGGGAAATGTATATACTCTTTGTGAGTAATGTGTCTTTAACTGAACAGATTTGATGTTGAAAGAATTTAAAGATTTTTCCGTAAATAAATATGAGTAACAAATGAGAATCATCTTTTCAAGAGAGGTATTACAAAAACCAAGAACAAGATCCTCCCAGGGATGAAACTATTTTTCAATTCTAGTAAAACGGATGAAGTCTGACAAATTGCATATATAATGAAAGCTTAAAGTTTTACCACCTTTTAGTGCACTCATATGAAACTAGAAACCAAGATGAGAGCAACTGCAAACAAGAGCCTTTTTTCTTATGATCCAAAACTGCTCCTAAYAGTCTCCTGCCTAGGCTCCCTCTTTGCTGTAAAAGTCTCCTGTTATCTTTCCGTTTCTCCCAAGAGACAGAGGAATCTTGTGTGTAATTCCAGCCCTCACGCTGGTCACATCTCTTTTCTAGGACTATACAACTGGAAAGACAGCAATCAGAGAGGCTGACAGAGAAGCTGATCTTTTCCTAACAAGCAAAATCTGTAATGGGAACAAGAACAGTAGCACATTTGGCAATTAGAAGCTACCAGTAGTACAAGGTGATGAGGAGTAGCACTGCAGATAAAAGAAAAGGGTGCAGAAGGCTTGAAAAGCAAATGCACACAGTGACATAAACAAAAATGGACAAAGGGAATGAGATGAAAAGGGGTGGATATCAGATGAATAGGGTGGATACTTTCCACAAATAATTAAAATCCTGTTCAGTGCTTACTGCCTTTCAAAACTGCATTTACTAATTTGAACCAAAGTGGACTGGAAACTCCTATTCAATTTCAGCATCAACTTCAAGTTACTATTCGGTTTTGAAAAAAATGGAAAAAAGCTTTCTCCATCCAACTTCCTGACAGCATAAATGCTGGAAATTAACAAGATACACAGTTCTAGTAGGTATTTTAGAAGAAAAATAACACATTAAGGGACACAAATCTCATATCACAGATGCAGAAGATAAAAATTCCCAGGGTGAGCCTAAAGGTTTGGAGGACAGTCAGACAGCAGATTAACTCTTGGATTTTCTGCCAGATGAAATCAGATTTGGTGTCAAATTAATAGTCTGACAATGAGCTGCTATCAGAGACCACTAGTGCTTTCTTTCCTTACATTGCTGTGTACTTACAAGGCCATTACTGTGCACTGCATGCACATCAGTGACTGTACTCTTGGTACAGTCATAGCAGCAGTTTTTCATTTAGTTGTCAGACTAAATGACTGTGAAATTTTTGCTTGTTCTTAATAAAAACTTTTGTCTGTGGCACTGATATAGCAAATCAGAGAGAAAGTGTATGCAGGGCTTTTGAATAACGAAAATTGTAATGTCTTTTTTAAAAATAAATTACTACTGAGAATGTTAGTAACACTAAGCTTTAATCTACCATCCATGCACATAGAAAATATCCTTTTTTTTATTGTTTTAATGATAGCTTTGATAGAGAAAGGCTGACAGCCTTTGGACCTTCTTTTCCATATTTCTGATACATTTACAGAATAATCTTTTGTAGTTCTACAAACTGTCTTGACTGAATAACTGACATATTCACTCACCTTTACTGCCTGCCAAAAGAATTTTAGTAGAGATGTCTGTGCACAGTGCTGTCAGAGAAACTGAAGGGTATTTTGAAAAAGGCAAAACTTCTTTCAGCAAGTTTCCCTAAAATAAAATAAATAAACATACATATTTCTAACATCTACACGAAAAAAATCAGTGCAATAGAAGTTGAATGTGATTAAACGATATATGCAGGCTTATCCAGCTCATAACCATTCAGAAAGTTACTGGAAAGTTTTTTCCTAATGTAATGAATCAGCAARATAGCTGGGCTGTGCTCTACTGGATTGCTATCTTTTCTACATCAAAAGCCGGGCTGTTACACTTCAGAGCCAATTCACAGCCCATCTGCACCCATCCTTACCTCACTGGTMACCTCTTATTTGCTATGAAATATCATCACTGTGGATCACATTTGCTACTGAAATGACAGTTCTTGCTTCAGATAGACCCATAATACCTCCCTTACCCACTTGTAATATATTCAAACAAGCACTGGTAGACTTTCTCCCTTTCTATCCCTTCAGCCTTTGGAGGAGGTGAGGAAGAATGTCTTGGTGCTGATAAGGAGACTTTTGCCTCTGTCATCCAAGTGTTGATGATGATGATCATGACAATGATGACATCACTTCCATCTGAACTTGGAAATTCCTATAGACATCTAAGCACACTAATGTTATCAATAATGAAGACAACAAAACTGAACATATTCCACACTGTAGTTGTAGTTGTATTTATCATCATATTCTATTTCTGCATGAAACATTTGCAAAGCTACCTCACCGCCTTTCTGAAAGTTTCCCCCTTTGACTTGTCTTTGCTGGGATACCTTTCAAAGCCTGATGTGGCTGAGGCGTGATGATCACTGTTCACCATGATGACCAATATTATATGACCATGTCATTGTACTCCATCCTCTTTCTGTATTTACTTTTTTGTCCCTTGTTTAGAATGACATGTTTACTGGAGCAGAGCCAGAGGTGATAACAACATCACTGGCATTGACCATTGGCAGCCTGCTGTATGACTGGTTTTACAGACTGATTATACCTGATTATAATCAGGATGCTACTCTTTCTGATTTGTAACCCTGCTAGTGCTAACTCACTTGTGCAATGCTGCACTCAGAATCACAGAATCAGAGTAGTTGAAGTTAGAAAGCACCTCTGGGGATTGTATAGTACAACCCTCCTGCTCATAGCAGAGTCAGGTTGAGCAAGTTGTTCAGGACCATGTCCAGTTGGATTTTGAATATCTCCAMGGATGGAAACTCCATGATGTCTGTGGGCAACCTGTACGAGCGCTCGGTCACCTTTACAGTAAAAAAGTCTTTTCTTCTGTTTCAGCGGAACTTCCTGTATTTCAGTATGCATCCATTGCCTCTTGTCCTGTCACTGGATACTACTGAGAAGAATCTGGCTCTGTCTTCTTTACTCCCTCCCACAGGTATTTATACACATTGATAAGATCCTCCTAAGCCTTCTCTTCTCGGGGCTAAGCATTCCCAGCTCTCTCAGCCTCTTCTTGTATGACAGATGCTCCAATCTATTAATCACATCTATGGTTCTTTGGCCCTTTGCTAGACTTGAATGTCCATGTCTCTTTTGTATGGAGGAATCCAGGACCGGACACAGCACTCYAGATGTGGTCTCACCAGTGCTGAGTAGAGGGGAAGGATCACCTCCCTTGATCTGCTGACAATGCTCTTCCTAATGCAGCCTGAGATACTGTTGGCCTCCTTTGTCATGAGGGCGCGCTGCTGGCTCAACTTGTCCATCAGCGCCCACAGGTCCTTTTCTACCAAGCTGTTTTCCAGTTGATCAGTCCCCAGCACATACTGGTGCATGAGGTTATTTCTCTCCAGATGCAGATCGTCTCTGATTCTCATTACAAGGCACAGGGTCTGTTACCTCTAAATGATTTTGGAGAAAGTCTACTAGTGAGACATATTTCTGAGGGAAGGATACTATGCCTTGCCTATCATCCTTCTTAGAAGGTACATTAAATGGGTGAAAAAATGACTAGTAGACTTTCACACAACTTTACAGTTTTTGTCATTGTCATTCCTACTCATGTATTTCCTCATTTTCTGTTTGTGATTACTCTCTGCTACAGTTGTAAAAGCAGAAGTAATTTGTGTTCATGGAAGAAACTATGAACCAAAACATGTAAGCTTTTGCAAATGCTAGTAAGGCATGTTATGAAAATTGGCAGAATTACCTTYTCCTTTGGTCCAGTCCCATCCCAAAGACATTCAGATAGCTACCTGAATACTCCATAGATAGATATAGCCATTTTCATGAGCAGAAGCCAGTACTGGTGAGTATGCCATTGCAGCTTTGGATAACGAYACGTTCTTCTCCAAATACTGTATATTCTTATACACTGTTGTGTCTTTTTCTGCTTTAAAACACAAATGATAATACATCATCCCAACATATTTTTTAAAAAAAATTTTGCATACTATAGACAAGACTTTTCTAAAATTCCATCTGCTTTTGCAGATTTTCTCTGTAAGGTCATTCATTCACACTTGATTTAAGTTGGCTCTTGGTTTACCATTTCACTAATTCATTGCTCAAATGCTTATGTGGAAAGGGATGCTGTATAATTGGTGCTCCCAAATTGCACAAGGTTTTCAGCATCACATCTATTCAGCACCATCAGTATTTGAGCCCTTGTAAAGCCTGCCTCTTGGACTGGCTTTTGGGAAATAATTGCAAACTGAGGTGAGCAGAAGACACTGAGATGTGTYATCCACATGCCAGTTAGTATCTCAGTTATTCTAAACGCAAAAAAAGTTTGCCAGGCAAAATGGCAGACTCAGTTCWTGTGGGCATCTGAGCAGAGCACTCATGGATCAACAACACAAAGAATGAAAAGCAACATACATCCATACCTGTTGTTACTTGAGTATTAATTTCATCACTTCTTGTATTTTCCTAAAAGCAAGGAATAAAATTTAACAGAATTAGAAAATGAAACTGTCTACAGAATAGTTCTCAATTTGAAATTACTTTAGGAACTTACAGTATTTTAATGGGAGGATTCAAATATTCTCCCAATTTCCATTCTGTCTGGGAGACTAATGAGTGAAAATAAAGAACATTTAATCTTAAGGTGTCAAGATTACAAATGAACAGGAGCTAGGCACCTTGTAAAGGTAAGTACTCATGACTGCAAGCAGTCAGGTTAGCACAACTGAATAGTTGTCACATTTGAGCTGAGATGATGAAGCATACCCCTAGAGCAACGTTATCTTTTTGCAAATGCAAAATATAGCTAATTTAAATCACTTCCATGGTCAGATGCAGCCACCATCTTAACCCACTTTAAGCAGAGCATAAGTACATCTACTGTGAGTTCAGGCCAAAGGTTCTTCCAGCTCTGCGTTCCAATGGATGCTCAGGGAAAACAGGGGAACAGCACAGGTATACAGTAATGCTAGCTTCATAAAAATAGCCAGCTTCAACCAGTCTGCAATTTCAGGATACAGTACTTGGAATAAGCTAGGAGCGTGCAAAAGGTAAATTTGACTGGAGGGCAGTAATTTCTTAGATCAAGCAAAGTCGATCACTTACAGTCACATGAATTTGCCCTAGATCTCTTGATTATTATATTTTATTTAGAACATGCATATAATTTTGTTACTACCTTGAGAAAAGATGAAAGATGTTCAGGAGTAGCAGTAGCATTTACTTGTATATAAATCTACAGTGGGAAGATTTTTACAATCCTTCATTTATACATCGTTATATGGGTTTCTGACAATCCCTAAGGCTGACAGTAATCAGCAAGAAGCCTCAAAATTAAAGTCAAAGAAGGCAGGAAAAATTACCTAGTCGTGAGTGTTTGAGGTGTCTTAGAAGAAGACAAACCATTTTAATTTCATCCTACCTATTATCTACCATGCTTGATGTGTTGGGCTTTTGGAGATTCTTTTAAGATCTGCATATGGCTGTGCATTTTGTTCTTCTAATAACTACATAGTATAGGCTACTGTATGCTTTAGTCTGCAGATCAAAACTAGGCCTGTGCCAACTTGGCAATCTATTCAAGTGCCATATTTTGTTGAAAAAAAAAAAGCTTGAAAGAAACTGAGAGATAGGATCAGTTTTTTTCCTTTTCTCTTAATGCCATTTATTGCTCTGCAGATATGGCATCTTCTGCTGGCAGAAAAGGAAAAAGTTCCATAAAAATCACAATGGTATCTCTAGCAAAAATACACAAATTGAAATACTAGCAGCTTGACAGCAAATTAAAAAAAAAATTACCATTTCTGTTCTTTGAAAATGCTTTAAATTTAGACAATATATCCATGGCATCTAAGCCAGTCTGGCTGCAATGTAGTCACTTCATGATTTATCTGTTTTACCTTATCCTTCTAGTTCTCAATTGTTTGAAAGTCAGAATTGCTGGTGATAAGCATCTGACAAAAGCTTTGATAGTCAGCCATTCCATGAAGCAGAGAGCCAGCTGCCTAATGGAATATATTTTTAATTCCCCATCTTGTTCCTACTCTAAACTTCGAAGAATAAAGTTCATTCCTGTGTTATCATTGACCTCTAGCTTTCTGCATGGCTATATGCAGGTTTTTTAGTAACCTACTAGATTTGAAAATAAAAACAAAAGAGAAATTTGTTCTGAATGCTACCAAATTCATGAAGCCACTATACCTACCTTATTTAGGTTCAAATAAGTGTTCTCGTGTCCTGGAATGGCACTGGTATCACCCCTTACAGTAGCAGTAGTAGAGGAGAGGGAACCAATTTTCCTATGTGAAAGAAAATATTCAGAGACAGATGGCTGACAGTACAAAATACAGTATCAGAGATCACTAACATTCTTGAAGATACTGGAAATCAACATTGTCCAGTGTAATAAGGCATAATAAAAACAGTGCCTGAAGTGATTAGACTGGTTAGACTAAGGATTGCTGATGTTTTAGAAGTTTATCCAAGTAACTAAGCACGATTTGCTTATCACAAAGCCAACCTATCCTGTCAGAACTTGTGAATAAATTAAATCAAAATACTGGTTTTCATGCTAGTATAAAAGTGATGGGGAAAAATGCAGCATTTGCTAACAGCTTGTTCTCTTTCATTTTATAGCGTACTTTGCTCTGCAAATAGCTTTCAATTAATTATAGAAACACCCTTTCAATCTATTAAAACAGTGCTCAGAAATGGGATTGTGTGGAAGAAACTCAATGAAAAAAGAATGGATGTAGTCTCCAATATTTTCATTTCTGAATCAAGAAAAGTTCTAACAGACAGCAGACTTAACTTACACTGATATCGCAGTTGTTCTGTTTTCTACAAGACTATCTGAATAACTGGGATAATGTAAAGACTATATAGAAAGTATGCAGCCAAGATAGCCCACTTAGATTTGTATAGGTGGCTCTGATTTTGTAGTTTTTCAGTGTTTAATTTTACAACATATATGGATGTGGGATCACAGTCAAATTCACTCAGGTACCTYTACAGAACATACAAAACATAAATCTATATGATTCAAAGTCATTGCAGAAACTTCATGCTTAAACATTATCAAATTTTTTGATCTATAAAAAAATCTATTTGTGAATTTTAATTGCTACATTTAATTTACCTAGTATTTTTTAAATTAATCATTAAGTTCTAATGTCAAAAAGCAGATCTACGTTCAATTAAGTTGCAATGTCACATATAGGGGTATAGTAAATGCATAAGCTCCTTGAAGGTTTTAAAGTGACATAAGAGCATAAACCATCTTTATGATTAAGGGAGCAAAAAGGTTGCCTAATTGCTTAAGACCTTAAAGCTGCATAAGCATATAAACTGTATTAGTCCTTTTGGCTGTCACTGCCTTTGCATATGCATTGGAAGATAGGGACTTCTGAAGTTATGCATGCATGCAACCCCTTTCACTCAAAATCACAGAATTACAGAATGGTTGAGGTTGGAAGGAACCTCTGGAGATCACCTAGTACAACCTCCCCCTGCTCAAGCAGGGTCACCCACAGCAATTTGTATCCGGGCCTGCGTCTAGGTGGCTGTTGAATATCTCCAAGGATGGAGACTCCACAATCTCTGGGTAACCTGTTCCAGTGTTCTGTCACCCTCACAGGAAAGATGGTTTTTTTCATGTTCAGATGGAACTTCCTGTGTTTCAGCTTGTGCCTGTTGCCTCTTGTCCTATCACTGGGCGCAACTGAACAAAGTCTGGCTCCTTCCTCTCTATACCTTCCCTTCAGAGGCTCATACACATTGATAAGATCCCCCCTCAGTCTTCCCCAGGCTGAAGACTTCCAGCTCTCTCATCCTTTCCGCATATGAGAGATGCTGCAGTCCCTCAGTCATCTTAGCAGACCTCTGCTGGACTTGCTGCAGTAGCTCCATGTGTCTCTTGTACTGGGGAGCCCAGAACTGGACACAGTACTCCAGATGCAGCCTCATGAGGGGCTGAGTAGAGCGGGACGATTACCTCCCTCAGCCTGCTGGCAATGCTCTTCCTAATGCACCCTAGGATACCATTGGCCTTCTTGGCCACGAGAGCGCATTGCTGACCCATGGTTGGCTTGTTGTCCACCAGGACACGCAGGTCCTTCTCCGCAGGGCCGCTTCTAGCAGGTCAGCCCCCAAGCTGTACTGCTGCATGGGGGTTATTCCACCCTAGGTTCTTCTCTGCCCAATTCTCCAGCCTGTTGTGGTCCCTCTGAATGGCAGCACAACCCTCCAGTGTATCAGCCAGAACTCCTCCCAGTTCGGTATCACCAGCAAACTTGCTGAGGTTGCAGTCTGTCCCTTCATCCAGGTCACTGATGAATAAGTTGGACAATACTGGACCTGGTTTTGACCCCTGGCGGACACCACTAGCTACAGCCAGTTCTCAGTCCACTTCACTGTCTGCTCATCTACCTCGCACTTTCTGAGCTTGCTTTAAGTGGGCATCTTTGGCATCTACAGCTAAAATTCTGCTCTCCATGCAACACTACCAATATACGCCACCTTCTAGTTTGTTTTAAGATGAAACAGTGAACAGTGAACTTCCCTCTGTTTGGACTTGACACTGAATTGATTAGATACAAAACCAAAACCAAATCCCAACTTTAAACAGATGTCTTGGACAAAAATTACATCAGTTTTATACAGCAAAATTCCAAATGAATACYCCTGCCCTGGTAGACAATACAATGCATACCGTTACCTGGAGCAGAAAGCACTGTGGACAAGGAACAACACAGCACTGACTCCAGGTGTTTGCGGAAGTGAAATCTGGCTGTCTTCATTCATTTTATACCTGAAAATAAAGATGTTTGTACAGGATATGTCAGGTAGGTTGTGTATTCTTCCCAGAAAAAGTTAYAGACTTTACTGGTAATCTAAAAAATTAAACATTTGGTTTCTTAGAGCATATGTCAGCTGAAAGTTTTAAACACAGTTTTCCAAAATCAGTTAATCAGTGATGATGGATTAATGATAGTGAAGAGTAAATACAGAATGTGCTGGTTCCAGAAAAAACAGGAACCTGATGGAATGACAAACATTTCATTCCATCAAGCATTTCCTTGAGAATTAGTATTTAAGATAAAAGTAAAATAACTTACACTGAATTTAACTAGTGAAGTTAATATTAGAAAAACACCTGTTCCTAGCATTCAATCCAGTCATGTAACCACTGAGCATAATATCCTACTTGCAAAGTATTGGTTTCTCTTTCTTCCATGCATCCATATGAACTGGCCTCCTGATATATGGGGAGGCAAAAGCAAAGGAAGAAGAGACAGTGCCAGAACTGCATTTGGGCTTTTATTTCCTGTTGTGCAGATAAATTCAGCTCACTTTCTCACAGATGTGCCTATTTTACACATGAAGAATGCAGTGAAACTATCAGGTAGCATAGCTAAATCTTGACTTTGAATGATCTTAAAAAAGCCTGTATTCCATAGCCAACATAGAACCACCATCACGCCTCTCCAGTCAGTCTAACCTAACTTGTTGTCATTGTTTGCTTTCCTGATGTGGCAGATTATTCCAGATCAGAATTTCTGGAATTATCCTGAACCATTTTGTCATTTCTATGAACTGCTTTATTTCCTGAAGTATATTATGCGTAACCAGGAGCAAATAGAAAGATCTTAACCTTTTAACTTACCAAATCACTTCACTTTTCTCCTTGTTGGACATGTAACCTGCTGCTTTCTTTTTGTTACTGACAGCTTTGAACTTAAAGTAATAATTGAAGAAACTAATGCCAGTTCTGACTCTGGCACTGGAATGCACATCTTCCACCTGCCAAAGAGCTGCCATGTATTATGATGAAGCAAAGGCAGCTTCTCAACAATTCCTGCTGATGCTGCTTCACTTTGAAAAAATAATTGACTAGACCTGGGAGGTATGGAGTTTTCTTTCCTATCTTGTGATTCCATATGTGGCTAAGATTTCCATGCAAACTGAAATTGTTCCAAGAAAAGAAAATGAAGATTCCACTTTGCCATTTGCACTGAACTGTATCCTGTAGCATGACAGTTAAATCTTGTGGAAGATGTAGGTTCAAAACCATCTAGACATAAGCAGGAACTAAGTCCATGTCTCCAAAGTACTGAGGCGTACCTTAGTCATAGGCTTCTTGAATGGAGAGGACTCTAAACATTTCCTCTTCCTTCCAAGTGACTGACAGCTAAACATTTCAAGTTGAAGTAAACATTTTTCCCAGGTGATTTTTTGTATTCTTTTGAAGTGAATAACCTCAAATAAATTTTCAGCTTTTACCAATCTAAAATATATTTTTCTCCCCTCAATTTGATTGCCCCCCAAAACCAAACTAACCAACAAGTTTTTTCTATTAATTACTACTGGTCTTGTTAAAAGTTTTTGCTAGAACTAGGCAAAACAGGTCAGTGGTATTTGATGTAGAATCTGATGTGGGCAGATAGATGCCAGCTGGAATCGTAAAGGTGTTTCAACAAAACGCCTCTACTCCTTAGTAGGTAGGAGATGGGAAGGCATGGTAAAACATTCCTCAAAGCTATACAGCTTTTGGGTTGTGTCTCTCCCTAGCCCCCTCAAATTACTTGAATTTCCCTAAATTGTCTATGAGAAAGAAGAGCTATTTCAAAAGGAAATTATCTTCATCAGACTTGAAGGCAAGAATAAAAAGACATTTAAAATGAGCAAGGAACAAGAGAGGCTCTACCACAAATATAGGTTGAGGGGAAAAATACAGAATTGCAGAAAGGCACAGTTATTAGAACAGTACAAAGGTTAAAAAAAGACCAGAGGATAATACAAAAAATATAATCCTAAAAAACTAGCTGTTGCCAAAACAGTACTCTCCTTTGCAAAATAATTTAGTTTCTTTCTTTAAGACAAAACTGGTTGTGTAGTTTTTCACTGGTCATATCTTTTTCTTGTTGCTTACTGAATTATCCTTTTTTCTCCCTTGACACCTTACCCCTTCAGGCAGGCAGTGATGCCTGTCCTTCCCCTTCACCTCTTGGAATGGAATGTCTTTCCATTACTTCATCTTTCTCACTTTCAAGATCAACAYCACTGCTTAATCCCACAGCTCCAGCTCAATAGACTGTGAGAGGCTTATTTCTGTCTGTCTCATTTTAAGAAAATTAGTTTGGTAATCACAGAATCACTCAAAAATCAAGGTTCAAGGATCTTTTAATAGAAGGACAGCCAAATTCACCATCTGAAAGTACATCTAAATATAATTAAAYCTCAATCTGAAAGCCAGAAGCAATGACTGTAACATAGTTAAGTGGGCATTTCAATTTCCCTTTTCAGTGAATGTCTAGGATATTCAGCTACACATCTATAAAAGGCATCTCCTTAC
Source organism: Rhea americana (assembly GCF_003343005.1). NCBI lineage: Eukaryota > Metazoa > Chordata > Aves > Rheiformes > Rheidae > Rhea > Rhea americana. Next base: position 368,184 of record NW_028185450.1, read on the forward strand.
TAATGAAGGAAGGATGCTGACTAAACCTCTCTAGCCAAACAAGAACAGTGGAACAAGCCAACACTGCAGTGCCTGTTCTCAAGGCACATTGTAAGAAAAAAAAAGAAATGTGCAAAGCTTTTCAAAGTGCCATTTAAGAGCCTACACTGAAGCTGCTTGCCTGTTCCTACCTTGTGCCAGAAATTTTCATATGGATGTGAAGAAGTGTCTCAAAGATTGCATCTGTCTGGGAGAAAGAACCTTTATGTACTTTATTTTCTGAGACACACTGATTTCCAAACCAAAGATGAAGAAATAAGATAAAATAGGGAGCAGAACTGGCACCACATCAATCGCTGATAATGCAGCACTTTTGTCAGTATCAGCAGAAATTGCATTACTTTCCAGATGTCCTCCTAAATAAAGCATTCAAAATAAGGATGCTGCTACAGCACTGTAGCAACCACGAATCAATGACAGAGACTTAGCGAGTTTTCCTCAGTGGTGGTGCTGAATTATGTCAAAACCCTATTCTTGATCACATTACTTCTTTCACAAAAGGACAGCATACTGGCTAGCAGAATAATCTTGAAGGAGAGGGTTGGGGGGGAGGGGAGATAAATTGCAACTCTTAACTCCTACTTCTCCGTCACCCTTGACAGATTGCTCACACATCAGAAATGATACTTCTAGTAGCAAATACTGAAAAATCTACCTTAGAATTTCCAATATGTTCTTTGAAAGGTTAGTGTGAAATACTGGAGATCAAAATGTCTCTATGGAAATATTACTTACAGACATCTGACAGAGGCAGCTTCAAAATCCCACAAAATTACTGCACCATTTGCACTTCCTGTAGCTATCAAACTGCATCCTCCTGTTTTTAGCACATCAAAGCACTTAATTTCCCTGGAAGGTACAAAATTCTACAAAAGCATTAAAAAGGAGTTTTAGTTGCAGTAATGTGGACATTAGAGCATTAAATGTTTTAATTGTTAATTTAACAAGATGTCGAAATTGACAGTATCTACAGCAACCATAAATTCAATACACTTTATTTGAATGCTTCTGTATTTGAGACATCCAGCAGCACCAGGAGGAAGCAGTGAATGCTAGTAGTTGAAGACTCCCTGCTGCGGGGGCTGGAAGCCCCCATCTGCCAACTCAACATGCTGTCTAGGGAAGTTTGCCGAGGGCTCAGATCCAGAACACTATGAAGAGGCTGCCAAGGCTCGTCTGGCCCTCAGACCTGCCTCCCTGCTGCTTCTTCATATGGGTGCCAAGGACACTGCTGGGGAGTCCTGCTGTGTATCAAGTATGACTGCATGGCTCTAAGGATGACGGTCAAGGACATGGTGGTGTTCTCCCCAGTCCTGCCAGTGAGGAGGAAGAGTTTGAGGAGGAGTGAACAGATTCTGTAGGTCAAAAAGGGACCACAGGACCATCTTTGAGAATTGAGGACTGCTAGGAAGAGATGGGATCCACACAATGAAGTGGTGCAAAACCATCTTTGCCAACAGGTTGGCCAACTTGGTGAGGAGAGCTTTAAACTAGGAATGATGGGGGAGGGAAAGAATGACAAACAATCCTGTGAGGAAGAGGTGAACCAAGCTGATAAGCAAAAGGTGCAAGGTGGGCTGAAAGGGGCCTAGCTCAAGTATATGCACACAAGGAAGGAAGTAGTCTGCAAGACGGTATTATGGAAGAAGCACTCATACCTTTTCTGGGAAATCAGCAGACTGGGTGCCTCTCTGATGAGCCTGTACAGTAATGCGCTCAACAGAAGGAACAAACAGAAGGGATGAGGGGTCTGCATACAGTTGCAGGACAATGATCTCACTAGAATCATAGAGACCTGGTGTGATAGCTCATGCGACTGAAATGCTGCAATGGATTCATATAGGCTCTTGAGGAAAGACAGAATGGGAAGAAGAAGAGAAGCAGYTGCCCTTTATGTAAGAGAGCAACAGGAATTTACAGAGATCTGCCAGTTGAGTGCTTATGGGTCAGGATTAGCAAGCAGACCAACGTGGGCAACATTGTGGTGAATGTCTGGTGAGATCGCCTGCTCAGGAAGTAGATGACACATTCAGACAACTGGAAGAAGCCTCACGCTTGCATGCTCCAGTCCTCATGGGAGATTTGAACCATCCCAATATCTGCTGATGGGATAACAGAAGAGCACAAGCAATCCAGATTTATGCAGTGCACTGATAACTTCCTGACACAGGTGACAGAGGAGCAGATGAGGGGAGGTGCTCTGATGGACCTCACATTTACAAATGAGGAAGAATCGGTTGGGGATGTGAAGGTGGGGGCAGCCTTGGCTGGAGTGACCATGAGATGGTGGCGCTCATGATCCTGAGAGGAGGGAACAAGGCAAAATGCAGGATCACATCCCTGGGCTTCAGGAGAGCACACTTTGGCCTGTTCAGGGACCTGCTTGGAAGAATCCCATGGGAATCYCAGTCCTGGAGGAAAGAGGAGTTCAGGACACCTCCTGATTTTCTAGGATCACCTCTTCCAAGCTCAGGCCTGGTTCTTCGCAATGAGGAGGAAATAGAGCAAAGTCTCCAGGCATGAGCAAGGAGCTCCTGATAAAACCCAGGCATAAAAAGGAAGCCTACAAGARGTGGAGGCAGAGTCTGGTCACCAGGAGCAATACAGAGACATTGTCTAAGTGTGCAGGGATGGGATTAGGAAAGCTAAAGCCCACCTAGAGTTGAATCTGGTAAGGCATGTGAAGGACAACAAGAAGGGCTTCTACAGATATGTCAGCAGCAAAAGAAACATGAGGGAAAATACACGTCTGCTGCTGAAGGGGGCATGGGAACTGGTGACAAAAGACAAGGAAAAGATGGAGGTACTCAATGCCTTCTTTGCCTCTGTCTTTACTGATAAGACTTACCTTCAGAAATCTCAGGTGTCTGAGACCAGTGAGAAAGTCTAACACAAGGAACACCTACCCTGAGTGGAGGAGGATCACATTAGGAAACATTTAAACAAACTGTACATACAAAAACCCATAGGCTATGATGGGATGCATATATGAGTGCTGAGAAAGCTGGTCAATACTATAATGAGGCAACTCTCAATTTGAAAGGTCATGGTGACTGGGAAAGGTTCCTGAAGACTGGAAGAAAGCAAATGTCACTTCCATCTTCAAGAAAGACAAGAAGGAGGATCTGGGGAACTACAGGCCAATTGACTTTACCTTGAAGCCTGGGAAGGTGACAGAGCAAGTAATTCTGGAAACTATTTTGAGGTACATGAAGGACAGGAAGATTAGTGGGGGCAGCAAGGATTTTAAAAGGGGAAATCATGCCTGACCAATCTGGATAGTCTTCTGTGACTTCTCTAAGATGAGATTGGACAAGGGAGATCAGTGTACTAGATTTTGATTAAGCATTGAGAAATGGTATTAAAAGCTTGCTGTCTCAGAGACTGTTGCATGGTAAATCCTAGTATAGCCTAACTTTTAAAATGACAATCACTTTTTACTGATAGGAACAATGGTTCAAGACCATTCATAAAGCTCTTGGAATAGCCCAGAACAATTGGAATTATCCCTTGCTTTTGGTTCTTGTGTTTTAAGAACAGTTAGTTTATCATCCTGCCYGTCCATTCACCTGTCCTTTCTGCCTATGACACTATTGCTTTCCCTATACACCCAAATGCAATAAGTATAATTTGTACTTACGTATTCTACAGTTATTGAATTGTCACTCTTATTACTAATGTCTAGTACATAAACATGTCTTCTTCATCCAAACGGTATTAAAAACAAGATTAAGTGGACAGTGCTTTGTATTACATTGAAATTGCAACACCAGATCAGAACTATGGATTGTGTTCAGTGACATTCAATACCTCAATTGATTTAGAGCAAGTTTAAATCACAAAAGTAGTCAGAGAGTAAAATGCATCCTGAAAGGTTATTTATTAATCTCTAATATTTTGCTSTAAGTGACCCTGCTTGAGCAGGGGGGTTGGACTAGATGATCTCCAGAGGTCCCTTCCAACCTTACCGATTCTATGATTCTACAATTAATTTAAAATTTGAAGTCTCAAGTTTTGTATTCTTTCCAAAAATATCTTTTTAGTATTAACCATTGTATCACTGAGTATTTCTGTTACCTAAATAAGTTTCTGTTTCCCCTTTAAATGTGATTATGCTCCTGCCAATGATCTGGTAACAAATAAAGTAAAAGTAATTGCCCTGTGTATCGGTTGAATTCATCACTGTTCTATTTCACTGAGTATCCCCTTTTTCTTCTGTTATATGCTATAATGATCAGAGTGGTAGTAATTAAAGAACTTTGCTGTTACATGATGAGCAGTTTACTCAAATAGATTTTGTGTCCTTGATCTCCCTGAGATGAAGTTCAGTGAAGGTTCTCTCCTAAAGTCCATGGAGAAGGAATATGGAAAAATACTAGATGGGAAAGTAAAAAAGATACCAGGCAGATGATAACACTGCTGGAGGAAGGAGTCCTGGAGAGGTACAGCTGGAGATGACTATAAGTAAGGATACTCTGGAGTTGTGATATTTACATTCACTTTGGTTTCTCTATACTCATCCAAAGTAACGGAATGTTTAGTGCACCAACTGCAGCATCTTTCTCCATACCTATCCTCAAGCAGAAATAGCAGAGCTCACAAAGGAGTTATGTTTGCAGATAATCTCCTATTAGCCAGCAGCCTTTATTATGTGCAACTCACTGTGGCAATTTTAAACAGCAACAAGAACCAGAAGCACTTTTTTAAAAAAAGGCAGCAGTCTGCAGCTTTTTGCAGCACTAGCCACAGGCACTGTGAAAAAAAAATATTTGCTCTGGGAAGAGAGATTTGGCAAGTCATTGTTTAATGTTATTTGAAATTGGAAAGGTATCTCACCAGTTACATACAGGGCTAAGAATTACTTTAACGTCTGCCCAATCTTCATGTKCCACTATTACTGAAGATCAGTTTATCAATAATATTGAAATGTCAATATCAAAATATCAAAATATTGAATAATATTTTACACTTCCTTTGTAAAAGACTCATCATATAAGGACCTCAACTTTTATTATTTTCTACAGGAATGGGAAGTGCTTAATCCTGGAGACAACCATGCAATTGGTTATTAGGCAAATATACCCCACAGAAACAATTACCCTCTTACATGATTTATTTTAGACTTTTTAGTGTACTGAAAAATTTGGAATACCTATTTGGTTTTCATCCTGTTGTTAAAAGATGCAATTCTCAGTTGCACAGTAAATTTTTTACTTTCTGATCTTTTCTARATAATGTTGAAATTTGAAATGTTTCTCACCTCTGTTTCATTGCTTAGAGAACTGGTGTCAAGTAACAGCTGAATATCTGGAAAAAATTCATGTGCTTGTAAGGASTCAGGCTTCAGTGACAGAGACAAAACTGAATTCTTTTGTGGAAATGCCACTGCCTCGGGAAGCACCCATGTAACATTTAGACATGTTTGAACTTCGTTGCCCTATTAAAAAAGTTGACATAATAAGAGAGAAAGAAAGGATTTTTGTATTCATAAGTAAAAGATCAGTGTGTGCCAAAACCTTTTTTTTCTGTGCCAAACTACAAAAAATATTGCACACTTCACTTTGCACTTACTACAGTGCAAACAGAAGAGCAAGTTAAGATATTTCAGCTCACCTTGCATTACCTGCTAGTATATCAGAAGTTGACTAGCTGTGGAGTTTGGAGTTTTTTGATTGTCTGCAATTTAACTACCCACTTAAATCGAGTTGTTGCTTCAGTTACAGCTGCTTGTTTTATTAACTTTGGTAATCTCCAGTTCATATCTAGCATGTCAGCAAAGCTGGTGACTGTCCCACTTGTGTGAAAAGATCAAGGTCTTTGGTTCAGCCATAGCTCTCAGTTACTGATCTTTCCCAATTGTGCCTAGAGCCAGATGAGTTATCACGATAGTTTCTCCACCTATAACAAACCCACTCAGTATCTAGTTTATGCTTTAACCTTGATATCTCTATATTTCTGTTTTGGGAAGTGTTACAAAAATTGGCTCCTTGGGTTTTGTTCTGTTTTCAGAGATGTCTAGAACTCCAAAATGAGTATCAAATGTATCAAACAAGAAATTGCTTGGGAGAAGGACTAAAAATTTTAATCAGTATTTCTGTGTGGTTTCTAGAATAAAATTTACTCACAGCAGTATTTGGGTTAAATTGCTTTCTAAGCTGTTAGTAAACTGAATACAGAATATCTTTTACTAATTTAGAAATACCAGATTTAATTATTTATTTCAAGTTTTATTATTGCGAGATTGAATTTTCAGAGCTGCTGCATAAGGAGGCTCTCTTTCACTGCAAACTTCATGGAGAGAAAGCATTATATAGAAATGCCTGGTATGTTCCTATCTAGAGCAATCAGAATGTATTATGTTGTGTATTAGAGAGAATAAATCCATGTACAATTATAAAAAGCTGTTACCTCACGATCTTATAGGTTTTAGGGTTGTATGTTTTTATATACAGTGCTACAACTATCCATTGCAGGGTTATGGTTATGTGATTTGCTAGTGCCTCATGTATGTGATGTTAGACTGGAACAAGAAGTGCATTCATCAGTCTATGAACTTCATTAGTACAGGCTGTTTGACACATCCCAGATATATCTACAGGCAAACTACTTCAGAGCATCTGCTATCCCTGGCAACAGTATGGCAGATTCCTCCAAATACTAAACTCTTTTTGGGATGCTGCTCAAGTTTACCTTGCTACCTATCACACTTACATATCATATGCCTATCATTACCTATCACACTTAAAGCCTTTTTAAAAATGTAGTAATAATAATAAGCTGTATTTCTCATTATCTTTGACATATTTGTGTAAAAAAGTAGTTCAACAATTACACACCACAGTGCTAATGTACTTAGATTCATACAGACTTGGAAGAGATGCAACTGTTCCTTACCAACCTGTTTGTCAAGGTATACATTTTCATCACATGCATGATTTAGCAATTTCAGTAATAACACTGGGGGGGGGGCATTTGTTGGGCTTAGTATTTCAGAAAAAAGCTGAATTTCAAAAGCAAAAACAGCTTTTTACTAGCAGGAGACTCATAAGTAATAAACTATATACAAAGACAAAAGCTTGTATGTTTTTTCCTAAATGTATCATTGGCTAATAAATCTTGTTACTCCTTCCTACAGATCTTCCTTCCCTTTCACTCAGTGGATTTAAGGGTTCATACAGCGAATCTGTTTTAAGTAAAATATTCCAATCTTGAGGAAGACAATTCCAGAAGAACAATCTGTCTGATAAATCAGGCCTCAGCTGTATGCTCCAAATACATCCCGTTAATTTTTAGCTGAAAGAAACACAGAGTAGACTGGAAATTGAGCCAAGTTCAGGAATTCAGTATGATGTATTGCTGCTTTGTCACTTTGTATCAGATTTAAGCAGTCACTTTCCTAATTTAGGATTTTAGTAGGAAAATAAAATCCTTCARTCAAAATCTTTTCTGATACTGAGTTTTCTTGCAGGTTAATACCACGGTCATCTACTTTTCAGAGAGGAAAAATGCAATAAGAGGAATATTGGGCTATAGTTAGAGAGCTCAAAACTATCGGGTTATAGGCTTGAGGCCTTTGAGGTTTCTGATATTGAATCCTGAGTCATGAGAGTTTACTATCAGTAAATATTAAAYGGAGCCCTTATGGTAGAGATCTCTGGGATGGAATGGCAAATATCTGAATCTCAGTGCTTGATGGCTTAATTGAGACAATCTCTCTACACAGAACTGTTACCAAAAACTCAAGCAGATGATCTGTGCTGTTCCATGGCCTGAGGAGTACACTGAGGCTGACAGGCAGCTATGGAAGAGGAAAAGGTACAGCTGCCTCATGAGAACATGGCACTAGGCCAGAGGCACTACTGTTAAAGAGCAGGGCTTTATTCAAAGCATTGGGGCTGAGTACATAAACAGGATTTGCAGGAACAGTTCTAGTCTGTCTCAGCTGCTAGTGAACTAAAAACTCTCTAAACAAAGTAAACTCCATCTATAATAACAATGGTAAAAATTTAAAGCTTTCACTGTAAAGGATCTATAACTAAATGCTTTAGAAGTAAACTTCTTGTGACTAACTTGTGACTCCTTCGCTAAGCTGTGCTCTCCTTCTCCAATGAACCTAGCAGCCTTCTGAAGGAGTGTACTGAGTGAGCAAACTTGGGAGGGGTCTGAGGCTCTGGTTTGGGGCTTAAGGATGTTCAGCTGCCCTTGATCTATGTCTCAGAGTAGAGTTCTAGATGAGMGGCCTGAGAACAATGATGTCCTATACAAAAGGTTTCTTCTATTTAAAAAGAGAAAATACATTGTTCAGGTGAGGATCACCTCATTTTAGCAAAATTCCTCTTCCTCTTGTGTAGACTGTGTATCCTTCCCATACACTTCAAGAAGCCTCCCAAATGGATGCTGGTTCCCTCTCAACTSTAAGCCACTGCTGCATAAACAGCAGAGCTAATTCTTATTTCTTACACCACTCTGGTAAATCTGGTAAATCTGGTAAATATCTGGTAAATATTACTGAGATGACCTCTCGAATGCAAAGGAAAGTATTTAAACACCGCAGTTTTTAATGTTACAGCCAGTCCCAGGGATATCATTACAACAGCCAGATCTGGAGCTATTCTGATCAAAGTGGCCTCTGAGTGGTCAGTGTTACTTTACGCAAACCCCCAACACATCAGTGTCAGGGAATGGAATCAAGGTACTAGATATTTCTTTCCTAAGACATTATCTTTGGGAGTGATGTGGTGGCTCCTCTCCCTTYGTGAACTGCCAGCGTATATATTAGGTAAACAGGTAGGGAGCATTTGGCTATATAAACCAGCAAGAAAAAAATGGCTCCAAAGGGTTCTGCATGCAGTAGCCATAACTCAGTCTGTGCAGACTCTGCTCAGTGTCACACTCCTGGATCTACCTGTGCATACAAAATCCAATTTTGTCATGTGATATATATGCTATGTAAACAATGTGTATCAAATACACAAGTCCACAATACATTTATGTCGTTTTTTTTTTTTTTTTTTTTTTTTTTTTAAAAAAAAAAAGCTAATTGATACCAGGACTGGGAGTTGCACAGCTTCAGCATTGATGAAGCCTCAGAGTCACTTTGAAAACTTTCTCTAAGTAATTCAGGCCATTGTAGTCCCTTTGCATCAATAATCCAGAAGGGAGCATTTCAGCTGCTAATGTTAGTTTATGAAGGACGAAAGAAAGGAAACATTTTTAAGATATAGTAACCATATTCTGCAACCATGCATCATCTCACTTATTTGACTATTCCTATTAACTTTTAATGAGTAACAGTATATGCATGCAAAGTATGTAAGATCTTGTGGCTCTTTTCCAGCAAACACAGATTAATTTGACAACTGTGACAACATATTCAAGAATTGAATCATAAAAGCTCAATCACAAAGAGAAATGTTCATGTCCCATTATAGGGACATGGAAAGAAATGATCAGAATGCTGAAAAAGAGCAACAGACTAATAAACATATTAACACTTAACTAGAAATGCAGGAAACTAGTTTGATGGTATGCAAAAAATGGATAGCTCCCTGTCAGTTTCTAAGTGTTCATCTACAAATTAAGGAAAAAAAGTCTCTGTTTACCTTTAAAATTAGGAGCTACCAAATTAAATTACAAAACAAATTTACATACATATGCATATATGTATACATATATATGAAAAACCTGAATGATTTTCATCTTCCCACTCTGCTCCAAAACAAGAAGCACATGTTGACTCTGACTAGCTTTCAGATAAACTACTTGAAGCAGACGACGTTTATCATCTTTGCTCTGCTGGGACAAAGGCAAGGCTTTCACTTCCTGCCCAYTTCCAAAATCCCAGACTTTAACTGTTCCTAGACAGGAATGAAGAAGAYGTACAAAAAAGAATGAACTTTCAAGAATAACACGTTTTAAATTCAGAAACTTGAAATGGATCAGATAGGAGAGAGAGAGAAAAAAACAACTGAAGGTTCAGAGCTAGGTTGCTGATCTTTTAAAAGTAATGTTATTGTGTATGTGTTTCTTAGGAAAGCACTCTAAGGGAGACAAGCCTTACCAGAAAACACTTTCACTGCTAGCCCCACTATTTTTCCATCTTTTTCCATGTTTTATTTATTTTGTAGCCCAAGATGAAAGTCCACTGCCTATCTCTCTCTCGCTCTCTCTCTCTTTTTTTTTTTTTTTTTTGACTAAAGCTATCAAGAGCATAAGCAGAGTGGTGGACAGTCTGACGTAAGACTTCAAGATCTAAGCTACAGCAGGGAGCAGAGTGACCCAGATCACAAGACTTTATCTCACAGGATCAGTGAGGAGAAGGAACTTGAATATTCTCTTACGTGAAACAGTTATCACATATGACTGCATTTTTGTAAGGCTTGATAGCATTCACCTTCTGTCATACTCTTAAGATTCATAAAGGATGCATTCTCTGCTCCCAAGGATAAACAAGAAACATTAGTCTATAACTATGCTGTGTGGAAGAGGCTGTCTTCTGTCTATGTGAGGCAGCTTTCAAATATTTCATGTATTTTAATACTTCAGTTGTGTACTTCTGAACATTTGAATGTGAGCAGAAATCAAGAATTATTCAGCCATGTTAACAGATAACAGAATTATTAAAATTTGTGGCAAAATTCAGTGTAGAATTTGTGAATAAACTGGAGAGGTTTTGTCACATTGTCTAAAACTAATGCATCCTAAATAATGTAAGGGAAAAATTCAATATATATATATTCTAGTGTTCAGTGTCTGTAAGACACTATAAAATTTAGCTGAGACACTATAAAATTGGAAAAATGACTTTTTCCAGTATATTACAACTTAATTATTAAAATATCTGTCTGTCTTCCTGCTGCAGAATTTTGTGGACTAGTTCAAAATAATTATTTTTCCAAATTGGAAAAACTCTCCTTTTACTATGTTTGTTGTATAAATGCTAGTATACTCATTATGTTCTCATTGTAAATGGATCTAGTTTATATGAATACCATTTTAAACTAAAATGGAAACAATGTCTCAATATAGTAAAGAATGAAACAGAATGTAAACTTGGGTAATGTCAATGCAGTGCTTTTGAAATGGCAAACATTAACTTTGAAGAGGACATACATTTGGGCATATTTACCTTCATTTTAATGCAACTTTCTTGAGCTACAAGGGTATAAAATGCTAATGAAAACAATGTGAAAAACAGTTGAGTTGAGGTCATATGCATTCATGAAAGCTGATTTATATCATGCCAGGCAGGAGCCAGTTTTAGTAAGACCATGTAGGAATGCTGAGAGCCTAAAATATGCCAGCATTACAATATTAACTCTAGAAGACCCATAGTATAAGGGATTAGCAAATGGCTTCTAATGTAAAGTTAACTACCAAATTTTATATATATGGAATATTTTCCTCAAGAAACAAATGCAATACTTTTTACAGTTCAATTTACACTGGCTTATCTAAGTGTTATCACTGCAGAAGGATTGCAGAGCTCAAAGTATTTTAGAAATTGTGTAACAAAGGTGGATACTCACAGCCACTATTCACAGTTTAATCCTAGGCCTTTTGGAATGGTTAGTAAAACGAAAAATTGTCTACTCAATCTCGAATCATCTAATTACAGTGGTACCCAGCTCCTAACTCTTATGACGAAACACTTTCAGACTAACAGCTATGCAGGTAGTCTTTCATAAAGCAATGGACTAGTGAAGTGCCAGAGTTCAAGCAGCCTAAAATCACCTTTCAACGAATCAACTGTCGTAGAAAACCCAAACAAGACCAAAAAAGCCCATCCCCTTTCCCCCCAAACTTTAAGCTATGTATCCCTTTCTGTGCATACTTCTCCATTTTGGAGGACAGCCAAAAATCACTTCCTTCTCTCACTGAGACAGAGTGGTTCAAGCCAAATAGTTCTGACTGCTCATATCACATGAAATTTTAAGTAACATTAATGAAAAGGTGGTAATTATTTAATTGCTTTACCATCACATGCCCCAGTAGCAAAATGAAAACCTTTTTCTTCAATGGCTGCACAGGTCACTTCAATATTCAGCCCATGTGCCTCTTCAATCTGATATATTTGATATCCTGTTTCTAGCTCCCAGACCTAAAAAATGATATTAATTATTTGCACTCCATCTTCCAAAAAACTCACTTAATCTATTCTAGTTTAACTGCAGAAAGATGAATACTTCTAATAGCAATTTTTTACATCCCATGGAATAGGCTCTCTGATAGTTCATGAGATTCATTATCACAATGCTGTATTATTTCACTGAAACAATCGTCATTTCTCTGAAAATGTCTCACTTCCCAGTGAAGCCACTGTAGCATGAAGAGGTCTATATAATAGGCTATGAGAGAAACCCTTGTTAAGTCAGAGAGACTGTTGTTAAACATGAGTTTTTACAATGCAAAAATCAAGGAAATCTAAGAAAGAATGGTTAGATTTATAATTTCTATGTTGAATATCCAAATGAGGCTCTTCATAAATATTTGGTCTGAAAATGTAGGAATGACTACATCTAATCATTATCTAAGTCTTTTTGGACTTTAAACAGTGCCTTATAATGAAACATCAGTACAGAGTTTGGCCTCTGTAATGGAATCACTTGGATTTAACTGGATTTACAAAGTAGCTACTCATGTCAGATGCACTATTTGGATCTGATTTTCTATATCACTGAGTGCCCAAAACTATTTTGCAATTGTAATGGTTTTGTAGCCACTGTGGTCTTTGGAAGGGAAGATTTATAGTGAGAAATAACATCTTTATTAGCTGTATAAAATACAAAAACATTTATGCAAACAAGCCTTTCTCCAAAGAATTGGTATACATCAGTAGCTGGCCCCAAAATGTATACTACCTCTTCCTACAAATCTTGCCACCTAACTCCATCAGCAATTAATGACTACTGCAGGTCTTTAGTATCACTGATAATCAGTGTCACACTGTTAATTACATCAACAATGATGGTTATGTTTGCTGTGAGTTTTCAGATACTTCCACAGTGACTATTTTTCAATTGATTCAAATGTAACTGGTAGAATTAATAGGCACATTTAATTTTTTCAGTAATGTTTCAACACAAATAAATTTGGCCAGAGAATGCATCTCTAGCTTGACAGGATGGGAAAAGCTTGCAGATTTTGGAGACAATGGTTGCTGATACACCAGTATGAACATGAAAGTCACTCGACACAATTCAAAATTTGATATACAAGAACAAACATTGGTTAGGACAAAATTTTTATGGTCATTACCATTATGTATCTAAAGATGTCCTGGAAAAACTTAAAATCACTCAGATACTAATATTCCATTGAAATCAGTGGGTACTAGGCATCTAGGGGTTCTTAGAATATCTACTGAGTGACTGAGTTCATTTCTAAAACAGTGTCCAAACAACTGTCTCTAAGCGGCTGAGGCTGAAATGAAATAAATGAATTGAAATGAATGGAGAATCTTGCAGCCAGATCCTTGAAAGTTATTTAAGTTTTAGCTTTCATTGACTTCAATAGGAGCTAGATATCTACAAATGCTTGTGATCTAAGTCTAAGTGCTTTGGAAAATAAGATTTTTTTAGATGCATTTTGCTCACTCTCCCCATTCCAAATGCCTTACAAGCTCATTTGAACATAGCCAGTGGTCAGGGGACGGGAGTGAGCCATAATAAAAAGTAACAATTGAGAGAGGTTTCTATCGCCTTATTTTTCTTGTTATTTGGCTATTATTTTTAACACTTCTCCCTCACAGTAGGATTTGAAATCCTGAAGGCTCAGGAAAATGTGTTCTAAGAAATTATTTGGAAGAGAAAAGCAGCTACAGAAGGCCAGCAAATTGGCTCCAAGAACTGTTAGCCAAATAGGAACAGATTCAGAAAACAATACAGTGAAAGTCAGGTTGTGTAGTTTAGGCACACTGCATGTACTGGAGGAAATTTTCAATTTTAATCAAGGAATCTTTTTGTCTGAGAGCAAAATCTTTTACATGGTCCTGTTTATACAAAGTGATGTGCTTTGTTGTGCTAGTGTTTGTTAATTATGTCAGTGCAGGTCAAGGAAGTAGTTTTCTGACAAAAGTAATGATGTTGAAGCCMAGTAACTTATTTATCATGGCTTACCACTTCCCTGAAGAATGAGAGCACAAAACAGCTACAAAACCAATACTCTGAATTATAAACAACAATCACTCCTATTTAATTGGCCAATAACTTATATTCAATGAAAATAGCTGAAACTTTGCTTTTTCAGTTTAAGGGGTGACAACTTACACTCACCTTCAGTATTGACTCTGAGCAGACAGTGAGAATTTGGTGAAAAGCTCTGTTATAAACCACAACATTGATGCTTTTCTCATGTGTCTGTGGAACCTGTTTTGTATCTTGTATCACATGAGTCAAAGGATAAATATCAATGACCGATGAACCTGCACATGGTCAGAGGGGTGAGAATACGTGCATTTTATATAGAATACCAGTTATATTCCCTGGATATAGAAGGACTTTATATACACCATAAAGTTCATTTGAGTTCTTCTGAACAGAGTAAGGAATCTTCGCTGTTTCTTAAGTATCTCTGTTCCCAAAAACAGAAAATGTTCACACATGCTCCCTAACAAGACAAGAGTTAAACAACTGTGAAATATTTCCCTGCTTTAAACAACCACCTTCTCACCTTTTATGGGACCAATACGCTGACTCCAAGGTCATGGAGCTGTAAATTCTCCAGTCCTAGTGTGGGTTGGCGTGGAACGGAATGAGCGCAAATATATGAGACTCTGACTGGCAGATAACTTACTAAAGACAATTCTGGTATCCACATTCTTAGAGATAAATTCTATCTGCAGGCAATAAGKGCTTTTCAGTAGCTTCCTTTATAAAGCACTGGGGGGTCTGAATGGCATTTGCAGACACCGTCCAGTGGTCTCTGATCAGCATTACAAAGACAGGAAGGCAGATGGGGCAGACAAGACAAAGGAAAGGGCAAAGTTTTCACAACAGGGGCTCACAAGCCAGCGCACACATCCACCTTCCTATTTCAATTCCGATATACCACAGTTCTACCGGCAGCGGAGTAGCAGTTAGCAGATTTGTAGCAAAGGAGGAATTTGCCTAATACTTGGCATGAGTCCAGGCATACCGGCCAGCTTGGAAAAATATGGAAGGAATGCTGTGGTAATATTCAAATGAAGCATGAAGGTGAGCTGAAATCATCCATAAACATTGTCTTCTGTGATTTATGTATATAGTAGACTAATTGAAAATCTCCTCTGGAAAGTCAGGTACATAGCTGTGAGGATTAATTCTCCCACATATAGCCTCAGTCTCCCAGGGACAAGGAGACATTCATTTAGCCTTTTAATGGAATCACTAACAGAGTCCAGGCTAAGATTTTTGAAGATATTTAAGCACTGCTCCAATCAGTATTTATACGGGCAAAGCCACCTAATTTTTACAAGGATTTAGCTATGTAAAATAACTGCATGACTGAGCCTTGAAAATCTCACTGATGTAAATTTGAACTGAAGATCCTATCTGTGTCTTAGAGTGATGAAATATCCTAAAAAAATGGACTGATTAGTACTTTGGGCATTTTAGAAAATGACCTAGTAGCTGAAGTTCCTTAAGCTTTGCTCTACTGAGCAAATCCCTATATCCATTTAACAATTTGTGGTTTGGAGTCCAATGTATATATTTAGCCTTTTAAAACTGGAGCTTATTGGCAAACTGGGGTTTATTTAGCAGAAACTATGAGGTCACTGAAAAAAAAAATGTTCGTCTTCTCCAATTTGACAAGCTTTGTGCCTTTATTCCTGAAACAGGGATAGAAAAAACTCTCTTCAAAGACAATGACCTTATTTTCCTGGTATGTCTCAGGCCTCTATGGCCCCAGGAGGAGAGGTTCAAAGCTCAGGACTCTAGGGTATCAGTGACTACATCTCTGCAGTCTCCAGATTCTCTGCCTGAGACCCAGAAGGCTTCAGTCCCTAGGAATACAGACAGAGAAAATAAAATCTCACACTATGCTCTGGGCCCTCAGTGCTTCCAACGCCACAATGTCAAGAGACAGAGCACAGAAATTGTGGGATGAACTCCTGCAATATTTAATTCTTGATAAATCTGACAGTGCAGCTGTGCTGCAACCACAGATTGTGGAGTCCTCTGTAGCTACTCAGTTAAAYATGGAGTTTGAATACATCCATAAGGGCTACAAAGAGACCATATTTTGCTGCTTTAATCTCCAAATAGGAGGAGAGGGCCAAAGGAAGGGGGGAAGGATCCAGGAAGATCAGCATTTCAGTAGCTTTTAGTAAAGGACAAGGCTCAGTAAGGGTATGTGTATTTTAATTCTCCTGAAGAGGGGTTACCTAGGCTTCAGAGAAGCATTTCTCATTTACTCTGATTTTTTAGTTCTCTTGATGAATATTTTCATGTATAATTCCACATTGAAACTAGCACCATATTGGCAAGAATCACTTCAAAATGATCTTATCATGTGTAAATACTCTTACCTCCCCAAATTTGGTGAATCCCATATATCTTCTTCTTGTCCTCAACTTTGGTTATATGTAACTGTAAACCAAACATCTCAAGGGTGATTCACTCACACATTAGTTGTAGTAACATACCTGTGATAAGAGTGCGATGGTTATTGTCAAACACCATGGCAAAGATCTCCATCTCGCCAGGACTCTCTTGATTATCATGGAAGACCTGTAGCAGTGTTAGGGTCTGTATATCCCACACTCTAAAAATCTGGAAGAAGAGAAAGGCCCAAAAATCTAGTACTATATCATGTTTGAATTTTCAATCACTTTTCACTTGTATGATGGGAATATAGCCTCCAAAGAAAATCATGCGGTTACAAGTGGTACTTCTCAAAATCAGCATGGCAAATAAGAGACATTTTTATCTCCATTTTACTAAGGAAAAAAGACATACACACAAAAAAAATGATTTTCTTAATCATAAACTGACAAGTCCACAGAACTAGATCTCCTGAGAATCAGTTCTACTCCTTAATGGCAAGATGACTCCATTGTATCATGCTTCTCAGTCATGTAGAAATAAATGAAAATAATTTAAAGGCTTATATTTTGAACTGTTCTAGTGAGCAAAGCATACACCATCTGAACTACTGGGAATATAAAAATTAATTTGAGAAGATTCTAGATCAAGAATTCCTGAAATCTTTGACTGACAGCTGCTACTGGAGCAAATCAAGATCAGGAAATACCACAGAACGATCATTTCACAGAATCAGTAAGGTTGGAAGGGACCTCTGGAGATCATCTAGTCCAACCTCCCAAAGACTTCCTGTTGCTGGTTCCACCAGGGCTTGAACCCAGGACCTTCAGCAAGTAAAGCAGATGTGATAACCACTACATTATCATTTGTATGCACACAGTTCATAATGCCCTCCATAAGCAACTACTTCCAACCAATGAGGGTACTATTCTATAAGGAACACCATGCTTGATACGTTTGTTCTTATTTTCAGTACCAACAGAGAATACAACCATTGCCTTAAACTCTAGAACTTACAGGTCAGTGATTATATGTTAGCAACACTCATTTATTCCTGCCAAAACTGGTGTTGTAATTGCTGCAATCCTGTACAAACTGCTCTCAATTCTGCAACAAATTATGATGTAATTTCTCAGACTCCATGGGTTTTAGTGTGGTAAATTTCCCAGCAAGTTAATCTTACTATGCTCTTAAAAATTATTCTATCATCACCAATTAACTTCCATGTGCAACTCTCATTCAGTTACCAAAACTATAGTGAGTTTTATATGGACATTTGTGCAAGTTATTTGTATTTGTTCATTTGTGTTGTTAAAAGGCAAGGCTGCACTCTTTTTTTAACGTGAATACATGTGTTGGTACAATGCTCCCATCAGTATCGGGAGTGCCTGGGGCTTTGACAAAGGTGCTTGAATCTTTGGATGAAATGTCCCATGAAATATTAGTCTATAAAAACATATCAGCACAAACCACACCAAATATTCAGCTAAATTTAGTGGCTCAGCTGTGTCTCAGCCAGAAATAGCCCATAAATACTACTGCTTCCTGTGCTATCGTCCCTGGATGTCTTCCTCCCTCAGCTGTTCCTTATTCTTGACCACTCAACTGATATCTCAGTGGCTTTTTTAGATGATCTTGAAGCAATTAGTCAACTTCTWACTTCACAGTCTTGGCCAGGAAGCACGAAGCAACCAGCCAGCCATGACCAGGGCTAGGCTTCTGTTTCTCTAAGAGAACAGTAACTTTTGGAGGTATGATGAGGGGAAAAAAAAAAAAAAAAACTATGGGAATCTACATGCATTTCCTTGATTCTTCCAAGGATCTACTGGATGGTGACAAACATTATGGTAAAGATGAATCCAAGGCCAAAGATATCTGCTGTAGACACTTCAGGTGCAGATTCTTGCATTGTATTCCTGAAAACATACATTACCCACAGGTAAAGCAGCATAAGATGCTCTATTGGTACATGAGTTTGCCTACTGTGGAAAGACAATCCAGTAAGCCTCTTGAAACAATCCTAAGCATCTGTCCATAACAGATGGGCATTGTAACAAAAAAAGGAACCAGTGGAATTAGAGCACCAGTCACTGGACAGTGAGACTGGGAGTTATTTTGAAATGACTTGTGCTTTTCTGGTTGATATATTAGACAGCACAGTGGCTGTGCTATCTAATAGCTATCTAATATCTAATATCTGTGACTGTAAAAACTGAATAATATTGAAAAGTAGGTTTCTAGGGAAATACTATAGTAAGGTGAAAAGAATCTTGTCACTGAACTGAGATATAATATCTTTTCCAGAAACATCACCTACATCAGTTATAAAGTTGGTAGAACAACATAAAATACAAAATACAAAACAAAACTGAATATATGCAATTCTCATAATTCTATGGATTTTATTTTATCAAAGCAATAAGAAGAGTAAGCGATTTCACAGTACAAATGAATAAAAGTCAGTACTATTCTTTGCTGCTTGCTCTGCCATTAATTGCAGTACCACTTTAAGAAAATGCAGTCACTTAAAAAGACAGCAAAAACCTGGACACATCACAGCATTCAGAAATCTTTTCTCTTCCTCCCTTTTCTAGCTTGTGGGCACAGGATGGAGAGATTATGCAAGCCGCTGTTTCACATGAGTAACTTCAACACAAGGCATCACCAGCACGGCCATGAGATATAATGTCACTGCTGTTCATCTGCATCACCACACATGGCTGTACATGAATTCATGCACAAAGAGTGGCAATAACAAGCATKCTTATTTTGAACTTAGGAGGTGATGAGTGGGAGTTGCCTCAGGAATATTTCATTAATGGTTACTTTATTGTTCTACTTATTTATGGAAGAATTTCTGATGGCACCCTGACTAATTCCATGAATCCCTGAAATCCTTTGAAAATATATTCATGGTAAAATACTTCTAAAACCTGCAGACTGTATTCAAGCAAATAATACACAGTAGGAAAGGGTGGGAGTGCAAAGAGAAGAGCTTCAACTATTTTTAGAAACAGCTTCTTTCTTTTTTCCAGCTGTTTCCATCTAGTAGGAAAATCTGGTCTATAGTTACAGTTAAGTACCTCTACAATACTGGCTTATGTTAATGAAAAGCCTGTTGGTTCAGTTCAGATGCTAGCAGAACTGGCCTTGACCCACAGATACACCTTGTGTATATGATTGATACTAAATCTGCTGTGTAGGGACTCTTGCTTGAGTCCCCACATTGTGGCTAACCTTCTTCACACAGTAAGTAACAGATAGAGAGGAGTATTCCTGGAATGCAAGTTCCATTTTCTTTGTATCTTGGCTGTGAAAGCTTTAGCAGAATAATTTGTTATCCTGTTCAAGACTACAACCTGGATCACTCCCCTCAGTTTTGGGGTACTTTTCTTCTGTCTTTCATCTTTCAACCCAATGGTAAAACCACATAGCTACAGATGAATTTTCCAAGGACACTAAGCACAGCTGGTAGCCAAATTCCTCCAGAAGTCAATGTAAATTCATGTCAGAGCCTTTTAAGATCCCTTTAAAAATTAAAGTGYGCACATTTGCACACACAAACACTTTTCTCTCAAGCATCATCTACTTTCCAAGCCCTAAAATTCAGAACCTCATAGAAAAAAAGCCAGAGCTATCTCCTTCATCTGGTCTAAAGCCTATATTTGGTGAACATGTAAGAACCTGCAACATCCCTCTCTTCTATTTTTCTGAATACCAAAATAAAAGACAAAAGATACATCACAGCACTTACCAACTAATATGGTAGAAGCAGGGGAGACAGGACAAAAATGCGAAGTCGGGCAAGACAAATTCGCTAAATAAATATTTTACGTGTTCTGAGTCCAGTAAAGTTCAGGCCCCAGGAACACCATATCTCTTGCTGAGCTGTCATGAAGAGGCCATTGTGGAAACATTTTTTGACTCTAGCAGAAGTGAATACTCTTCTACTCTTTTCTGTCTGTCATTAACTGAGTTAGAGAAGGACTAAAGACAGCCAGAGGCTGCTGATCAGAAAAAGATATTGCTTCAAATTATTAGTAGTAAGGAATAAAAAAGTGAACTTAAAACTCTGCTCTAAAGAAAATATCTCAAAAACTCTCAAGAGATTGCAATAATTTCTTTTTAATGCTTGCAAATTCTCACATCTCTGTTGATACTTTTTATAAGTTAAGGAATATTGTTTTATGAAATGGACTGACTAGGTTCCTCATTTTATGGATGACTGATGCTGCAAGGCTTTAAAACACCTGTACGAAAAAAGTACTTCTGCAGGATTCACCAAAAGCTACCCTTAGGACAGAAAGAAGTTGCATGAACCACAATATTCATTGTAAGCAGAAACAGGAAGAGTAAGCAACAATTAAAGCTGATTTTAGGCTCATGTACTTAGTTTCTCTGCTCCCATCTACTAACTGTTCAGCTGTTTCAAAGTGTCATCAAAGGTTTCATGTTCTAAGTAAAAAAAGTTACAAATTCATACAGAACATCTAAGCCCTCAAGACAAAAATCACCATGTGTGAAGCACAGGTCAAACAGTAGTTCTGCTTACTGTGTTATTTAATATAGAAGTTATCTGCAGAGAGTGCAGTTGTGTGTCTTGTGATCCCTGAAGGTGATCCTGCGAGGTATGACAACTCCCTGTAGTTATTAAAAGACCTAGGAACAATTTGATGCCAATGGGATTGTGAGGCTAAACCAAGAAGGATTTAGCTCTAAGCATATTAATGCAATGTAGTGCAGCAGCTGGCACTATAGCATTACTCTCATCTTAGATACAGCATTTGAAACAATTTTCAGATATACAACTCTTTATTTACATTTTAAAGCTCCTCTATTTCTTCATTCCCTAGTAGAAAAATCTGTAACCAAGAATCTACTGGTCTGGAAAGGTATTTTTAAAATAGCCTATGCTCTAGAGCTCAGACTATGGGTAGAAGCACTATAGGAACCAGCATGGACTGAATTTACATCTAGATCTCTTTCTGTCTGCAGCAAATGCATATTACTTAATACTTCAATCATCAAATACTCGACCAGAAATAGAGTATCTACTAGATCCTTTCAGCTATTTATGCTGAGAAACAAAAAAATATTTCCCAAAGATATTTTGATATAGCAAGGACGGAGGTTTCCTTCAGACACTCCAGCTATCCATTCGCTGTATGCATGCGTGTTTGTTATAATAAATCTAAGATCTAGAGAAAGAAAGTATAACTATGAGCTGGAAAAGTACATTTTTAATTAGTTCTAATTCTTTTTACATTTTGCACTTTTTATTTGCAGACTATCCAAGGGACTAGGTAATTTGTATAAAGCAAAAATGGGAAAGGAAATAACAGAAAATCAGATAAGCTACATAAAAAGTCCAAAGAAGAACATTCAATGTTCTTGAAGGATCACGTAACAAGAGAATAAAGTTCTTAATATCTGGGATAAGCAAATAAACAGAAGAGGATAAACAACCTATAAGAACGCAGCAGCAAGGGAAGGATTAGCTTTGACTTTCAAAGCAGTATATGAAAAATGATAAATCTGATAAATATGTGGCCATATAACTTCTATGAAAGGATAACTGAAGCAGATATCCCAAATGCCTTTTGTTCAAATTATCTTGATTAAATTTAATGATGCTGATACACAGTACACTTCTGTAACAGCCCTGATTAGCAACAGTTGGACATAAATTAAACATTGTGCTTCCAGCTCATCTGCCCTCATTTTTCAGGAAGAGCACTGACTGTATTATAAATACATCCTGAAAACAATGTCATTTGATTTCAAAATAGGTTAGATAAACTTCCATATTAACCTGCACAGATGTTAATACAATCACCTGTTCAGTTCTGAACAGGCAAGAGAAATTTATGACTCCCCACTGGAATATCACAAAACAAACTTGCTATTCAGGAGACCTGGAGGGAAAGGATTGAAACTGATAACATTAAGGTTTGAGTAAATTTGTGAAAGAAAGAAAATACAAAAATTAATGACACATTTTACCTTCTTCTATGCTCTCTGAAACCCATTTTCTGGTTTCTGTCCATGGGTTCAATAACAGTAAGTTCATTTAGGTTCAGTAAGTTCTGCCCATGGGTTCAATAAGAGTAAAAATCAAATATATATAAAAGCATCAACTGCCTTGGCAGATTTCAACACAGAAGAGTTTATGTGCTTATATCCAGATGCCTGTATCGGATTTTGAAGAAATTATGAATCAAATGAAACTCTGCCATGCCCCAGAACACAGATGCAAGAAATCAACCTATTTATTACACTACTCTCCTAACACATGTACATATATGCATCCCTCTTTCAATATTAGCTGCCAAAAGGGACATTACATTGAAAAAGAGAAAGGCCAAAGAACATTTTGTCCATTGATTTGAACCACGGTTTTGTATTGGTTACAAACAGTACTGTATAGTGTTATAAATACTGAGAACATACTCCTTACCTTTACCACCTCTGATGATCAAACAAAATTGCAATTGTTTTCAGGAATTCAAGCCCGTAGGTCAGACTTGGCTCACCTGACTCTCTTGAGCAGTCTGATTCAACCAAACCACCACAGAGCAGTTCTAGTAAAAACCATGCAACTTCCAGTGCAGTGAATTTTGGCTTATCGACTTCCATCAACAACTCAGGTGGGCAAGACAAGAAGTTCTAGCCTCCATTGTTCTAGTCCTGAATCTCCACTCCACACTAAGTGAGAGAGGGTGGTTGTCCCTGCTTCACAGCCTTTGAAGCCTCTATAAGGGCTATGCAGTCTGGTCTCTGGCATTAGCTTTAATCTTCTTGTTTCAATAGAGCATTCTGGAAGAAAGACCTGTCAGGTAACAATCTTCTTACCACATCTCCAAATTTATAGCCCCTATCCCTATGACTGCTTTTTTTCTCAGTGGTTCCTGAACGCACTTGAGGAACTCTGTAATACAAAAAATTAAAATAATAAATGCTGAAGGACAGCTTCAAATTGCAGTAAGAGAATAGTTGGCAGAATAACCATACTGCAGAAGGGGAAACAAAGGGTCCACTTGACAGGAAGGAGGGGAAAAACTCTTCTGTCTAGACTGGAGTGTCAGTTCAGCTTTCCTTTATTTCTCTGCACTGCAAATTGCTCTCATATTACCTTACATTCCCTCAAACTGATGGTCCAAGTTGTGGAAGATAAATTTGTTCCTATACTTATTTGCAATTTCTGTCTGTTCCTGAAAACATGGGAGGATTGAGCTGCAGCAGCCAGTGAGGCAACTGCAGTAGGGAACTACAGACTGTACCAAGGACAGGAGCATTGCTAGGTCAGACAGGGAAATTCACTTCTTATGACCAGGCATCCTCATGGCAGGCTAATGGGAGACTTCTAAAATGCAGCTACTTCAAAGGTCAACTGGATGGTCTTGGCATCATTCCAGTCTATGTAAGCCCATTTCTTTCCTTTGTCTGAGTGGGCAGCATGAACAGGGGTCTGCACAGATTTCCAAAATTTTTCTGAAACTTGTCACAGTCCTTGTTTCTAGAAACCACATTTTATGGGAACCTTTGCTTGCTGTTCTTCCTCCTCCCTCAAGCTTCATGTAGACTGGTAGATCCAAACACATCCCAGAATCTAAGCTTAAATGATGGCAAGTGTGTCATTTCTCTAAGTATTGTCCAGTCCAGCTGGTCTGTCACTGAAGTCCATGGGTGACATCTGATAGACTTACAGGCTAAAGGCTTTGGACTATTTTTTAAAAAAAGGTCAGCATTGATCTGATGTTTGTAGAAAAACGCTGTAGTACAGAGAGAAACCAGGCAGATCAAGGACCTTGGTACAGGCTAGTCTTGCCTTGCCTGGCTTGAGATACCCAACTCATGTCACAGTTCTTTATCTACCTAGTGTATATCCTAAAGAAGCTGAGGATACTGCTTGGCTGTAATTCTAAGTCCAAGGGTAGCACTCTTTAAATATTTATAAGTTCTGTTAGCATTTCTCTTCAACAAAAAAAGGTATTGCTCTTATGCTTGAATAAACCATATTGTTTTACTTTCTTAGACCTAAGTAAAAAGGTATGGAATCTTTTTACAAGTGGGAAATACCTCACTCATACCTGTTTTTGTAACTCCAAAATGATACATATCAGTGAAATTCCAACTATAAACCAAGAGAATAGACTGTTGTAGCCATTTTGTAAAAAATACTTCCAGACAAATTGGTTARTGGCTTCTGCAGAATAATTTCAGTCAGAGAGTTAAATACAATCATATTTGCAGTTAAGTACGTACACTTCCACTTTCATGCCAACAAATTCATTTATGAATACAAGGTGCTGAAACTTTATCGGAAAAGAAGAGTCATGTATTACGCAAAAATATGAATCTGTATTTTGATGCAATGACACAGTATACAAGTTAGCACTCTCAAATAAATTAAGCAGTATTTTTTTTTTGGTAATATTTTCAACCAAAACGTAAGTTCAGGCACAGACACACTCTGAGCGTAGTTGTGATGAATGTCGTTCCCGTCAGTCTGTGACATATAACAAAAGGAGTAATTTGTGTTTGTGGGAAATCTCAGTATTTTCACTAGAATGATTAGAAACAAATATGTGACACTGATATTTTAATGGCAGTCAACAGATCTCAAAGGAAAATCACTGAGGCTGAACAGTAGATGAAAAAGAAATGGCCGTGGACTACAGCTGTAACTGCATCTATGCATACCGTTGTGTTTAAGGTCTTCTCAACCTGGAAGACCAGGAACAAACCTCTTTCTAGGCTTATTACATTGTAAGGCAAGGCCAGCAACACAGAATTATGACAATCCCAGTCTGTGTCGTCTTCTCTTCCTCAGTRTAACTAATATGAAGATACTAACTCATATGACTAATACAGAAATTATTTAGAAACCATGGCTCTGCCTGATTTGTAGATATTCTAATGTTATTAAAAAAAAGAAAAAAAGAAAAAGAGAAAGTAAGGTCAACTTTTGTGATAAGAGAATTTGATATAAACATTATTTTTGAATAGCTAGATTACAGCATTTTACTAGTAATTTGCTCAATCAAGAAATCCTTAAAATATGCAAGCAAATAAAGCATGCATGTTATAGACTGGTTTGAGGAACCTTCTTTTTTTTTTTTTTTTTTTGAATGGAACTGTCACTTGTATTCAATTCCAAAACAGTTTCTGTTATCATATGATGTTTGTTTTCTTATTACTGGCTTAGATTAGGATTACCTTTTCTCAGTTAAATTAAATATCACAGAAGATCTAACCAATGTTTTTCTACAAAGCTCTATTGCACACTGGCCAGAATGCCCCACTGTAAACAAAGAAGTCTGTTCAAAATAATTAACCTGAATTCCAGCTTTCAGTGCAACCTGTTTTAGTCTTTTTCATCACTAAATATAGTATTGATTTTTGACACCCAGGTAAGTGTATTCTCTCTGCAGATCTGTTATGGGTAACCATTAAGAAACCAATGTCCTATAAAAAACTCAGTACTGCTCAGACAGCAACTGTCTCACATAAATAGTAACTAATCAAGCAAAACTGATCAAACCTTCAGTGTCACTTTTATTTCCCTGGATGCATTCGATGCTTATTTTATGTCATCCTATGATTCAAGAAAGATGCAAGAGAACTCAGCACTGGCGGTAACAGTGGAGAGTACTATTTTTCTCTCACCTGCAAAYAAAGAAGCCATGCATATCCATCTCAGATTTTGCCACTACCTCTCTTTTAAGGAAAGGTTGTAGAAAAATATAGGATTGCCTACAGCTGCCTATGCATTAGATTGCATAACACTAGTTTGACTGGTTAATATGAAGRAGGGTCAAAGTGATCTCCTATCCAAGCTACTTCAGTGATAGTATTACTAGAGTTGTACTTCCGATTTTTAAACTTGTTTTACAGCACTAGAGAAATAGTTAGTATTTCCTGTAAGCTTACTTTACATACAGGGGGAAATGGCAGAAAAAAAACAGTAATTGATTTGAAATGTGTGAGCCTTTTAGACTTTTATTTTTCTTTTTTTTCAATTACCATAGCCAAAGTTTCAAGAATACAATGTCTATAACTGACCTTGATAGGAATCTGCAGGTTAACTACCACAATGGTACATGTAGATTTTACCATTATATCTGAATTGTACAGTACACTGAMACAACAGTGTACTGGAGTTCATCCCAGAGTCCTTGCTCCCTGATAATCTGGATGGAAATACGGAGATCCACAAACTGTGCTGCGAACCTCTCTTATATTGACACCTAGGTTCACTTAAGTAGAGACATGTGGGACAAGGATGTGGGATGAGGAAAATGGTCTATGCATTGGTCCTGAGATGATGTTGAATGGGATTCAGTGAGGTTACGCACCAGGATCAGACAGATGTATGGTATGCTTGAGATTCACAGTTTAAACAAGGCCTGGAACTATGAGCTATCATAATGAAGACCACGGTGTATAAGAATCTGATTTAAAGAAAATAAGTGACACTGTACTCTCATTTTACTTTTTGGCAAAGTGATGTCAACATACAGTGTAACAATTGTTTGTCATATTAAGAATTCTCCAGTTCACCCAGATGGTAGGTGGCATATTTATTATAATAAATAAAAGCTGAGCTATACTCTGCTGAATGAAAGTAACTCATGTAGTTTCCACGGTATTTTTAAACTTCGCCTATGTGATTACTAATTTATAGAACTTCCGACTTTCTGCTTTTATCACATTCAGTGGGACTGAGTATAGGTCCACTGCAAATGAAAGTTATTCTTCTGCCTATAAAGCTGGGTTTTTTTAATAGATTATCACAGACAGTAAGCTTCTTTATACTGGAGAGCTGTGTTTACTATGGGCTGCATAGAGCTATGCTGTAATCTCCATCCTTTCAGAGCTCTGTTCCATCCTTTCCCTCCCTTTCTCCCTCCTCTACCACATACACATGAGAAATGTCTGTAGACACAAGTGACCYGCTGAGTAATCCGTACTTTTGGAGTCATCTAACTCATGAAGTCAAGTCATGTGAACAGACTGGGGCAGTGTCAGAAGAAGTCATCTGAAACCCACTCAGATCAGCAACACATGAAAAGCATGCAGAACAGTCCTCTAAAATAAAGCACATATAGCTTAAAAATAATACGAATAAAGCAAGCACTGTGTAGGTCTAATCATGCCTTGGCATATTTGAGTGGACTTCCAAACAATCAGAGGGTTTTTTTTCAATTGTAAATCACTATAGGTCAAGAAGGTTAAATGATAGTAGAGTTATATGTCATAATAAAAAGCTTAACTCATGGAATTCAAGAGGAAAGCAGACTTCAGAAATAAAAATTGTAACTGCAGAAAACTGGGCACTGACTGAACTGCTTGCCTACATGCAAGTCCAAATAAACACATGCTAAAAAGCCTCACATCAAAAAGATGACAATGTAGTTCTGCCTTTAAATTATGACAGCACATTATATAACCTTTGGGTTAAAAATCTTTCACTTATTTCCATTCAAAACTCTGGACAGATGCTAGAGAGAAGGCCTTCAAAATGAGCACAAAATAGCTTATTTTTGTCTGTTTTCCTAAACTCCCTGAAAACTTCAATGTTGTCTTTAAGCTAGCATGTAGTTATCAGTAACTTTTACTGATGAAAACTAATTCTAAAGAAGCCCTGCACTTCAGAAGCTGAGAGAACTCTACACTTCTATGAAGTTTTAATTTTTGATCTAAGGTCAGCATAATCATACTGTTCTCTTCATAGAGACATTTGATTTGTATCTTGGCTATTGTGTGGCTTGAATATTTCTTTTGATACTTTACTAACACTTTGATGCCTCCGTCCCCTCTCCCGGGTTTCCAGTATATCCTGTGCCGGTATTAATCTTTGGTTTCCATACTCTGGGATATTAAGWCTTGCGGTTAATAATCTCATAAACTGGCTTTCCATTGTAATAAAAATTGCCCATGTTTACTAATTTTTCATCAGTGTTGCAAAACTATGGTTTAGGAGTGCTTTATTTTTCCATTTTTATATTAACTGCTGCATACATTCATGCCCTAAATTATGGAACTAAGGTTAATAACATCCACTAAATCCCATTCTGCTTGTAATTTATGCGTAATGTTTGTGGTACCTTTAAAACCATTCAACGAAGTTTTGGAACCCCCTAATGCAGCCAATACCTCTTCAGATGGCTAATGTCTGTTGCAGCAGAGGCCCGAATCCGAGTCAATCTGGCCCCTAACTGCTGAACTCTATATTATAAATCAATAATATATATGGACTGATAAATACTCTTGAGAGTACATGTGCGAATGTCTTTTCACTCTTAAAAGACCTTTGAGGTCAAATCAGGGCAATGCAAGGCACTTACTAAAATTCTTCATTTGGATCTTTTTTTAAAGCATTTTACAAATTATTAATATACAAACATGCTATACCCAAAACATACCAAAGAAGACTGACTATGAGAAGACTAACTGATTTTCTTAAATACACACAGGAAAAATATGTTTGTTAGCTTGATACTTAGGGGGCTGTTAATCCCCAGGAATTCAATTCACATCATTATATCTTAAAAGCCATGTATCCAAGATAAACTCTACTTGTTCTTTATAAAGTAACAGATAAAGGAATATAGAAAATTACATGTTACTGATTTAGGAAGTGAAAGTGGAAGTTAATTACAATACATGTAATCTAACTTCTACAGTAAAACTGTTTGGGGATAT
This sequence comes from Rhea americana, assembly GCF_003343005.1. Classification (NCBI taxonomy): domain Eukaryota; kingdom Metazoa; phylum Chordata; class Aves; order Rheiformes; family Rheidae; genus Rhea; species Rhea americana. The sequence continues at coordinate 397,454 of NW_028185450.1, forward strand.
TTTCTGCCAAAAGGTTCCTAAGTTTGTTTCACAGGAATGTGATGTGAACTGTATTTTATGTTCTCATTGTCTGGCCCTGGGCCAGTATTAAAGACATTTAACACACTGCCCTAACCTTGAAACATTTTAAGAACTTTTTTAAACAGATGTAGACAAAATCTACCTCTTTCTCTTGAGCAATTAAGGTTCCTGCTTGCAGTAGAAGAGGTGTGTGTACAAAACATCATCAGCATGTGCCTGCTCACAACAGAAAAGATCACAGAATCATAGAATCAGTAAGGTTGGAAGGGACCTCTGGAGATCATCTAGTCCAATCCCCCTGCTCAGCAGAGTCACCTAGAACATGTTAGACAGGGTTGCATCCAGGTGGGCCTTGAAKATCTCCACAGAAGGAGACTCCACAACCTCCCTGGGCAACCTGTTCTAGTGCTTCGTCACTCTCATAGTGAAGAAATTCCCCCTCATGTTCAGGCGGAACTTCCTGTGTTTCACTTTTTGCCCATGAAGGTAAAGAAAGAAAGATACAGGATAGTTTCTTAATTCTGACATAGCATTTTATTCTGCTGTGTTGTACATATCATTTGGGCTTCARGTCTATGTCATGCTCTACATATCGCTTGGCCACAGGACAAACTTAGCTAGCTAATCCTAACAGAGAAGCCTGTAGGTGGCCCCACTGGGGATCTGACAGTGACACCACAGGCATGCCCTTTTCTTTAAGTGAACCAGCACACTCTCATGTGAACATCCTTTCACTTGACAGTAAAAATGATGAACAGAATTGTTTATTTCTAAGACAATCCTATAAATACTGTAAAGACCACTATGCGGGTGAACCTCTCCATAGACAGGATCTGTACCTCATTCCACAACCTGACCTGACTAGAGGTCTGTCCCATGGTGCAAAACTCAGGGTTCCCATAATCTGAACAAACATTTTTTCCTTCTAGTGTTAGTTCTAATAAATGGCATTTTAATCAGTACCTTACAGAATGTCTTTCTTATTGAGATCACATCAAATACTTGCATCAATACATTACAGAAATAGAGAAGGAAAACAGGATGAATGAGAGTATCAGATTTGCTAATTCATAAAACAACAGGATATCCTCCCTCATAATGACAATGTGAAGAATGTCTGGGGATACCAGCACTGGGGATTTGTGGCAGTGACTCACATTCCAGTCATTGGATGGGAAGAAAAGCAAAGAAAAAGAGCTATTTTGATTATGGGGAATTTCAAGAATATTTTCAGATTTGCCTTACTGTTATTTTTCATTTATGTTCCTTGGCTAATGAGTAACAGGAGCTAATGCTTAGCTGAACTCTCAAAACTCCATTAGTCACATTCTGAAGAATATCCATAGCTTTCAAGTTTTCCTTTGTTGGTAATGGCTTGCTCATTCCTTAGACCTCCTCCCTACTAAAACAAAAATTCTACTTGAAGAGTGACTAAAAGAGATATTTACCATCCTTCTAACTACACTGGAGGATAAATTATCCCCAGAATTTTAGTCATCAATAGACAGAGAACATCAAATCGCATTTAAATTTACTTCAGTGTTGCATGGAAGATGACTTGTTCATTTCCCTAAAAGATGATGGACTAATTCACTCAGCTGAATTTGGGCTCAGTGGTTAGCTAAGTTATGTGGATGACACAATTACAGGAAAATAGTAGATATAAAAGATAAGTGAGAAAAAAAATACGTCTTTTTACTGTCAGGAACAATTTCAACATCAGACACTGATTCCAGTTCATTCTCAGGGGTATATAACAGCATCCCAACTCTGCTATCAGRAAGTATCTTTAGCCCAAATCATCCTCATAACACTCTTATTCCTTAGGCATGGAGACATAAAGAGTCTTATGAAGTAAAATACACAAGTAAAGCTTTTCGCTTGTATTATTTCTTAGTATTATTATTGAAGATATTTCTAGGACACCCATACCCCCATACTGAGGGTTTGTTAACAATAGTTAGAACACAGGCACTTATWTTTTATAAAATAAAACAGAGTGAAACTACTCTCTTTAATAGAGAATTATGCTTTATAAAGACTATTAGCCTAAGCCAGGAGACTCAACCAAAACTTGAATGAAATGTGTAGGATTTCTAGTATCTATTGACTATACCTCCACAGAAAAAATAGAAATGGATGCAAAACACATCCTAAGCCTTAAGGTTAGCTTTTTTCCTTGGCTCTCCTTTAGGCATTCATAAACTGCCTTGCTACTGATACCAATTAGTAAGTTGGAACTTCAACTTAGAAAGCATTTATGTTTTATGAAAAATACAAACAAACATCATAGAGCTATGCATAAAAGAAGTACAGCCTAGAGGATATGGGAAGTCGTTCCATTCTACTCAGAATCTGTAAGAACTCAAATGAGAATGCAGTTTTTGGCCATGTATTTAAGAAATTATATGCATGAATTGGAAGAAATCAAGGAAAAAGATTAGAAATTCTCAGAGATCTAAAACCATAACCTATAAGGAAAGAACTCCAGTCATTCAACCTACAAAAGGAAAGAGAAAAGCTGACAGTTTCCAAATATAGGAAGTGAAAGGAATAAACTATTGCCAGCAAAGAGAAATGGAACAAACTGTTCTCTGCATTTGCTGTGGCTACTACAAGTAATATTGGCCTTAAAATTGCAGCTGGGGAAATTCAGGCAGGATGTTAGAAAAAGCTTTATGAAAAGCTTTTTAACCTTGGAAATAATGGAGCTGTGGGATACATCATTTAAGAAGTGTATGGTGTCTACCACTGAAGCTCATTAAGAACAGGCTAAATAAACATCTGTCAGGAACGATATAAGTATAGTTGACCCTACAGTAGGGTATAGAAAATGTGCTACGTGATCGCCTAAGATTCTTTTAGACTTTTAACCTTTCTCTTTGACTCTTAGTTTCTCCTGTTCTATTAAAAAACACATAATATCTAAAACCAGCTATTTTATAGTCAAGTATTGTGTGGCAACAGAAAAGCTATACTGAAGATATTACTGCATTTTATTTCAGGATGTCAGTAAAGTAAACCTAAACTGCTAAGTAACTGCAGTTTTACTGGTAAGTACAGAAGACAAGCTACAGAAAGAAAAGTCTGACTCATGTTCTTAAAGATACTAAAAATGGCTTAATAGTATTTTTAGATATTTAAACTGCACTGAAAATAATGTCCAATTTCCTGCTCTTAGTATAGATGCTTATCTTTTCAAATAAATTATTTGTGTATCATTCATCTCTCAAATCTTTTAAAGAACAGCTAAAAATAGTGAGACATCCACCTACTGTAATACAAAAGGATTTTTTGTACTGTTCTTGTATGACATATAAAAAATTCCCTTCTTTCTTTATCTTGCCCTTGCTTCTCCRCTGCTGGAATCTACGATTGTCCACCTGTGCAACTACAACATTCTCAATACAATTATTTCTTTCAGACAATAAAGATAATTTTTGCCTAGTGCGAATTAAAAAAATGAACTTGACTGGGAAGAAGCTTCTATTGTCATTCACCTCTCAATTCCTGAAGGAAATGGAAACAAACAGTGCTCACACAGAAATTTATAGTGATCATCATTCTGTGATTCTGTGATCCTGTGATCCTGTGACCTGAAGTCAGACACCATAGGTTTCAATACTATAACTTTTTATGAGTCAAACTGTTATTCTGTGAATCTTTGTCTTTCAGGTATTGTCAACACAAGAACCTAGTATCAGGATCAAAGAAAACCCATTATTTTCCTGCATCAGAAGCAAATGAGGTTTAGCATGAAGGAAAACAGTAGCCTCTATACTGAAAAAGGAAAAACTAGTTTTCAAGGTGATTAATTTTCTTTTTCTGGACTAATTTCACTGCCTATTCCCTTCAAAGGAAATCATAACATATCCTTAGACCTCTGTCAAGATATACCCCTTTCTAAGTGAAAATGAGCTATCAGGGTACAGTAGAAGGCACTTTAAAATTCCTTGTAAATGTATACACTTCTCTAAATACTTATTTTCTAAATGCACATTTTTCAAGAAGAAAATCAATTTCTTTTTGAAGAGATTACATCTCAAGAAGGGAGGTCAAGCTTCCCCTTGATCTAAYAGATGATACTTGTTTCTTCCAACAAGTAAGGATGGGAAGTGATCTGTCTAGGAAACGTGAGAAATTTCAGACCTAATGAGGGAGGTGGCAGTTTTGTTCCTCTTTGGAAAAACAATTAATTCTGCCACTCAAAATTATATTCCTGTTAGTGTTTTATTCATTCATTCTCCTTAGGGGTGACCCTATCTACACTCTGAACATTAGCATCTTATTTTTATTAGGTCATATATACTCTGCCTACTCTAAGTAGATACCACTGCATCTAGTGTTTTCTGCATGAGGCACTCTGAGCACTTTGATAGGTACATTAATCACTCTTTGCTGACTTCAGCATAGGTTTACATACTACCTCCAGTTAAAGGCATTCTACTATTTTTAAATTGCTTGAGTGAAATCTTAGCCTCACTCACATAGGAACAAAACTGGACTTTTTCAGTGATCCAATGAGATTAGGACCAGACACCAACAAAAATTGTAACTCAAGTACACACTGTTACTAGCATTTACTGCATTGATTTCCATGTTAAGGATAAAGTGTTTTACCTTTGCAGAGGAAAGGCTGATGACATGCTGATCTTTTTCATTCGTCACGATTTCCACAACACTGTGTAGATGTCCTGGTAACTTTCCTATAGGCTTAGTATTAATATTAGGATGCCATATACGGAGGATTCTATCATCACCTGAAGGGAAAAAACATTTTATGTTGAGGGAGATTGAATAGTCACTGATATAAATGAGCTTCTTAATGGAGAGCTTAGAGCTCAAAGCCTCTACTTTCCCTATGTAAGCAAGTCCCATACAAGGATGAGAATTTTTCATTCTAAGGGCTGGATTCCAACTTATGCTCAGATCTCTTTTCACCACTTATTTCCCGTACTTGCATTAAAGCCCACATAACTCACTTGTACTTCAAAATCATTTAATTTTATCAGAGGAGTGCCTAAGGACACTGGCTATGACAACACGCACTATTCCCGTAAAGCAGAATATTTCTATTAAACACAGATTTGGGGATCAGATTTTTTTTTTCCTTCAAAGATTTGATTTGGAAAAAGATCAAAATAACAATGATGTCCATATGACCAGATAATGAAGGGATGACAACCTCTAATGGAAGGGGGTTGGTGTGAAGAACAGGAAGGGCAGCACACAGGAAAGCTGAGGACAGACTGCAAACAATAATTGCTGATAAGAGATTTTGTGTCTTAATGTAAATAAGAGTTTGGTCTTTCACATCTGTTTGTATTTTGAAACAACAAATTCCTTAAAATTGTGGGCATCACCTTTGATTGCATTATAGAGGAGTCTTTTGGTACTATATTCATAATAATTTTCATAAATTTTCCAATTAGAGAACAAAAATGATAAAAGCATATCAGTACACTCCTCACATACAGATGCGAACACAGGTATCCTGAAATATTTGCTGTTTTTCATTAAGTGTTGCAAGGGAACCTGAGCCCACTTCAAATTTGACATTAGTGCATTAGTATTTTAACATCTGATTACTGACAAATATTGCAATTCTATTATTCATATTTAACCACTGTAAAAGTTCAGCCTTGCATTAGCTCAGCAGTCTAAAATCTAACTACTTAGACACACACAGATGAAACAGCTACATTTAACCTAGATCTTCCTTTGAGGATCTCAGCTTAAAGTCAAGTGCAGAAGCCAAAAATGCCTACACTGGGAAGTACACACACCAGAAGCACATTCACAGCACATAGCACCCAGCCTCATGACTGTGAAGCTCAAGCAGTTTTGTTAACAAGAACAGTTAAAGATCTGCTCTTTCAGTCTGCTCTTCAGGGATCTTCCTTAGGCTTGCTCAACCCACTGTCAACCCAAGCTTAAGCCATGGGTTGGTCGCTCCCTCTCTATAGAGATGTATCTAGTCCTTTTCCTCCTAATACAGCAAGATGTGATTCATTTAGGAGCACCCTGTCTCCCCTTTCCTCCATTAACTATTACTGTTCTCTCAGTTAAATTAATTCTATTGTTTACGCAGCCTCTCTTTAAATGACATTAGACAATGTGCTCTTAAAATAGCTACAACCAAAAGCCATCTAGTTTTATGCCTGTCTTTTATTCATAGGTTTGGCTGAGAACGGGATCATGCAAACAGCTATACTGGTACAATGGAGAGATGGATAACTCCTGCAAGGAAAAGGCAACCCAGAAATAAGTAACTCATTGGTAGTAGCTTCAAARGGAATCAATTGCCTTCAGGAGCACTTTGAGGCAAAGCTATTTCAGATTAACTGTCTGTTAGTATGCCATGCTGTTAGTATGGCAGGAATTCTCTTTAAAAGGCCAAAATCACACAAGGAGTTTGTGAAGCTCTTTTGGATGGTTATAATGCAGGACACAACGAGTCCCTGCTAATTTCCCCAGAAGTTTTGTCAAGCTGTTGTAGATATGCCCAGCTACTTAGCAGAACCCTCTGACCAGGTCAGAATACACTACTGAGAAACAAGACTATGGGAGTGAAACTTAGCTTGCAGACCTCCCAGGAAGACAACATGAAGAGAAGATATATAGTAGACAGGAGCCTCCAGTGAGCCTGGTGAGATGAGTTCTAGTGTCAGAGGGAACAAATAATGGCTCAACAGCATGCTTTCTAGCAGCCCCAAATGGAAAATGTAATGTCTTAAAATGATGCTGACCTAGGAGCCGTTGATTGTTTCTGACCAATTTAACTGTCTACTTCCTTCCTTCCTTCTTGTTCCTGAGGAACAAGATCTTCCTTAGCCTTCCTAATTGGTCTGTTCTTTATCTCTTTACGGTGATGGCAGATAAAGGGAGGAGAGGATACTGCCCTTTAACTGTGCTACAGAGATTTTCTTTAAAAATAGAATCACTAATTCATGTTATTTACTTAAGATATAAACATGAAGAACAATTGTCATTAGGAATGAAAATGCAGCAAAAGTCAGATTAAAAAGGTAGGCCATATTGTTGCCTTTCCCCAATAAAAATATTGCTTGCCTCTTTTGTGAAATGGTTGATTAGTTTGTTCCTTTTACTGATGTTGAGACAATAGTGCAGTTGGTTATAGTTGCAGTGTTCTCTCTCTGTCTGAACGAATGCCAGATTGGCCCTAGCACCGCAAAGCCATGTGCTCATCTTGCCCTAAGACAGACTGCTTTACTGCTTCACTGAAACATGTGCTGGAACATTCACTCTCTATGCTCCAAATATGCCTCTGGCACTGAAAATCCTGACATAGAATGGGTATTAAACACATTCAAGAAAAGCTTAAACAAGATATATTAACTGTCTAAAAAATACACAGCAAATATTTAAGATTTTGTGAAACCAATGCTCTGAATCACAGTAGGCTCCATTCAGTGTATTCTCTTCCAAGATAAATCAATATGAAAGCAGGTAGTTAGGGTTTTTTAAAGTCAGGTTTTATGATCACAGCTTTGCCCTAGCTAGATGTTAAGGATTCCAAAACATTCTTAGAAAGTGTGATCCTTCACCCTTTGTCAAACTGTCTCCCTTGCTTATACAGTTTTGCAATTTGTGTGGTACTACAAATCTATGGAGATGTCTCCATGATGTTAAAATGCCATATAGAACAACAGGATTTTTGGAYTGAGAACTCAAGCTTAACTCAGCCTTCACTGATAAGCTAAAAATGAAAAATATAGCTCCTGGATTTTTTTTCCGTGCTGCTTCTCACACAGAGGAGGCCCTCTCATCCTTTAAAGCCACTTCATTGTCATTCCTTCAAGTCTGACTTTTAAATACTCCTTGGTAATGATGTCTGCAAAACCACTTCAGATCAGTTAGACATCTGGTGAGCTAAGACAAGTTTATGTCTCTATCATATCGAATAATGTCTCTTCGTTCTTTTCTCTGGGCTCCCTTGTCTGCCTTCATGTATTCCTCTTAAATTTAGCATGCGACACAGAAAAGACTTTCTCCTATGCTTCTGCAGAGCTAGCATTACTGAAGTCCTTGGACAAGATTCCTAAAACTAATATTCCTGGGAACTCCTCAATATGCCATTGCTAATTTATACTGCCAGTAAAAAAACAAATAAAAAAACCCTGAGACTTTACCAGCTTACACAAAGGTTACTGAACAAATGCTTGCTTTTATCAGTCCTAAGCTGCTCTACTAAGTTTTGCTTCCTCTTTATTTCTCACAAGAGAGTAGCTGGAATCCGAAAAACTAATGTTAGAAGTTGATTTATCATATAATTTAAAATTGATCACCTCCAGCTTTTATATGCATATATAATTTGTTTCTTGATGTAGCTATTCCCTAAGGTGATGGTTAAGATACAATTGGAATTCAAATGGATATAGAGTAACAATATCACTTTAACACTGAATATAATACTAATGCAAAACTTTTCACAGAAAAGTTACTCTAAACTACTGTGGGTTCCATATTTTATGACACTAAGGGGCATATATCATTTAATGGTTAAAGAAGTATAGCTTTCATCATGAAAGGTGAACTCTGTCTCACATTTGCTTCTTATTCATGAGCATAAATGTCAAATGTCTGGAAGGCAAATTAAGCTGTGTCATAGTAGTACAGTCTCCTGTTCCAACAGCAACTCACGAGTTTATTCAAATACAACTAAATAAATGTGATGGAAGAGCAGGGGAGTTAAAAGATGACTTTTCTCATAGTCAGTTTCCAGTGTAAAAAYCTGTTGTAGGATCCAGTATTTTGCTTACCATTTGTGCTATAAATGCTCGGCTAAATAAGAAATACTGTGACTCAGAAAAAGTGGCTAACAAATTAATTCTTGTTGAACACATAAGAAGCTGTACTGAAGTTAAAGATTGGATTTTTGTTTTTATTGCAGAATGTGATGTATAAACACAGTTTTTATAGATGTCCATGTTACCAAGAAATTGACATACTATGATTCCTGGATCACTTACCTACTTCAGTCATTGATTTTTATTATATATTATAGATAAAACTGCAGGCTTGCTAATTAGCAGAGCTTTAATGACTCAGCTGCCTTTGATCATTTGAAACAGTTTAATTCTCTCATTGACTGGATCATCACCAGCTAAACAAGAGAGATGGACGAGTTTTAAGACACAGAGCCAAACATGGTTTGCACTAGTCCTGCTGACTGCTGTGTCATTGTGATCAGTATATTTTATTAATAGTGCAATGAACTCTAAAGCTTAACTTTTGAAATGTGTATAGTTAGTCACTGGCATCCTGCTAATGTAAGTYATATGTTTGAATCCTACCAGTTTAGAAGATGGATCTCTTCAAGGCTGAAGGATTAGATTCCTAATTCACAGTGTAACTTCATGCAAGCCATAGGTTAACCTAAACACCACAGTGATCTTGAAGGGTGATCCCACCCTTTCACAATCTTTGGCCATGCATTCCCATTCTCTCTTGTGACACTTATTAATCCAGTTCAGGAATAACTTCCTTCCGTGCTCAAGGGAAGCAGTAGGACTGAGCAGTGGGAATAAGGGTGAGAGGCACGATGATGCCTTTTAACGTCAAGATGAAAGCCAGTGGGTGAACAGGCCAGACAGAAACCCAATCCTAATTCCTGGAATTCCAAATCTTGCTAATGTAAATGTTATGCTACAGGAATAGACTGGAAGAATGAAAAAAGTTTTTTAAGTACATTTTCAAAGTCATCATTGCAGACTCCTTCTTGAACACAAAACTATTCATCTTTTGTCATGCTTTTGTACAGTAGAAAACTGAAATTAAAATGCAGTGGTGAGATGGTGAGAAAGTACATCTCCTTATAAAATAATCTGATTAGGAAACTATTTAGATAAGACAAGAGGTCCTATCTTCCAAGTCTATTCTCCAGTCAGCACAGACAAATACGTAATGTATCCTTTCAAAAATTTCAAGCTTCATTTTAAAATCAAGAGGGTATTTCTTACCACCATTACTACTATTTGGAAGAGTCTTCCAGAACATCTCCACTCTAATGTTTGCTTTCATGTTTGTCTTCCTGGTATTTTTATAGATAGCAATGATATTGCTTGTTAACCTTCAATTTACTAGGCTACAGAAAATACACTTCTTAGTCTCTCTTGTGTGATAGGTTTCCCATTTCTCATATAATTCTAAAGCTCCCTCTCACCCCTTTTTCCTTACCATCTGATCTTTCTATTTCAACTAATTATGGCTGATCAAAAACATACACTGKATTCCAGTATAACTTAACATTTTACAGTATCATATACAATAAAGTTAATGCTTCCTTTTCTGCACAACAGATATTTCAATTAACACGAATACGTGGGGGAAGTATTGCTGTATGATTGCTCTGTCCCTATGCTCTGCCATACCTGCTTACTACTGATCACTGTCAGTGAGCAGATACTAGGTTAGACAGACTTTTGGTCTGACTTACCATAGCTATTCTTATTTTCTTAAGAAGTTTATTCAGATCTTTCTCCTCTCCTGGTATTTCTGTATGAAGGATTTTCAGAATAATAGATGTAACAATGTAACAACACAATGTATCAGAAATATTTACTTGTTCCTGTGTACATGACCTTCTGTCTTGTACTATTACATTTCATCTTATTTTTATCATTACAGGAAAATCCTCCAATTCTACCTGCAGAAAATTCTGATCATGTTCTGTTTTATAGGGTGTCTCCAATTCACGTCATCAGTAAATTTCACTGAAGTACTTTTTGTGYCACGGCAATCAGTATAAATAAGATCTCCCCCAAAGCTGAACTTCAGGATTTTCACTTATATCTTTCCTATAGCCCCACTGCTTTCCCTTTGAATCTTGTGTCCAGAAAATCAATGGAACTGCCAAAATAGATATCCAGCTGGATATTTATTTTGATATCTCAGTTTTCCCTTTTGTAAATTGTTGCACTTCAAGTTGATTTGCACTAATCGCAATGTCTAGGGTTCTTTTTTTTTTCCTCCAAATTTATTTTACAGTCTTGCATATTCTCAARGCTGGACAGCGGAGCTTACATCATTTTTTTCTTCTTGTTAGATACAGATAGATTGCTGTGCTATATGCATTAGAAAGCCTTTTAAAGAAAGTTTTAAGCAAGACTGTGGTACTGAGGGCTGACAGGCAGCATCAATGTAGTCACCTCAGGGCATTACCCTGTTGGGAAGAGTAAACAAACAAGACTGCTGTCACACTCTAGCCTCCTTTCTGCAACATGAAGTACAACCACAGCAATATAAAAGCTCATAAAAATAATGGAGAACAGGGAAGAAATTAATTTAAGAGTGCTATTTCTGCAGTTTGTGCTGGGGAGAGACAGAATAGTAACAGCTTTGGGAATATGTGATCAGAGAGAAGAGCAAGATAAATTATTAATAGGGGCCAATGGGATTCCTTTGGGCAGAAAAGGAAGGACAAGGAGTAATAGTAGGAAGGGATGTGAACTGTGCTGACACTACAAGAAGTAATCTGTGAAAGATGGTCACCAGTGCGGCTGGGAAAGGAGTCTTAGAGTAATCCAATATTCTATTTCTCCTGGTGCATTATACATATGCTGTGATGCTTAAATCAAACCCAGACTACAGCAGAATCAAACTGTTGACAGACTCCAGTCAAGAGCTATACTTATTCAAAGCCAGGCTCCCAGCACTATAAACAAGACCTCTGTTCCCCATCATTTAAGACTGAAGCCATTAAATTGCTAACATACTACCCCAGCTTTTATTTGAGCTTATGTAACTGAAAAAAATCACAACAGAACAATTTCTTGAAAAAAACAACTTTCTTCATAGATTATATAACCCCAGTACTTACCTCCAGTGACAATGACATTTGATTTTCCACAGTATGTGAAGGCATTGACCCCTTTAGGGACAGAAAATTCCTTTACAGGCCTGTAATAATTAATAAAACAATTAATCAGGTAGATACAATGTACAGTCCTTTTACTTTTCTGTAGTATATAGAATATATACTGTTATATATATATTGCAGATATGTTTTTATACAATATATATTGTTATGTTAGATTATATGTTTGCATTATACAGTATCTTGTTAAAAACAAATTGATTTACAACACTGATTTAGATACTAGCAGCAATAAAAATGAGCATAGTGCATTTTCCATTAAAATAATAAATCTCTGATATGAACAGATGAATCTTTTATCAGGCATACTCCAAATAGACTCCTAAAATGGTAGATGTTGCCAAAGTAAGCCTTCACACAAGTCATTTGATGCACATGTAAAGCAGTTCATCACTGAACAGAACTATTAAAACCAACTGCCTCTGCCTATTTCAGACATAGAAGTCTACTGTGGCCTCTATTTTACATAAAACAAGTGTAACTACTTTTCTGCTGCTTCTGTAAAACATATGGTATAATGCAGTCTTTATTTTATCTACTTTGTGTTGGATAATAACATGAAGAGACTGTATGTTTCTGAAACTCAGCTTAACAGAATTATTCAGAAAAACACTGCAAAAGAATTAGTATTAAYTAACTAAGCCAATATGAATTAAAATTGACTCAGTGTCCCTTCAAAACTCATCCTTTGTGTAATCTCTGCTTGTGCCTCCATGTTTCATACATTGCAACTACATAATAAATATTTTCTTGAACTCTAGATTCATCACCTACATGGCTAAGGCCCATCTCTGCCAGGAAACAATGGCTGCCAGTGTACTTAAGTTACACAAAATGAAATGAGTGAAAATTAAAAAAWTTTTTTTTTCTTTAAAATCCAGACAAGTAGGTATTTCATTCATTCTGGGCTAGAATGTAACCGTGGACCTTGCAAACTATAATTGGGAATGAGGGTAAATTTGACAAAAGGCTCTGGAAATTTGGGAGACCTCAGTGCTTAAATGAAATGGCTTGCTCTTTCTAGGCAGGCAAATAAAAGGCTGTTCACTCCCTAAGAGATGGCAAAGCTGCCTTCCCAGAGCTCTAACAGAGGAGCCTTAATACCTTTAATACTTGGTTCAAAATAGCAAGCAATTGACTTAAATGTGTGATTAGCAGATTCTGTCAGGATTTGTCATCTTTTTCCTTTAATTCTTGAATTAAATGCTTTTGTATAACTTTCCATTGGCTCCTTAATGAATGATCCCGATAATCCTCCAACATCAGTGTGAATAAAGAGTTCCAGCAATGGGAAGTCCTGTTCAAGCCACAGCCTTGGAAAGAAGCCCTTATGATCCTAGCCTTGCTCCCTCTTTTTAGACACTTTATAAGGAAATAAATAACTGTCAGCCATTAACCACACAAGAATTTAACAGTTTCACAGGAGACAAGATATGTCGACTCCCTTTCCAATCAATTGCTTGCTGCATAGTTAATTGGGGAAATTTATTTTGTTAGCATCAGTTAATCATATATTTAAACCACAATTACTTACAGAATGGGCATTCCAAAGATGATTTGATGCATAGCTATTTTTACGGCTACTAATCTCATTTTAATGGCAGTGTAATTCTTCAGTTGTCTAAATGTTATTTTATTTAACTCCTATAAGAAGCTCCTTAGAGAAATGTATTTATTGTAATTGGGGACACAATTATAGCCAATGTTAAATGAAAAAGACCTACCAAAATATTTTTAGTTGATGTAAATATTAATGTATAACAAACCGCATGTGGTGGTAGCACATAATCTTTTGACTGTAATTTTAGCTCTCTGGTCTTTGCTTCTCTTCTCCTCAGATTAAGTCTGTTCTTTCAAAATCCCCAGCAAATTCAGATAGGATTTCTAAGCTTTTTTCCTGACATACTATGTGACCTTGACCAAGTTATAACTATTTCATATTTCACTTCCCCTGTCCACAACAGACATGTGATACTCATAAAATCTGAAGTTCCTGGACTGATGCAAGAACTACAGAGTGAAAATTTACAGCCTGTGTTATAAAAAAGATAAGGAAAAATGTTATTTATAGTTTTATAGTTCCTTTTTACATGGAATTGTGTTCATATGTATTATTTATTTCTTTAACTGGGCTACAAACTCTTCTACAATCASAAGGCTTGGAGTCAGTTCATAGAATCATAAGGTTAGAAGGGACCTCTGGAGGTCATCTAGTCCAACCCTCAGCATAGCCCCATACAGGGACTGAACCCACAACCTTGGCATTAGCAGCACCACACTCTAATCAACTGAGCTAAACCTGCCAGTTACAGCACTGATGGGCCATATGAATAAGAATATGGCACAAATAAGGAGGCCCTATCACAGCCTGATGCATAGTAAATCCAGCTTTGCAGACCTCAAAATAAGTTGCTATATTGATTTAAGTTTCTTTAATTTGAAATTTATTTTAATATATATGGATATAAATTTTAAATGCATGTAAACATAATATACATAATATACATGTAAGAAAGGACTATATTTACTAAAATTTGCCTACTGATGAGAAGGAAAACAGACAACACTGCCAACATAATTTMATTTTAAGGCCTGTGAGAAATGAACACATGGTCGGTCCTTTTCTGCATCAAAAGCTAATAAACAAATATATTGTAGTATTTAAGTAGCTGTATCTTAGTTTGTATTAGCAATGCTCTAGAAAAGACAGCTTCAATACAACAGGATGGATTTGCAAGGCACTGATTTCACAAAGYACTTTAAAGCAAAAGTCTGTTTATTCAGAATATGCCATATACTTACATGTTGTCCTCTAGTCGCTTTATGTCACCCAAAACAAATGAATGAATGCTGTCTATAGAGCAGGATCCAAAACAATTCAGGTCAGAAATATACTTAACCTTCATAACCCAGTCATCATGTAGCTTGCGTTTAACACTAGGAATATAAATTGAGAGGTTATTAGGAAATACCTGCATTTAGTGTAACAGCTGGATAGGGATTTTGTCAGTGAGATTATACACAACAAATGCTTGCATTTAATATGCAGGGCAGATGCAGAATTGCTCTTCCAGTTTAAAAGCCAGCAGATCTTAGAGCAGAGCTAAGATTAGGGTTGAATCATGCACTGCTATAGTACCAATTATGCTTCCATTTAATAAGGCACAACAGAGCTGTGCCTATGTCAAAGCGGACATATGCAACTGTGAATTCTTTCCTGCAGTTCTACTCTGCAGTCTCTCTGTAGTAAAACCTCTCACTAAAAATGATGCAGTTCTTCCACATAACAACAAGCAAATGATATCACTTAAAAACTATTTTCTTTATTTATTAGGTGGGGTTAATTTATAAACAAAAGCTAATCCTCCATTCAGGCCACAGAAAACCCAAATTAAAACAAACCTGCCAGACCAATAATATTATATCATAAGCAACCTACATCTTAAAATTTTTGGAGTCCAAGACGTGAAATTGTGATTTTTTTTTGGCTTTAGATTGTTTCAATCCAAAGTCATCACTGGTGACCGTAAGCAGGTTGACATAACCCCCATCATCTCCCATTAGGATGTTATCCTTAGCCAGATGATCTGACGCAGTCACCGTGCAAACACAGAGCAGGCCATTTTCCATTGGTTTGATGACAAAGCAATTACTCTGTGAAATAGAGTACAAAAATGTAAATGTGAAATAAGTAAYAGCCCTTAAACAGACTGAAATATCACGCTTATCTACTCACATCAGCATCCAAATCTTGTCTTTGGCTTTTCAAAGTCCCTCTGTGATAACTGTTTTCTGGTATTAGAAACTAATGGAAGATGACTGAGTGAAGCTAAAAGAAAGCTTTTAACTTCAAGGATTTAAGCAAGGCTTTATTTCATACACAGCCTGTTGCATTTAAGTGAAGAAAAATTAATTACAAATTTTAGGGAGATTTCACCATACTAAGTGATATGGTATGTTTAGTAAGAGAGTACAAGGCATCCTGCTCAAAATAAAATGCTGTCTAACAAGAAAATGTGAAATAGTAGAATTATAGAATTGTTCAAGCCGTAAAATGCAGCAGAAACACATACCAAGGAATTATACTAGAGTGTTGTTTAGTAACATAGCCTGAGAATAGCAAGTGTGCTTATATGGGTAGCTGTCTGGGTTTTCAGGAACTGAGACAGAGAGAATGAATATAAGTGCAAGCCATTGTGGTATTGTGCTAGACTGAGAAGGCCTGGGAAGAGAATTTCGAGTCATTCGTAATCCACTGTATTGCTTCTACTGCCTGCCTCCACCTGTTACTTGACCAAAGCATCCTTGCCAACCTGAACTGGCAACTTTTCACATGACATAGTAATTAATTGCTTCACGGTTCTCTCCGTACCACATGGTTCTCTGAGTACCACAACTCAGGAAGTAAAGGAACAAAAGGGATGCAGGGAAGCAGGTAGCACAGGAATGGTGAAGAGAGACAGCACAGCTATACCACTGTCYGTGTATTATTCCTGTTGTCTTGAAAGGTAACTGCTCCTGTTCAGCCACAGGACAGGTTCAAYTCTCATTGATATAATGACTGGGAAAAAAGCTCCATGAGAACACGTTTTTGAGCCTTCCTTTTGAGGAGTCCCGTAGAGTTAACAGAAGGACTTCCATTGATTTGTATCAGAGCTTGGGAACAGGTCTTTGAATATTAATAGAACAAARAAAAAATTCTAAGGATTGATCTTATTGTAAAAATATTCAGTTTTCTTCAACTCATTTTCTCAGCCACCTCAGAATGGCTGAAGAAAGCCATCAGAACAGGAGGAAAAAGCCAAGGCATGGAGCAGAAATTCTTGGTATTCAGAAAAATTTCAACTGTTAGAACATACACTATAAATATTAAGACGCTTTTGCTCTTGGAAAGCCCTGAACAAAATGTAGGATGTGAAGAAAGATTTTCTTTAATTTGAGAAGTTACCCCAAAGGAGTGTATGTTAAATTCCATTCAAGCACCTGTCCCCTGATTCTCAAACAATAGATTCCGATATATGTATACAGCTGCACACACATTAGATACACATGCTCACACATATGCATTAGATAGATATACATAGAAACACAAATTGCTTTGGGGGTTTGTTACAGAATAGGACAAGCTTTTCATTTTTTCAAAAAGTTTTTAGTCAAAAAAATACTATTTTGTGTATAAGGAGTATTCCTTCCATAGTATGAATTCCACTGTTTCACTGAGTTTCTATAAAGACAAATTTAAGGACTGCAACTCACTGGACAAAAGAAATGTGACTGTATGCTGAAAACAAAGAGAACTCTTTCTCAGGCTGCTTCTTTAACCTTTGCCTGATCCAACATACTACCTGACTCCCTTTTGATTTATAGTCCCAGACGATGACTGTCCTTTCAGTGACAGCCACGACACGTTTCAGCTGAATTAGGAAGTCACATCCAGTGACCCAAGCGGTATCCTGGTGGAAAATAAAAAGGGTAGCTAAAGAAGACTTTTCTATGTAAATTTATACCCTTCCCTATAATTAAAATACATATTACAAATCATTTCCACACAGAGTTCCATGTATTCTTCATTAGTGGCTGCTCAATCCCCAGTTAAGATGAATGATCCATTTGCCCCAGCCCTAGCTAATGGAAGCAAGTGTTCTAACTCCAGGAGTAGCTCATACCTGAAGTTATAGAGGTTCCAGGTTGAACCTCTGTTATCAATTGCTCACCTCAGATATGTGGGTGTTGCTTAGAAGAGGACACAAAACACATATTGTTAGCTGAACTGTGATAACCCTCTGAATAAGCACTCTGACAGAGAATAGCAAACTTAAGTTAAAAGGTATTAGCTTGTACATCCATGGTGAAGTAAATTAAATTGCTACACTGGTGCACTTTAGTTCAAAATAAAAGAAAGTTCAAGGCAGTAAAAAATCCAGCTTTTGGAATGAATGTTAATGAAGATAAGTAATTCATCTCTTGCATAAAATAATTTAAATATATACTCCTAATAGGTAGATCAAATATTTACAAAGATATAACAGTGCCTTTGCCCACATTCACCCATATGTCAAGTATACCAACTATTATGGTATGGTCTCAATGTAAAATGTATTTTTTGCAGAGCATAAGATTAAGGACTCAACTTCACTACTATGCTGGCCACGATTTTGTTTTCTGTTGAAACATAAGTGGCTGTTTGATTTTTTTTCCCCAAAATGTAATGCATGGTCCTAAAATGAGAGTGGGATTGAAAAGGAGTATGTTCCATTTCATTTCCATTTCTGTAAGTTTTTAAAATCTCATTTCAGAAATCTCATTTCACAGGTTATTATATTCATACTTTTTCATATTACTGTATTAGGTTCATGTATTGTAATACAGCATATTTTCTGCTATAACTGCAATGCCACAATTATTTATTATTTTAAAATAATTCAGAATATCTATAAAATAACACTAAGTAAAACACCTTATCTTTTCTTCTAACTTAAATTTACAAAAGAAACAGTCTGACAYAGACTCACACAACACAGTTTTCATAGTTCTTCAAGCATATTCTATCTACCTACAATCTCTAAAATGTAGTAGTTCCAGTAGGAGCATTTGGGAAGCAGCTAAAACAGGGATTTATGTTGCCTAAAAATAATCTTCATTCATAAAGGGAGTTAGGAAGCAAAAAGCAAAAGACTAAGACTAYGGTAGAAGACTAAGTCTAAGAAGGCAACTGCCGATGCTCCTACTTTTATTTCTATTGTTGTACACAATATTAATTTTGCTGCTTTTTTAAAGGATCTGAAATCCTGACAGAGTGGTGGGAACAAATACTCTTTATTGCAGGATAAAACTTAATTCCTTCTTAATGACCTGTGGGCAAACACTAATCCATTTATAAGGATTTCTTATGTTGCTTTCTGTGGTAGACAAGTGGAAAATAGTCCTGTGGAAGCTATTGGGATTGTTCAGAAACTCTTACGGAAGACGTTTTTATCTATGGCTTTTTAGGATCCTTACAGTAATGCCAGGTAACAATGACTAATCAGTGTGAAAAAGCTGGTTTTACATTTGTAAATAAACTACTATTTTGTAGTGCTGGTTTGTGATTACATAGTCAAAGTAAAGGAGCTGCATCTTGCAAAGTTTTAAGAGGCTATCACACATAGTGAGATGATATGGAGGTAAAAGGAAGACCAAAATCAAGTAGAAAGGAGAATCTTTRCAATTCCTGACTGCTCATAGAGGAAGTCTGAGGGACAGATGTCCGCTTGCTTTTTTTTTGTGTGTGTTGTAGTTGAATACTAGACAGTAAAACAGCCCTGATGAAAGGACTTTGAATATTGGTATCTAAGGCTTTATTTCATATCTTTACCTAGACATACATCTAAGAATCTCAGGTATTACTTTGAAACAGTAAAACAAAACAAATCACATTACAGGACAGTGATATGGGAAGACACAGCTAGCCATTATTTACAGACTAAATGTCTTGCTCCCCTGAGAAGTTCTGTCCCCCATAGATGTTCTCATGGTAACTAAATCTTCCCAAATCAGTCAGTATATGCCTTGAGAGTATATGGCTTGTCAAGTCTCACCCAGTTTGGAGAAACAGCTCAGTTAAAGTGTGAGAACAGGATAAGGTAGAGTAGAAGAAAGTGAGATGTCTGTTAACAGTTAAGGAAGAATGAATGTGAAAGGTAAGAGTCTAGCCTGGCAGCTCAAAGGAAATGTCTTCACGATACTTAAACTTCTTTTAAGTATTTTAGTGAAGGGCTACTATTCTGATTTCTCATACCGAGGATCAAATTCAAATACATTTAGAGCATAAGGTGGAATAAAAATAGCTGTATCATTCTTGGTGTGCACAGGATCTTCTCTCAGGGCACAGTTTACTAATTCTGACAGGAATTAAGCTGAGATGTGAACCCTTTTCACAGCACAGAGTTACTGAAGAGAGAAAGCTAGATCCAACTCACAGGTCTCTCGGCTTCAGTAGTCCCCACTATAAAATCTAAACCAAGGGGAAACTACAAAATGAGATGTCAGCTTAAAGAGCTTTGCAATAAATACATAAATAAAAAAAAATGTATTCTGGCATAGTATTTTTTGGCCTGCTGGCTGACATTTATAGCTAACATTCACCTAAGAAACTTCTAAAAGTTGGTAGAAGAAAGCCATGATTTCCTGTAGCACAGACACAGCTTAAATTTTAAGTGGTCTGACCTGCAGCAAATTTCAAAACAAGATGCTGAAATAAAACTTAAGCTACATGAACATATTCTGCATGAAAACCACTTTCCGAGCCAGCAGATGCAAGCAGTATTTAGACTGAATTCAGCTGAGCTACCAGAGCCTACAACTTGAAGATATTGGAAGCACATCTCTAGTTCATCAACAGTATTCCTGAACAAAACCACACAGGGAAACTGAGAAATATGCATCAGGGGATAAGATTATTTGCCTTGGAAATATCAAGAGCAACAACATGAACGGAAAGACCAACTACCTGCAAACAGCTTGATTTTTAGAACAGTCTTCAGAACAATCTATGTGGACTGAGTGGACTGATTAAAAGAATTTTAGATTTGTTCTGAATTGTTATATGAGATATTTAAGACATATGTATACAAACACACATATATGTATGTGTGCCTGTGTGTTTCAAAGAACAAACAATTTTCATGAAAAGATACAGGCTTCTGCACAATTACCAAAGGATACATGGCAGGGAGAATGCAGTAAACAGAAGAATTTATGAAATCGTTTCTCTAGTAAAAACTTAAATCTCTATCTCTTCTTAGTTTACACATCTGTACTATTTATTCTCTCTTTCTTGATGAAAGAAAGACATGCGCTTAGTAGCGCATTTATCTTTGCTATGCCCCTGCTCATTTTACGCTGAAATTCCCAACTAAGAGTTTTCTGTAATGCTTAAAATAGACAAGCATACTACCTAGAGCAACAGGAAATTGTCTTGTTCAGATTCAGCTCAAGAATACAAAGCAGAAACTTTCAATGTTCCAGCTTCTCCCAATTTTGAACACTATAAATGTGTGTGGGTACCATTAGCAAAAGTTATATTACAAATGTGAAAACAATTCTCTACGGTTTTACCTAAACGCTAACTAACTGGTATAACTGGGAACAGAACATAGGTCTGCTTCATCTCAGCTACCCCATTTCTTACAACTTACTGCTTCAGCAATACAAATACGGTTAACACAGTGAGTTTTGCTTAGCTAAGACCATGGAAACAGTGTGCTGTCTGCACTGTGCTGATATTAAGGCATCCAGAGCTTTGGAAATAAGAGGATTTTGCTCAGGTAGCAATAATTTATATCTGTATACTGCTACAAATTCAGGACAGCTTGCAGATAAAGTGACAGTCTAGTATTCTTTATAGAACAGGTAGTTGATGAACATCACTTACCTCTCTTACTTTTTGTTGTTTATAGAACAACTTTTTTTTTTTTACCTTTTTACCATGAATAGTCCAAAACTAGAGAGCCTAATTTAAAGAAGCATTGACTTGAGAGCACAAGTGAATTCAGAAGAAAAGTAGAAGGCTGTGTTTGCACAGTTGGAAGGCAAAGATGGTTTACCTTTTTGATTTGTTGTCTTGAATTACAGCAGCACCTGCTAGCCTCTTCTAAAAACATTACAAATCTTAAAGAGAGTACATCTTCATCTATTTCTTAGAGGCAAATAAAAAAATTCGTAATTCTGATATCAAAAAAAAGTAGAAAAAGAAACACGAGATCACCAAATTCTGTTAAGTCTTTCATACACAGGGCCAAAAAAATTTCATCAGGTTGTGGCATGAGTTTCTCTTTTCTCTTCATTAACCCTCAGCTCTCTAGTCAATTAAATGTTCCTGAGAGGCCAAGGATTTTTCCCTGACTTTACCCTGTGGTGGGGATTGTCATGCACAGCAGCAATAATCCCAACCTTCACTGAAGGAGGAGGAATGCAAACTCTTTCTAAGCTCCTTTTCCCTTTGGCAGAGAGAAGGCTGATTAAGTGAAAGCACCTCAGCTGGGAAAGGATGAGAGGGAGGGACAGGGGAAAKAGGACAGCACATTACAAAAAAGAGCAGATCAGACTTGGCCACACAGACTGGTACAGAGCTGAACAGAAGTCCACACTGGCAGATACTGCAGCAGCACACCAGTTTTGGTATGGTAGCCTTTTGGAATCATGATCTTACCATAATACTGAGAGATATCATCATATTAAATAGATCCTCTTTTCACACTTTTTATGGTAGAGGTGCTCCAATGTCCTTCAACGTTCCTAATGCTGCCCTGGCTGTCACAGCGAAAGGACCTCCTCATCCTCTGATGAATAATTCTAAGATTAGTGCTAAGTGCCAGTTTCCACAAGAGGAACTATCAGCCACCTATTGCCCACTGCAGCATCAGGCTGGTGTCCAGCCTTCTTCCCCTTGGTGTTTCCAACGAGTACCATCAAACCTTGTTCTGATCCTATCTTTGCACATTTGGACTCAGTTGTTCCTGCAAGCGAGGCAACAGCAAACTATTAAAATCCACTCTTTCTGTGACACAGCAGTTGGAGAAGCTCTAACCTGATTCTATTCAAAGTTTTCAAAAGTCATTAGGTCCAAGAACATTTACTTCAGTTCACTCCTTGTAGAGTGCCAGAGAGAAATATCAGCTGTACTTATTGGAAATGACTTGTTCCCTCCTCACAGGCCTATATGCTCATTTCCATGCTAACATTTTTCTAAACAGAAGCAAATAATCTTCCTACAGGTTACTAGCAATACGGAAAAGTTATTGCATTACCTTAGGAAAAACATGGGTGTAATTTCATGTAATGATTTGATATAGACTACCCTTTCCTAAACAACATTTTCCAGAAGTGCTACATCTAATAAAGAGTCAAATAATTGGTTGTTCCTACTTCCTGTTCACTGGACATTTTACCAAATCACATTCAAACTTATTTTTACTGCATCCTTCAGCACAATACTTGGGTCAAAAGGATTTTGTGGCACATGCCAAACTAAGGAAATAATTTTAAAAGTCTTGTTCTGAGTATGAAGTTCTCTCCCATTTGAGACTTGGCACAGGCAAGCATTTGGTCAGTCACTTACTGACAGATACGCTATAAACAGTGTGACCGCTTCTTGGCTGAGCCTACTTTGATATCTGCACAAAATGAGAAACAATATAGGAATACAGTATATGAAGTTAGGACAGTACCTGAGTTCAAAGTAGCAGATGGTACAAACCATAAGTGGTTTTCCACAGTTTAACCTAACCAGGTTGCAAAGGTCAGACTGTTTTTACTTACTGTTCAGTCACATAGTTCACTTAGATACCTCTCTGCATTGATTCCAGAGGTCAGATTAGCCCTTGCAATA
This sequence comes from Rhea americana, assembly GCF_003343005.1. Taxonomy (NCBI): domain Eukaryota; kingdom Metazoa; phylum Chordata; class Aves; order Rheiformes; family Rheidae; genus Rhea; species Rhea americana. Next base: position 420,742 of record NW_028185450.1, read on the forward strand.
CCATAAATGCAAAATCTTTTTAAGTTGAAGTCATTGGGCCTGTGGCTTGGAGTATTTCTATTTCCTTTTAGAGCATCCATAACATCAGAGAGATCAATCAGCAAAATGCACTGCCCCCGCATAAGCCACAAGCACTGACTTTTAGGGCAATAGGCCACATAGTTTTTTAAGACTTACAACAGTTCCCCTGTCTGCAGGTCATCTGAAGGAAGCTTGTTACCTAAAATCTGCAGTGATACTCCCAAGGTAAAGATGAACTATAAAAATACATACATGTAGCTGGCCAATCTAATCAGCAACATGTAGAACTGTTTTTTCCACTAGCAGATTTACAATCTTTTTTTCCTTATTTAATTTTCACAGTCACAAATTAAGAAGAAAAAAATCCTTGAAAGGTGATGGGTGAAGGACAATTTGGTAGAAAAACAACATTTACCAGATGAAAGAAATCAAATTACCTGAATGTTTCTACAATTGAAAGGAAAAAATTGAACTTGTCTGATGTATGGCACCCTAYGCAAAATTATGCAGCAGTTTCAGGGATAGGAGTAACATTAGAATGACGTTCAGTTTCTACTTAATTCCCTTTAGTACCTGCTGATTTTTAATTAAAATCATTATCTAATAGAAGAAGGAAAATGAACTTACTTTAACATGGGTGGTTGCCAGAAAAAAAAAAAAAAAAAAAAAGGAAAGAAAAAAAAAGAAAAGTTGTAGCAGTAACTAGTTGGCTAGTTGGCAATTAATTTAAAAGTCTGAACACAGTCAGGTCACCTGTATCACTGGCAAAACAGAACAATAGCATGCAATAGAAAGAGCTGGCTGTGAAACCTTCCAGGAAAGATCTTCCAGAAAGCAATAGTTTCAGCTCTTCAAGAGGAGATAGTACTGGTTTGGGGTTAGAGTTCATCTTTTAGCTTGCTGACTGTATGTTCCTCTATTTCTATTGCCCTAGAGGTAAAATGAGGAACTTTAATCATCTCATTCTCTCATGGTTGCTGTTTCATGGGGTTTTTGTTTTTTGTTTTTTAATTTGGAGAAGTTATAGTGAGCAAAGTAAATACAAATACCTATTTTTATAGTGGAGTACAGGATCAGAGTTCTCCTGATGGAAGTATGTTTCTAACAGTCCTTCATAGCTAGAACAGCTTCACCTCCTGTGAGAGTTAGGATGTGGTATAAACAACCCAAGCTAATGCTGGCCCAAATGCCCTGTCCACTACTGCCAGCAAAATACCAGGTACAGACAATATCTTAGGTTCAAAAGAGGAATGTCTATGTTGGTACCTCACATTTCACCGAAGTTTAGTAAGTGGTAGACAGCATAACACGCATCGCTAGAACTAATAGGTTTAAAATTCCCCCCCCCCACCCAAGCTCCCACAGCTGCTCTTCCACTTCCATGTGCAACTACCCATCATTAGTAATAATGTATCAGTGGTTCTCAACCACACCCCAGCAAGTTCATATTTTATAAACTGAGAAGTTGGGGTCAAGTTCTTCCTTCCTGTGTAAGTGTGATACTCAGTATCCATAATGGGCACTTAAGCAGAGTACTGTTAAATAAACATTATMTATAGCAACATTAACTAGTACCTGCACAGAGAACTTTTTTTWAAGGCTTCCTACTCCAAAAGCTCTTTTGAGAGGATGAAGGCAGAGTCCTTGCCTGGGGTCCTAAGGAGAGTAACTATCTGGCTTATGTTCTAGAATAAGCAGCAAATGGTTGGTAATGCAGAGTGCTTCACACAGATATTGAAGCATATTAAATCCCCATTTGTTGCAAAAGGTAATATTTGGCCCTCAAATACAGAATCCACTGTTTTAGAAATAAATAAATATTTCTTTGCCTTCACTTCAATTTCTAATAGCTGCAGGTATGCAAGAAGACATGGGAGCTCTTGTCACAGCAATTAAGCTTTGCAAAAGCCTGCAAACTCTCTTTTAGACAATAATTAGATAYGATAGTAATTCACATAGTGGTTGATGGAAGGCTGTCACAGATGAACTAAGAGATGGTCTTGAAAGCTATCCTGATATAGCCAGTCTAGCTCAAACATTCTGAATGCCAGCTAACATGATGGATACTAATTATTTGCTAGAAATAATCTGATTAACTCTTATTTAACTGCAGTATAATAGTTAAGCTGTGTGATGGCTTGCATCCTCTTTATTGTTCCTATTTTTATTTGTAAATTTGGGTGGGTCTTTTTTTGCAGTTTTTAATTATTCTCAGTTTCTAGTGCAATGTATCCCCCCCAAAAAAAAAAAAAAAATCCCACCTTATGAAAGTTGTCAACTGTGATGATTCCAGGGATATAACACAGCCAATAACCATTAAGAAGACTGTCAAGTTAGATTTGAATATCCAGTTGATCTTGTGAAAAGTTTGGTCATGAACGAAGGTGCATGAACAGAATTTGGCCCATCCTCTTTCCCCACATGTATGCTTTTCACCAGTCAAATGACCCAGAAGTGGCAAAATTCAAATCTGTATTATATTAGATTGACTAACTGTATTAGAAAAATATCTATTCGTGTAAATGGAACACACTGACTTCTATGTGATATATATGCATCCAAGAACACTGTATGTTTAACAATCTGTGCTTTAAAAATGCAAAAAATATACAAAAATAAGCCTCTCTGTCTAGCTGTCAATACACTGCTCCTGAACTCATATTCTGGTGCCTCTAGCTAAAACACATGACCCACTAAGAATCAACTTCAGGGCAAGCATCTTCATATTCCCTTGCCAATAAGCTGCAAAGCTGAACTAGAGGAAACAACTCTAACTAAAATTTTAAGGCCAGGTCTCTTTAAATCCTTGGCCTCTGGGAGAAGAATGATGTAAAAATGCCAGCTCTATATTTGGCTTCATGATGTGAAGTTATCTTCTAGTAACAGGATTCAAGTGATTACAATGCTAAAGAATGAGATTTTTCTCTTGCTTGCACCAGGGTACATCAAAGTAACTTTAACAAAGTCAAAAGCGTTTTGCTAAGATCAGCTAAGATCAGGGTCACTTCATGACTAAATGACTGCTGTATTGCGTTAGTCATTTTCAGAACAGACTGTTTTAGCAGTGGGATTTAAGGTCTCTAACGCACTGCCTTAAAGCAGCTGGGTGTAGAATCATTTACACTGTAGTCACTGATGTCAGAGTGACATCAGTCTGGGCTATGAGAAGGCAGCAACTCAGAACTTCAGAATGGCAGGGGGTGGGTAGAGAGCTATTTTTAACATTACACTTTGTGGAATTATTTCTTCTAGCTACCTAAGAAGGATAATGCTTTGGAGGACAGAGAACGAGGCTTTCAAATAAATTATTTCAGTCATTACCAAAGCCTCAGCATTGTTGGGTTTTTTAATCACCCACAGGAATCCTTTATTGCCTTACAAAYTTCTGTCATGAGCATTATGTACTAATTAGTTGAAACCTTTGGCAAGCCTTATTGCTGCTTTAAAACTTGATTGCATTGTTTAAAACAATTTTAATAAACTGGCTGCATTAAAATTGCAGAAACTTAAAGTGCTAATGAGCATAGGTGTGTGAGGTACCTCATATCATATGTAGAAGTACATTCCTCTAAACAGTAATATAAAAATCTGAGACTCATATACAAATTCTACTTTAATACTCTCTCGTGTTTGAACTCCTACTTAAAATGGTACAGCTCTCATTACAATTCATTGATGACAGCAGTGACTGTGAAGCAGTCATGCAGACTTGCCAGAAAATTTGAGATTGGCAAGCTTCAAGATTTTATTGTATTAAATAATTGTTCTTTGTAAATCTCTGAAAAATATTTTTTCCATTCYAGATATCCTCAGTAGCTGTATAAAATAGTTAATTCTCTAGTTTCCACTATATATGCAAAAGTAAATTGCACAGGCCAAAAGAATATTTTATTTTAAAGAAAAGTTTTTAGAAAAAGAGATAGCGTTATTTTCTATTCAGCTGGTATCTAATAAGAATCCTTTTTTTAATAAGAATTTTTTTCTACTTACTAGCAAGTTTTATGGCCTGTTCAATAGGTTTATAATTTAAAATAACATATATTTCTCTTCAGACCTAAAAATATAGTTAAAGTTATCAATTAAAAGAAGTTACATATACATACATATTTTTAACAAGGTAGTTTGCACTCTAGATCTCTATTCACTCACTTCACAAATATTCCACTACTTTTCATTATTCTACTATTTAGTGGAATAATGAAAAAGTTAGTATGAGTCAGAATTACCTGGTTGTTAAAAACAGTTAGCACTCCTTTCTGAGATGATGTTACTGTGAAATCCAGATGGGGGACCTTCACTATACCCTTAATCACATCTCGTCTCTTGACACCTATCAATGACACAACATTACTGTTCATCTCACAAATATAGAAAAAATAAACAAGCAAAACCAAAATGCCAAGAACAGTTTCTCTTCCTGAAATATGCATTGGTACCAAGTTCAAGGCAGTAATGCACAGTGTCGTAAATTATCCTATACTTGATTTAAATAATCATACTGCATTTTTTAATGTAATTAATACACTGTGAATGTTTTGGTTCTTTCCACAAKGTTTAAGAACAATAGAGAAAGGCAAAGAAGAACGGCATAACTAAATAGTCTGAGTCAGACAACACCGCAATTTCAAAATAATTTAAGGAAATGGAGAATGGAGCAAGGCAGCAGTGGAATGCTCAGACACAACAAAGTTAGTAAACAAGATATCTGACGGAACACATAGGAAGAACTATCATGAATAATAAGCAAAGGCAGCTACGTGATCCTATCACTGCACTTTCAATAAAGTGTGCATCACACAGCATTAAACAGACTGAAATTGTTCTTTTAGATATGAGATGAAACATGTCACCTGCGTGAGTGATCTGCTGTTTTTGGGATACAAGGAAAACTGTGTTTTCTTCATTCAGCTGGGAAGAAATGGCATCACTTTCGACTATGAAATAGCCAAAAATCTAAACAAAACAAAACAGAGCAGAGCAAAACTTATAACTACTTCTGGAATATATGTTTACATGTATAAAATCAAATATTTATCTGACATTTTAATTATTATTTCATATTATTTGTATATGAAATATATTCATATTATATTTCCTAGTGTTATTTCCCTTGATCATTAGCTATTGATATGACTTTAGATTGCAGAGATCTGCTGGTCAGGCACACTCTTCCTTCAGAGTTTGGAAGGAAGCCAGCATACACAGGAGGTTCTAGAAATAATAATAAAAAAAAATCCAACTCATAAAGCTGCTAATACAACTTTGGTTTGTCATCATTGTAAACAATCATCTTGAATTTCTTTTTTACAGTTTTGCCTATTTGTGCTTCCTATTAAGGACCTTAGCTAGAAGGAAAAACAGTAAAAGGCAGACAAAGATTGCATTAGATTCACAAACTGAGAGACTCAAAGCAGCATAGCGGTTAACTTATACAGTAGAAGAACTTCTCCTTTAAGGTACCTAGATTCCTTTTTGCCTGAAAAAAAAGAAAACCCTGAAAACAAATTCCATTCTTAAAATTCTTTTTCAATACTCTCCCTAGGCCTTGAAATGCTTCATTTATAGTTTATGATCCCAAGATAGTGGATTCAGATGGGCAGCTCATTTCTATTCTGGGGTGTTGAAATACTTTAGCTAAAATGCTCTCCAGTCTTCATGTTCTGGGCCCAAGAGCAGGACAGCCATTTCCTCACAAAATGATTTCAATCCCACTCAGCTGAACAGATTTTTTTTCTTCTCCTCTCTCATACTGTGGCTATTACAAATATTCACTTTCTCTCTTATGTTCTGAAAACAAAGCCCAATTGGATGCAAAAGAAAACTGTGTTCTTTTTTCTAGTTCAACGTTTTTCACGTTATACAACAAGATCCCTTTTTCCTCTTTTCTGGGTAATTCAGATATATAGCTCATCAAAAAATATTCTGCATATTCTTACATGACAACATTATTCTTCAGCTTCACTTCACAGTTCTATCCGATCATATGCACAATTATCTATCACACATCATCTGTTAATACACCATCAGTTATAGCCCCTTACATTCCTCCTCCTAGTTTCTTGTAGCATCATCTTGTTTTTCTATCTTGCATCCATACTCAGATCAGAATTTTAGAGGTACACTCCTTCTGCAACATCATATATTGACACAGTATTCACTTGATATGCCAAAAGTAATAATGCTAGTAATTCCTATATAGGAATTCTTTTCTGTGTTTCAGTATTTCCACAGCTAATTCTCATTGTTTTAAGTTATATCTGAATTCCCCAGTTATTTCTATGTAACTTGTAGTACTATGTAAAATGATTCTGAAAAAACTCATGTAGCTAGAGCATTATAACGAAGTTTCCCAAAACATTAAGGATATGGTGTTTTTACTATTGTCACTTAACATTCTTGTAGCAGTTTTCCACTAATGATATATATAAAAACAGCATTCACATTTTCCAAGCAGTGGAAAGCTTTTTCYCTTCTGGGAAATAAGTTCTTGGTGAGAGGACTTTTCTTTATGATACGGTGACTTGCTATCATGTCACTCCTGAGAACAGATAGGATTGCTGGAGGCAGCAGCTGGGCTAGGCCAATAGCTGCCCTGAAGCCAAGAGAGGTAGATATCTCCCAGTGAGGCCCCAGACATGCCCTGCCTCCCATACACATGAGACAATGTTAGATCTGATCTTTCGCTTCTGCTCACCTGGCAGAATGCTGCCCATAGAAACCCTTCTTGAAAAACCCTCAGAGCTGCCTAGGTGGCTTCTGTCTCTCCAGCATGGAGACAGGCAATTCAATCATGCCCCATAATGACTACAAGAGGCTGACAAAGATCATAAAAGATGAGGCAAAATGCAATTTACACATTTTTCAGAGATCTGTCATTTAAAAATAGAGCTTTCAAAGTGCCAGCTAGATTCAGGAAGAGTAGAAGAGGTCTGCTCCAAGACTTCTCCAAGCCATTGACAAATGACACCTATGAGACTGTCCAGAACAGGTCTTCCTTGGAGCTATCTTATTATAATTGAAAATCACTTCAATGTTTTTTTAACAAAAATGTGTCATTTGAGTATGGGTAGACTGTTGTGGAGACCGCCAGAAATTTAGGAAATCCTTGAAAATGGAACCACAGGGCTGTCAGTATCTGCAAAAGAGAAGCATCAGAAAGAGAAAGGAATAGAAACACACTAGGTCATGATCTTTTAGATCATGGAAATATATCCTAGAGCTATTGTCAAGATAAAAGAGGCCAGAAACGGATTGGTAGATTTGGAAACTGTAGATTTGTGATAGCATGAAGAGAAGAGCAAAGGGTCAAGGATGTACTTCTGGGAAGGGGGAGAGAGACAGAAATGACAAAAGAAAAACAGCAAAGGAGCAAAGTGACGTATATGCCTCTTCCCCGATTTTCAAGACCGAAGGCATGCTCAGCAGTGCAAAGAGCACCAGGGGAATTTCAGAAGAACAGGGATGAAACACAGTCCTCGTAGAAAAAGCTTGTTAGAAAAYTGGGGCACAGACAGCAGAAACTATGATGGGTATTTATGATCGTACTGAAAGTAGCTGTTATCAATGATCCATTTGAAAAATTGAAGTGATTAAAAAGAAGTCAAAGATTAGAAGAATGAATATAACAAATATGGGAGGCATATCTGTTTCCATTTTACCAGTTCAGAATGAATTTGTTTTCTAGGGTTTCTTTTTGTTTGTTTGTTTTCAAAAAAATAAAAGGCTCAGTTTTAAAGGAATGAAAAAGCTAAGGAGAATGAGAAAGAAGCAAGTGGCACTTAGACTGATCAAATGTTAAATAGGGTTAACTTTAAAAAATAAAATGAAATAAAAATGAGGAGGACTGCAAATGATGGAGGAAGAAAAAAAAAAAAAAAAAAAAAAAAGCTGTGATCCTTACCAGCCTTACCAGTAACAAAATGCATGCATCTTTATACATCTTTGAGTATCAGAAGGTAAAACAAGAGATGAGGAGACTTTAGATAGGAATGATCTCTTATAGACATTGCCACTCCAAGGAAAGAAGGAATAGGGAAAATATTCAGATGAATGCAAGGCCTAAAGTGGAAAGACCAGAAAGATAGAGGCAATGCCTAGCAAAGATGGCAAAAAGGATAAATTGCAGCTACAGTCATAAGCCTATGACATGGAAGAATAGAAAACACAGGTTTCATTCCATGCATAACCATCTCACTCCAGGACGACCTAAATCATACTGAAACTGCAAATTTTGCTGGAGAAAGAAAACAAAAATGACCCATCACTATTTAATATGTAGGWTACAAACCAATATCATTTTGTTTTATTAGAACCAATTCAGATAAGCCTAGCAATATCCATTTTGGTCTAATCATTTCAGATACGATGTTACCACGATTACAGCAGATCTAAACCTGATGTTCAAGTTATAGTTGATGTAAGTTGGGCTCAGACAACAATCAGGTGAACAATGCAAAAATTATTCTGCTTTAATATATGCTAAATCCTAAGAATTATAGGAGTCAGTGGTTTGCTTAATTCAGTTCTCATCTCCTTCTTTATATTCAGACTACCTGTAAAACAAATCTTACCCTTTTGTCCTGAAGAGAGCTTAGATGTATAAAGTGTTCCATAGTGTATAGATAGCTTCTAATGCACATCAACATCAGATTTCTCAGTAAACAGGAAGAAAACAAAAAAGTGAAAAACTCACTGAAGCTTTTCAATGCACTATCACACTTCAAACTGTACTGGATAAGGCTGGGTCTAGGTAAAGATATCAAAGTTGGACTGAAGCTGATTCAAATGCTCTGCTTTCTTATCATTCATAATTGCATTATTATTTGCACCATGCACCAGCTTCTAGTTATTTCATGTTAAATACTGTATTTTCTTAGTGTATCTTTACATTTGGGAGCAAAGGAGAAAATAAAGTAAGAAAATAGAGTAATACTTTATAAAGAATTCTTTTGAACAGAGAAATAATTAATATTTCTATTTCACTCCCTACAGTAGTCCACACAGTCTGTCATCCATCTCCTACATGTAATGCCTGTTGTGGGATGCCAGAGATTCCATCAAATATCACACACTTCTGTTTTTCAAGGATGTTTGTACATAGGGTATTTTGAAAGGCTGTAGTGAGTCTGCTCATACTTGGTAACATCTGAGGAATGCTCACAGAAAGGATTCAGAGGAATTCTATCCCAGGCACATCCCACACAAACACAGATTTCATGAGGAAACTAAAGGGACTTCACCTCTTTTATTAGACCCTGTACTGTGCTTGTTAGCTGTCAATTCCATAGTATGTCCATGGCTTCTTTTCGGCTTCCTAGCTCACATTCTGGACAGCCATCATCAGGGAAATGTTGCACAGCATGGCTGTAGCTGCCCCCTTCAACAGTAGGGTCCAAACTGTGGTCAGCCCACATCCCTGGCCTACTAGAAAAAGGAGAAACTATATCCTACCTTCTTCCATTCACAAGGGACTGCCTATTGTACTGTTTTAGAGATGCTGAAATATGGTCATTTAGACTAGTAGTTCTGTATAACACAGTCCTTTCTTGAAGAGAGTAAGGACCTAGACATGAACTGCAGGAGAACACTCAAACAGTAGGTGCTACATTTTGGGGAGCAGGAATTCTCCAGAACTCTTTCTACCGCTCTCAATGGTTCTCTTGCTCATCCTAGGGACATATGCAGAGCGCTATACCACACTGAGCTCCATATCCTGGTGAACTGAAATGCCTGACTACATGCAGCAGGTTAAGAGTCCTCTTTGCCTTTTGATATTGGGGTTGTACTCTCTTACTGTCATCATAATTCTTCTAGGAATTTCAGAGAAAACTTTGATAAAACTGTTTGCAATTAGAGATGCTTTAAACAAAAAAGCTGTATTTTCTGGATAGCTTAGACTGAAATTTTTGATTTCCTTACAGATGTTTTGATTAAAAATCCTTAAAATAAAAGCAAATTCAGAGTGCAACAACTGAAAACAGAAAGAAAAACAGAAAGAAAAAGAAATACTTTCTGTAAAATCTTTGTTCAGGCTAAAGCTATTTTGGGGGATGGACGAAGCAGTTTGACAAAAGCATGTCAATTGTATCAACTGAATAGTTTTCCTTTTCATTCTGAGTTTGTTTCCTGCAGACATTTCTTCCTAAGAACACCATACTGCTATAGCAGTATCCAATCAGTCGATAGTCTTGATCATTCAACTATCCTGAACATGGATTGGCTAATGAAGAAACATTCTATGACATTTCCAAGTTTCTTTGCTTCTTTAGTTCCTTTAGTTTCCCTGTTCATAAAGATGCTGAGTACAGTAGCTGTTACTACCCATTCTGGTGCTTAATAATGCTAAAAATATTGTACCTCAAATCATATTTCTTCCAGTTGTCATAAAGGGAGAGTGCATAAGAGACTGAGCATTTTACAGTTTTATCTAACATCCATGAGTAACAATAGTTGACATTTCTATTTTCCATATAGTCTTTTATAACATTACTTAAGCATATGATTAACTCAGACAATGTTCCCAGAAATTAGAAATAATCTTCAAATCCAGGTAACTAGTCTGACTGTACTGGAAACTCAGGTCAGGTTTTGGAGTAAAAGATATTCACTCCACTAATAAACAGATCTTCCTTCAGTTATCCTATTAGCTAATAGATCTAAACATAATTTGCTACTGTTCTACTTTCCTGAATGAGGGGTTGGCTCATTCTGACAGTCACCATGAATTCAAGAGTTTTTCCAGTGGGTCCCTTCTTCATACCCATAGAGCACATCTTACTCTCTACAGGATAAGTATCAAGCTTGCCACAGCTACACAAGAGATTATGCCATCTCCCTCTCCTCTCCACAGCAAGACGTTTGAAGAAGTTTRAATCATACAAGAATTTGACTACCGTTACAATGAAGCAAGAACATCGGCACATCTGATGGCAGCCGGCTGTTGCCCAAGAACGAAGCTTGAGCATCATGTACCAGCAATTCTGGAAAGGAYTTTTTTCTGGTTTTTTTAGATCGTTTCAAAGAAAAGTTGAGTAAAGCCTAGTAACAATAGGACTTCACATTTAAGTATCCTCTCATTCTGAAAGAGGAAGTAATGAAGAAAGGTGACATGCAAGCAGCTGACATGCAAAGATACAGATTTTAAATTTAGCTCTCAGTAGTTGAACTTAATAACAAAAGGATTGATGTGGCCTGAAGTTTTATCTGATAAAGAGACTTTATAGGCAAATTCAGCAGCAGATAGTTAAGTGATGTTTAAGTTCTCTTCAGCTAACTATTTCACAGATTTCCCCCAAACCCTATTAGAAGAAAATCTTTAATGTCTGACCTAAGCAAGTTTGGGGGCAATACGATACCACAAGTAAAAACAATGTTAAGAGAGGTATTAGTCAGAAATGCTACCATATAGAAACTTATTAAACTGAATGGATTGAACACACTGCTCTCAGAGTGGTGTTAGGAATTTACTTTGAATTAATCTTGATAATGTGTAAAGAACAGGAGAGAAGCATCTTCAAGCTTTACAAAAGCAACATGATGTTCCACTGTAAAGTAAAATGCAAATATGCTAATGAATTTATAGTTCATATCACTTGGYAATACTTTGCCTTTTGGTATACGTTCAGTCCAACAAGGACTTGCCATATACACAATGTCACCTAGGCCATCACAGGGAAGTCACTGTGTGCTAGAAGTTATGTCTTGTCTGTACAATTCTGCACAATTCTGTATATTGCCAGAAGCTGAGAAGGGTAAACTGGAGAGATTTACAATTTCAAACTTGCCTCAGTCACGTACTCTTTTCCCAAAGATYTGCTATTTATCACCGTTAGAGACAGAAAAAATGGATTACATGGATCTCACCCACCTACAGAGTCAAAGAATACCTGCGTAATTCTCCAGTTACAAAACTCTACTAAAATGTTGCCATGCCTATAGTTTTTTTGCATTTAAGGACAAATTTATCCTTGATACATATTTAAAGAAAGGAAGAATTTCTCATAGCCTAGCTAAAGATAGACTCATCCTCAAGGCACAAATTGCATACTAGAGTCATAAGAGACTTTGCGTTTTGTCAAGATGCCTGAGGCCAATGTATATCAGTGAAACAATTCAGGAGAAGCCCTGGACATACTGACTTTGGCCCTCAAATGCCACCCTCCAGATCCAGCTGCCTTGTCAGCAATCTAATATACCAAACTTTGCTTGAGGATAAGCAGTTCTGGTAGATAGCTCAGTGCTCTTTCACAAAACAAGCAGGAAAAACATGATTTTATTCAGTTGTGATGTTCTTTAATATGAATCGATGTGCATCCACCTAACAGGCTCATAGAATTTGGTTCAGAGAGACCAAGGGCCAAGTTTCTCAACTCACATAAATCAGCATATCRTAATTAAATGTTTAAGACTTTTGATAAGCAAGCTCAGCTGATGTACCGCACAGATAGGGAAAGAAAAGCAGTTCCTCTACCAATAAAAATGTATTTTACTAGCACAGTATGAGCAAATCTTACTCCTAGAAACCTGCCACAATTAGCAGCATGGATTCTTCTATGAGTTAAGCTGTTTTGTATGATACATTTAGAAGTCTGGGATCAGCTGGAGATAGTCAGCAGAAAATCCAGTACAGGAAGCTTGTAGAGACAACTCTGTCATTTTCAAAATACCCATTTATTTACTCACACGAAGGAAGAGAGGAAAGGCAGGGCTCAGCAGAACTCTGCCATGCTTCATCATTCACTGACCTGACGGCCCAGATGAGCAAGTGAAATAGGGTAGGGACACCTCTGGGGACACTTTCATATTTACGAGTTCCACTTACACTGAAGACACATCTTTAATGTTGAAGTTTCGCATTCTGGATTTCTTCACTAGGAGCACAGGGTTTTTCTTTTWAAAATAACATTAATAATAGCTAGAAAGAGCTAAATTTTAAAGTGTTAACCCCTTCAGTTCTCAACTCACTGATGAAAGCACATCAGCACTTACCAGAATGGATATCACCACTTATATTCCATATGAAAAAATCCAAAGGACAGATTTTACCCCCCTCTCATCAATTTTCTGTGATAGAAACCTACATTTAATGAATAAGTGGATGCATGCAAATTTTTATGCTGTTCACTATCAGACTATAAATAAACATGGAACCCTTTTCTTTCCCAGCTTGTTAAAATTGAACATTGCTTCTTAAATAGGACCACACAGTAACACATAAGATACTCTAAGCTAGTTCTTTACTTTTTGTCTAGATCAACCAAAACAAAACTTTTAATGTAATTTTCTAACCTCAAAGGCAGATCTATCTTCATTATCACTTGGCTTTTAGTAGAAGAACGATGGACAGAATAAATAATAACACTAGAGTGCACCATTATGCCATGGAAAGATAAYGGACACATGAACAACATGCATAATCAGCAGCTAAATACTGGTATCTTTTAAGATTCTAGTTAATTGCTTTTATAAAATAAAATAAACAAAATAAAATAAATCCTTACCTCACACCATTCTGTCTTCGCATCAAGGTTGCTGCTAATCTTCCTGAAAAAGGCCTTAACATTATAATCCTTTATTTCTGGACCAAAAAGTGCTTGTACAGTTTCATAGAACTTATCATAGTCTATCTCATCTGAATGGAAGGAACAATATCCACAGAGTCAAAAACTGGCAAGCTATAGCTTTTTTCTTAATCTCCTCTAACTCCTGTTCCCTCTCTCCTTCTACATCAATAGCATGCAAGTTCCTTCTCCTCATACTGTATTCATTAAAGCACTTTGCCAAAAAATTACAGAGTCTTACTTTCAAAATCACCTGATTTGCAATGAATAGCAAGAAATAGAGATAAAATAAAAGCCAGAAAATTTTCAGCTTTTCTTTCTTCCCTTACTCTTATCCTACAATTCTGGTTTGTTGATATGAAACCAAAAAATGTCCTGGGATAAAGCTGATCCTTCCATGTAGTAACAGCCATTTGCATTAAAAAGAAAAAAACTTACCCTGATTATTTACAATAAAGAAGCTGGATTTACATAATTCATTGGCTTTGTGCTTCTTCAGATCACTAGAAATATAAAGCAAGCCAGAAGTGATAATTTGTATACGTGACAACTCTGTCAATCATGATTTTGTGAACAACTAGCAAAGTATTATAATTTGACCAGAAATCTTAGCAGGAGGTAAAAAGCATTCTCATAGAGCAATCAACCTATTTCCTGTAAAAATCAATAAGTCACTGCCTTGTTTGAACATTAATTTGAGGTCTTTCTTACAGTCTTGTCTCCACGACACCTCTCTCAATTTGAAAATTACACATTGTTCCAATCTGAGACAGTACCTCTTACCATCATCTTTAACATACAGTCCTAATCTCTCCTCTGTCTTCTGGATTACTTTTTTTTCAACTAGTTGCTGGAACTGTTTCAAAGCATTCTTGAAGTGTGCCACATCAAGAGCAGAGCAACTCTCTTTATCACAATCCTTATCAGACATCCTTCATTAACAGAGGAAAAACAAGGTAAGAGGGAGAGTTCTTCTTCTTATAGCCTGGTCCAAGTGTTGTTTTCTGCCCTAAATCTTAAATTCCTACATAAGTTTGTATGAGGTGCAACTGCATGACAGGAATACCAGGTGCTACATAATAAGGAGGTCAGTCTTGTGCCATCCCCACCTGGCAAACCTTCCAGAGAACTGTTGATGTCACAACCCCCCCTTACATCAGGGAATCCTAACTTGCTGCTGAGCAGGCCTAGGCCACAAACCAGGATCAGTGATAACCTGGCAAACGAGACTTGCTCTTCATGTCTGGTGCAACTGGCAGTCAAACAGGCATGAACTTTTTCATCTCCAGAGCCAGACAAGAGCTACAGAGCTTTAGTCCAGAGATTAAATGGTGGTCTGGGCAAAAGTCAGCTATATTCATGTGTCTCTCTAACAGTTCCTGTTGTGAAAAGGATCAGCATTGAATTTATACCAGGTTCATTCGCAATCTTAAAGTCAGATATTCCTGTACCAAAGTACTCCAAGAACCTCAGTCCAGTAGTTTTTCTGAGAGCATATTTAAACACCAGCAGGACTAGCTGTTCAGAAAACAAAACTGCAGGTACCATTTTCTTTTAAAAGTGGCAGCCCAGAACACTTACCGACTTATCAAAATTGTTTGGTAAGTTAAGCAGTRTCTTGAGAACAGAAATTCGCCTTGTGAGAGCATCAGTCCCTGTGTTATACTTGTGTTTCCTTTCTACTCTTCCACATCTTAAATTCTTTAAGGAATGGTGGTACCCTAGTATAGCCTACTGAGGAGCTGGAGAAGTGAATTTATTTTCCTCTCTTTGAAACAGAATTAAATCTAAATCTGTTTCCTGAACGAATAGCACAGCGACTACTGAAGAAGGGGCAAGTACCACTTCTTGTGGGAATATTCTAAAGAATGAAGTTTCATTTATTTTTTGGACAGGGATGATGTAAAAAGTTGTCTTCAAACTATGTTTCAGTATTGTGATTTTTAAGTGGCTGGAAGCATTTTCCTGAAAAAAAATAGTGCTTGAAAGTGGAAGTTTAAAATTTGTCCCTGTGATCAGTAGTTTTCTATTGACTGGATATCTACAGTTAAAAAAAATAAATGGCTACAAGTGTCACTAATTAGTATGTTAATTACTTTGGATCATGTTATGATCATAGATTCTTTGTATATGGAAGCTAGGGATCTTGCTCAGGGTTCTGGATTCTACTCTACACCTCAGATGTTCAACTTTGAGCTTCTACGATCATTTACTGAATCTGACTCTTTATGCTTGACTATATTTTTGTAAATTGTAAAGACTTACCATTTGCTGACGTGGCAGAGTGAGGCAACATGTTCTACTATCTAATCTAAACAGCTCTGCTCTTTTACTGGTTTTGCCACTTTTTTTTTTTTTGGTGACCATATCAAATTACTAAAATATACCTGTAAAACAGGAATGCCATTCCAATCCTGCATTAGTTCCATTAAAGTATTACTAATCTGTATTCATTAATCTCTACACTTTATAACATGTGCCTCATCCACAGTTCTTTTCGTGTTCTTCTCATGTCAATACAATATGCTGTAGTGCATATTAATATGCATCAGATATTAAGTTCTGGTGCCCTTGCCATTACTACACTTCTCCCATGTCCGTTGTACATTTACATGAATATTATTGGCGTAATAAACATTACTGAACTATAACTGAAGATAAACAAAACTGTTCATGACATTAGTTGTGCTTAAACAAACATGCATTTACATTTGTTCACTGATCTTTCAACTAGTGAGGTCATTAATTCACATTCAGTAATATAATCAGGTATTTCCGTGATCAACCAAATTCCAAAGTACTTCAGAGAAGTACATTAATGATAATGAGTAGAAGTTGTTATCTTTCGTCATTCCAAAAAAACCCAGAAAAAAATAGAGCTCTTAGAGAAGTCATAAGAAGTCTTGGTGTCCCATTTTTCATCCCAGTTAAGTTGCATAATCCTAGATTCTTTTAACTTCTTATTCCAGTACAGACATTATTGCTTTATCTAGTGACTAAATTATGGATGAGAAAATCCAACTACAACAGGCAGGCCAAAAACATCTGCAAGATCACCTTTGACTTTATAATTCATGTGCTTGTTCCAAAATTTAGCAAAGGCGCTATGAATTCATGGAGCTTGAATTCAGAAAAAAAACATTAGATCTTCTACTTTAACTCCTCTGCAGATCATTAATACCCAGTCATTTATCACTATAACGAGCCTAAAAATTTTTTCTAAAGCAAAACTTGCAGAAAGGCAAGTTTTGATTTGCAGACATCAAGAGATGGAGAATCCATCATGTTTGTTCCAAAGGTTAATTGCACACATTGTTAAAATTTAAGCTTCTCAGTTGAATTTGCATGGCTTCAGTTTCCATTCAGCTGTTCTTGGAATGTCTCAACTGATGTAGAGAGTAACACCGGGTATATTCTCCCACTAAGGACCTTTCTACCTGAAATACTTCCCCATTTTTTCTCTCGTTTAGTAAAGCATATTGAACTCTATGCTTCCTACTGCAAGGTTTTTCTTCAGGCATCAAAATAATGTTTGTAATTCTTTTCTGCAGTTTTCAACTTTTCAATATTTTTAAAAATGTTGATACCGCATATTTGTGAAATGCCTTAATAAGCAAATTGCTACTCTGATCAAGTAATGCATTTCAGTTTACTTGTTAAACTTATTTTTCTTTAGATTATATTGAACAATTTCTTTGTATTGTTTGTATAGCTACTGAGCTCCAGATAAGCTTTAGTACCACTTCACCTCAGACTGACAACAAGCTCATTGGTCAAGAGTTACTTGAATTGCTGCATATGGAATTGCTGTTCTGTAAAGATTCCATAACTGAGCAAAAATTAAAAATTATAGTTTATATGTTTTGTGTCTATTTAAAGGATTGACACTAACTAGGTATTTTTCAAGGTTATCAAATTTCTTCCTACAAAAAACAAATGAACACCATACTCACCACATATATACTTGGGAAAACCAGCTAAGCAACAGTTTTGAGATATTTTGAGAAAACAAAAATTTGATAGTGAACAGAGTTACTAAAAATAATGCATGCAACTCATGAAATAGCTACTCTCTGGGGAAAGTAGTGTTTCAAGATAGGATACCTCATTTACTCACACGAGTAATCCAACTACTTTCAGTGAGATCACATAGATTTTGCCTCCTGAACTCAAACTGAAATTTTCTCAACTTTATTCACTGTAGCTTGTAGCTATAGCTTTTCTTCTGCAAAATACTAAATACTCTGTATACTGCTTCAGTTGAAGCATTTATTATATTACAGGGCTGATTACTTCAAGCTTCACACCTTTTTTACTACTTTTAAGCTTGCTCAAATTGATTAAACATAGTAGTTATTTCATAAAAGTGGAAGTATTTAAAATGACTTTGTATCCTGTTATTCTTAAAGACCACCTAAGATAGAGAACGTGCAGAAAACATTTTAACTGCAGTATGACCTCTCTGCCCTACTGACTAATTTTAAACAGTTTGTGTCACCTAACCTTATGTGACATGAGGCTTTTTTTTTTTTTTGTTTTCTTGTATTCACCTATGAAGAGACTTCTTACTATAGAATAAGATGAAAATGCACAAAAGTCCCCAAAAGGACCCATTGTTTTCAGTGCCGGGAAGACTTTGATGTCTTGGATGCTTAAACTCCAAAATATGTACAACCTAATTTAAAAATAAGATGTGATAACTCAGTGGTATGACAAACGAAGCAGGGAAGACAGGAATTGCATTAAAAGATAAGCTAAGGCTAAAATGGAAATTCAATATTAAATTGATGGGTAACAGCCAGGAAGTCCTTSCATTAGGAAGTCTGCAGTGGCATTAACTGAATGAAAAGCATTTTCTTTCCTGTCTCCCTTACTGATACTGTAAAAAGCATTTCATATGGAATATGGCAGAGTTAATATTTGTTCAGAAGTATCAGTCTAAACCTCCTAACTCTTATCTTCTTAATACATAATCATATTAGGCTTAATTATTGATAAATTATTGGACCAGTGCAGAGTTAATGATGCAAAGAACAGCCACAGCAAACTCATTGCAGGATTGGCAGCTTATTTGAAAAATGATTCATTTTCAATCTATTTCTCAAGAACTATCATAAGTCTGTGAGATTCTATGAAATTATAACCATGTTGCTTGACAGCTCATAACAAATAATCCTAGGCTACTGCAGGAGACAAATCAGTAAAGGGTGATAGATCTTCCTGCCTTCTACTGGGTTGCCAGCCACCTCTTTTGGTAGTCTCATTCAAGATAAATTGGCCCCAAGCAAAATGATGGTCCAAAAGAGCCCAAGAAAACAAAGTAGTCCTAAAATGGCCCTGGCTGTCCTGAAAGAGGCCCTGGCACACAGTAGATTTTATTTCTGACTCTAGTTTTGGTACAGATCAAGCCTAGCCACAAAATAATCAGACCCTGAAGCTCCCTTCTCTTGATGAACTAAGCTGCTAACTTCTTTGCTATTTCATCCTTCTAACACTTCCTTAAGCCTGACTGCCTTTGCAGATCAATCAGCACTGAGCTGCTTGAGTTCAGTGTGGCTGAACTCTCTTCTGGCCAGCATGGAGGTGAGTAAGTCAAATCTTACCAAATTGTAGAAATGTAAAAATTGAGGTTCTCACATGAAACTGTAGAAGAGCTATCAAGCTCATATCTACCTTTTCTACTCATTTTCCCCTCTACTTGCTTTTGCCGTATTATAGCCACAGAAGCAGTATCATACTCTTTGCTATGAAGTGCATTTGCTCCTTTGTCACTGACAAAATCTGGAATGATGAAGTGAGCATTTTRAAAATCATATATTTCCTACGTACTATTTATTCATTTATATGTTGGGCTCTGGACAATGAAAATAGGTTAGTCAGTTTGAAATTACGTTCACTTCCTGCTTGTCATGCTAACAAGAAACTGCAGCATGGGGATTAGCTCCTATGGAAGGCTATTCCTTTAAAATAAACAACTTATATCACAATTGAAATGCATAGGGTCATTGTTGCAATACCTGGTGCTACTGGTCTGGCTTGGTGTTTACAGGCCAGAGCAAGGCTTGATGATAGCAGATTACAGGTACGCATCACTTGATTTAATCTATTTCTCAAGAAAGAAGGCACCGCACAGGCATCAGTATGCATCTGTCACCTGAGCAGGCACCACAGTCCCACACAGGTTTTACAGTCAAGTTGAGGTTCATCTCACCTAACCRAGGCATCTAAAAGCTAACTATCCAAGTCATCTTATACTACAGTTCATGGTGGGAAAAAAAAGCATTTTTGGAAACTGATTAATCTTCCTAGACTTAGGTGCTTAAATGTGTAATTTATATGAAATGAATCACACCTGCAACTGGTACAGTTGTTTGTAGACACACAAGGTATACTAGAGTTATCTCACATGTCACTGAACACGTTGCAGTCAACTTTCAACTGCAGCACAGATATTCCCACAAGATCTCACCATCTCCCAGTATTGCCATTTGGGTTCCCTCCTTGCTGCAAATACTTGTGCTTACTTCAGTGAACTAGGTTTGAGCCAAAATCTTCTCTCAACTCAGAGCCTTCTCTGGTTCTTTCAACTTTTCTGCTTTTTTAAAAAATGAATTTAAAGTTCATATCCCAATATGGACTACATTATATACCTACGATTACAAACTCTGCAGGATCAAGCCCTAATTTTGAACTTTGTCATTAGGCTCATGGATATTTTATACTGCATTATCAACAGGTGTACCTCTATTTTAAAAGCCTTGTTTTAATGCCTAGTGGTTGGGAACAGATGAAAGGTTTCTTCTGTCCATAAACTTTCCTTTGCTCTATAGCTATATGCTGTAACTATATATAGATACAGTGAATAACTAGCTGGCTTTCATCTGCCTCTAAGGCTAAAGAATGGCAAAGAGAATAGGTAATAAATGTCAGGAGAAGGCTGTAAAAATCCTAATTAAAACACTGAAGCCAGGTGACTTTTTTTTTTTTTTTTTTTTTTTAAAGAGTATTGCAGTCTGGCTGTCTAACACATCCTTTGAAATGTGAGGCTCCTTGTTTTCCAGAGTTCAAAACAATTCGATGATACTGGCATCATCTGATTCCTGAAATTAATGTACGGACACAAGCCTCTGGTTACTCTTTTGGTAAAGACACTGAGAAATACACCTTAAGATAGGAGACAGCCTGTGAATTGAAAGGCATTCTTGGAGAAAATATAAAGAAGAGAGGAGAGAGAAAATGAGTGAAAGCAAAGTATAAGAGAAAGAACAAACGGAAAAATAGATCTCCTAAGTGCCTACACAAGGTTAGAGTAGCAGAGACTTTGGTACTTTATTTACTCTGCTTCCTCACCTGCAAAATATGAGCAACACTCAATGCTCTGAAATTCTGAAACATTGCGAAGTGCCAAATATAGCATATCATCTGCAGACATTCTGATTTTGAAATATTATTTCCATAGCTGGCTTTTAAAGTTTTTAAAATACATATATAAGTATATATATATTCATACAAACTTGTCAAGCATCCTGAAAATTTACAGCCAAGGAATTCTGCCATCCCATAGACATTGTGCATAACTAGCAACATACTTCAAGGATAGTTGCAGAAGTGATATAAGAAGTGCTACAGAGTTTAAGGACTGTTTTTATAACACAGGCCAAGGGAACTCGTATTCTAGCTTGTTGTTCCACTGTTTTAATCCCATAAACTCACTCACTACACATATATTTAGTCCTCCGAGTTTAGATACACTTGCAGTAATCCACACATTAATACTTCCAGAAATGCAAATAATGGGTTGTGATTTCTCTTCTCATGCAACTACAAAAGTAAAGGTAAAATTCTTTTTGCAGCATTAGTATATATGCATAATGAGCAAGATCTGATCCCAATATAAAATAGTGTAAACATGAAACACTGCAAAATAGATGCTTGTGTTTCTTATTAAATATTGCAGCTTTTTAATAGGCTGAAAATACAGAAAAGGATTGGCTAATGAATTACTTAGATGCCTGCATTGCCTCTAAACTCTGTAAGGTAAGACAAGCRCTGGACTGGGAGTTAGGAGTCTGGGTTCTGTTTCTAGCTTTGCCTTTGACCAGGTATGACAGAAACATAGCATTTTTTTTATTATTATTGTACCTCACATGAATAGTGATACTGCATTTCCCCGAAAGACATGCAGAACTCTCTTTGTGAAATATTCAAGATCACTTAAATAATATTACCAGTTTGATTGAATTAATAATGTGCTCACTTTCAAATCAAGCAGTGACTGCCTATTTATGAATGTATTTAATTTTGCAATGAAAATAAAAAATCAAGAATTCTAAGATATGATCTTTGTCAAATATAATTTATGCTTTCTCTTTATTTTCTAGAAATCCAAGTGTCTAGAGAGTGCTCTTTTGGTCAGGTGCTATAGTGAAAAAAATACTTAGAAATCCCAAGTATATCCCAGAATCTGCCACTGGACAGTATCTTGTCTTACATGTACTTTTTTGCTCACTAAATTACATTTCTCTCCAGTTCCTCCTTACTAGCTTTTCTCTCTTTTAATTTTGCAGGAAAATAAGAGGTACACATTAGTTCAACATTTTCCTTCAAGGGCAGAAGCTAGAGATGCCTTCTTCTCAATAAGGTGTAGCATTAATTTGGCCCAAACATGTCTTRGTATTATTGTTAGACTTTTATCAGGCAGCAACTGGTGCTAAAGGAGCTATAGTTACGTATTGAAGTATTTTTGCACATGGTCTGCATGCACAGGTAAATCACTTCTACTGTCCCCAAAGATTGTCCTGAAGTGCTACTGGTCTGTTACTAGAAAATCTGGAAGGAGGTCATGCATTTTTCTATTAATCCAGCTTTTAGGGGGGAAAAAATATAAATGATATGAGAAAGGCAGCTACTCCTGCTCCCTTTGTAAACAGGAAAGACAGAAGACCAGTGATGAAGAAACAGACTGAACTGGATGTTTTAAGTAGTTTTCAGTTACTTGCTAAATCATATTTGATGAATTTGAAAACATTATCAGTAAATAAAGTTTGTGTTGATGAAAAAAGTTACTTTAAGCAGTGTTTTATTTTCCTGACTTATGACTTTCTCTGCTCCTAACCTGTTTCCCAACAGTAGTTTGTCATGTAATTGCCACAAGCCCATAATTTGCATACAGATATGTATTTTGAAAAACAACAGATTTAATCACTCATGTTTCCATTCTCAGTCCACAAGGAACCACATTTTTGATCAGCCCTCTTGACACCACATTAATATGAAGAGATGAAAAAAACACTAGGTATTGTTTGTTTGCCAGGCCACGTTTCCAAGAAAATTCCGCTGCTTTCATAGCTGACACAGCTGAAATAATTTTTTCACCTAACCTAAGAGAAGATCTAAACTAACAGTGGTTTTATCTGCCCTCGTGAAGGCTGGCACACATCAGCATGTACAGTGTGCTCTGTGCACCCTCCAACCAAATGCATGCCTAGGTAGCCAGCAAAGAACAAAAACTAGAGGTGCTTCCTGTGAGGAAGATTCATGTGTGGCATGGCAAGGTGTATTGGGCCCAAAGCCATGATGTGCAAAAATCACAGGCATATATTTGGGGACAGGTTAATTTTGGAGAGAGTAGAACTACCCCAGCACAGCCAAGGGTGAGTGCAACATCCTGACTAAGACCAGCTAGAGCTGTGCAGAGCCAGCTTGCACATCCCTGTACCATTTTTACATGCACTGGAGACAAAATTGTAAAAATAGATTACTTGAYAGCGTGAGCTTTAGTGTCTGATATGACTTACTCACTCCAAGAAAAGTGTTCACTTGCACCACAGATTTAACTGGGACTGGATGCTGCCAGCTGTTTTGTGAGGACGAAATAAACAGAGCCACCTTAAAGCACGGTAGGGAAGCACCTTACTTCTCTGGAAAAAAAACGGCTGCTCCCCTAGATCTGTGCAAGTAAAGACTGGTAACTACACTCTCAAACTCACTGAAACAAACAAACAAACATACAAACAATGAAAACAAAACAAAAAATCTTATAAGAAACTACCTCCAAAATAAGAGTTTTCACTGCCACCATGAAAAGGCTAACTATTGATTCAGCAGTTTCTATTCTTTCCTGAAGCACGGCACAACAGACGCCGGCCCTGAAGGGAGCTACCTGGTTGGAAAGGCTGATGAAGGCAGCCTCACTCAGCCAAGACACAGCGAGGATTTTAAGGACGAGGAGAAGACAGCCACGGAGCGCGACATCCCGAAGATGACCTCGCCACAGGTAGCAACACGGCAAGTTGAGGTATTTTTGGAGAAAGAGCCATGCAGCACTCACGCTGGCGCTGCATGGCGGTGGAAAAGCACTCAAAGAGTTTTCCCCAGTGGCATAAACGGCCTGAGTGTCCGGCAGGAGCAGGGAGCACCTCAGGGAAGACGGGGGCGAAGCYGCCGGGGCGCGCCCCCACTGGGCGGCAAGGAGGCGGCGACTCCTCCTCCTGCCCTCCTTCCCGGGCTGCGATGGGGTTAGGAACGACGGGAGAGGCTCAGCCTAGCTCCGGCCGGCCGCCGTGGGCGGCGAGCCGTGAGCCATGCACTCCGGGAACAGCACGGGCACGACGAGCCGCCTGGAGCCCACGGCGGCCGAACAGGAGGCGCCGGGCGAGCGGCCCCTCTTCAGCGCCGGCACCTACGAGCTGCTGGCGCTGCTCATCGCCACCATCGGCATGCTGGGCTTGTGCAACAACTTGCTGGTGCTGGTGCTCTACTACAAGTTCAAGCGGCTCCGCACGCCCACCAACCTTTTCCTCGTCAACATCAGCCTCAGCGACCTGCTGGTGTCCGTCTTCGGCGTGAGCCTCACCTTCATGTCCTGCCTGAGGAGCCGCTGGGTGTGGGACGCGGCCGGCTGCGTCTGGGACGGCTTCAGCAACAGCCTCTTCGGTGGGTGCCGGGGCGCGGCCCCGCGGGCGGCTCTCGCTTCCCCACCCCCTGTCAGAGGCTCGCCTCGCCTCAGGTCCCTCCTCTGCGCTCCCCGCAGCCCCCTCGCCCCCTTTTCCCGGAGCCCCACACCCTGTCRCCCCCCGCCAACCGTCGCGTCCGCCGCCCGCTGCCCCGTCCCCTCCGGTCCGTGTCCCTCACGACCTSGCCTCGCGATTTTCTTCCCTTTATCGACACGTCCTCCGCCGTCCGGAGAGCTTCAGCTCCGTGCCTGCCGCTCGCCCTCCCTCTTGGGCGTCCTGGTGCTCGGGATCCGTGCGGGGGGCAGGGAGGCGCGTTCCCTGCAAGCGGATCCGGGCGCTTCCCGCCGCGGCGCCGTGAGAAGGCGGCGGGGTAACGGCCGCGCAACGGCCGCGCAACGGCCGCGTAACGGCCGCGCGGCCCGACGAGGGGGCGTAGCGCCCGCGGCAGGCTGCTGGCGAGAAGGTCACGCGGGACGTGTCTCTGCGAAATGTTTCTCAGCCTCTCACCCGTGCCAGTGTGACAGCCAACTCCGTGGAAAATACAGGAGCGTTTTTTTAAAGCGGTTCCTGGGTTTATTGAGTACTGCACAGATTTCACGAGCATAAAGGATCATATTTTATACAAGGAAGGGCTAAAATCTATGGATAAGGAACCCGTGCTACTTCAGCTGTGCGCTCAAAAGCCCCCGGGGGGTGGAACGCAGATTTCTGAGTGTGCTGAGTGGGGAGGCCGCGTCCCTCTTGCTGCGGGAGAGCGCGCCTGCCGTAAGCAGTCGTCTTTCTACCTAGAAAGTCCAAAATGTGGAACTATTGTGAATTTCTTTATCCATAAATGAAATTCAGTTTCACAGTTGGCATTTAGGAAACCACTGAGTCTTGTGAAACGGATTATAGCAATGCAGAAGGAGTGCTTCCGCTGTTTCCACTTTKAAAAGACTACAAAGTCTATAATGTTTTCTCTTCTGAAATTCTTACAAGTCCTTTGTAAGCTTTGCTGCTTTCCTGCATAATTTTTGTTTTACAGGGCACTATGATATGCCTTTGGGCTGCTGGTAGAAAAGTGCTTGCTTCCTCATGATAGATTTGGCTGCTGCTGGGCAGTGCAGCAAAAATCTTGTGTCTTGGAGGGCATGGTGGATGCAAGATACATTTAGACTGTTGTGCAAGGTTCGATATTGCGTTTATGTTGCAGAATTCTCTTAATTTCCTGGTGTTGGCAGGGAAAGTACTAGAGAACTCATCTAATATAACGCTGTCTGTATCAGTCAGCCAAGTCAAATACCTGAGAAACTCATCTGCCAGCATCTCTCTTGCACCTAGATTCTTCTGGACAGCTGAACATAAAGCTTGCCTATAAAAGGATTTTTTTAAGTGTGCTTCTGCTCCTATTTTCCCGTATATATTATGCTTATTATAAAATGTATATATACATTTTATGTGTATCTAAAATGCATTTGAAGAAGACACTTCTTAAAAGGCATTTTATATACAGGGTCAAAAAATAGGATGCCTAGTAGGGGTCATATGAAAAACTTACCAATAATCATCTCTTATCATCTTCCAAAGATGAAACAAATGGAAACAATGAGATATAAATTGGCAAGCAAAATGCATGATCACATATGATTTTGATTTGTTGCTTTGAGTGTGCTGCATACTTTTTTGTTATAAGTATGTTCAGTGTTGACACTTTTCTGCATCTTTTTATTAAATATAATTTATTTCCAAAGAAATGTAGGCAATTCATGAGCCTTATCTACAAAATGATCCAACCTCCAGATAGCATCACTGGTTTGCAAAATTGCATCCTCCAGTTCTTGGTGCCATTATTTTCCTATTCCACGGTGTGTTTCACTGCCAGTAGTATTCTCCTAATGTTTTCTGGTATGTTTAATTTAGCAATGGATAAAAGGAATGAAAAGTGGTTGAGAACAGGAATGGTCTTGAAGAAGAGGGACCAAAATTATACATCTAAGACCATCTCTTGACAGGAGTTTGCCTGGTAAAGGTGTAGTATGGAGTAGGCTTTGTATTATTGATCCTTAATTGTTTGCAGTTGAAGGAATGGGATTACTAAACTGTGATTAGAAATCTGTATCTTTCTTAACTGTAAGCTGTTCTTGTAAAGGTAAATAAAGTATGCCAACTGTTAATGTCAAATTGATCACAAGTATAATGACACTCTTGAACAAGACACAATCTGTATGCAGCAGCTAGATCTTGATGAACAACCAAGTAAATGTTAAGATTCAGAGGCCTTAGATTCCTTCTAGTAGTATGAACTGGAGAAAAGGAACATTTGGAAGCTGCTTTGCAGACTTTTATTTCCTCCAGAAAGCTTTAGAGTGCACAAATGATAGAGCACTGTTTGCAACACAAGAGATTCATTCAGTGCTGAGGGGAAAAAGATCACAGAGGTGTTTTTTGTTGTTCTTATTTTTAAAAAAGCTGATTTTTTCCCAACAATGCTTGCCAAAGATTATCCTGTCCTGGCTTCAGTTACAGTCTAGGAAGAAAAAAAAAAAAAAAAAAAACAAAACACAACCATTTAACTGTATATAATTATTAGCTACTTCATCTAAGGCTCTTTTCTACACACTGTGAAAGAAGATGCCCTGTACCATCCGCTTGCGCTACCAGGGTATGTTATACGCACTGATTTAATCTCACTAAGAGCATTTGCTGAGGTTACCCATTAGACAGTTTTAAGATCTTGTTTTACAGACAGCAGGAGACTCTCTCAGTATGCTTTCAGCTTTAGCAATTTATTTGAAATGAATTAATCATTTGAAGGGTTGAACTTTTAAGAGGTGCTTAATCCTAGTGTAGCTTTATGGCACAGCAGTATTTATATATTTAAAGTTTGTTGTGTCTAGTAAAAGTGATTTCCACCTCCCTAGATTTGAGTGCAGATGCTAAAATTTGTTGAAAAATGAGAAGTGATACATAGCTGTATTCTTAAGCATATTATAACCCT
The DNA here is from genome assembly GCF_003343005.1 of Rhea americana. Lineage (NCBI taxonomy): Eukaryota > Metazoa > Chordata > Aves > Rheiformes > Rheidae > Rhea > Rhea americana. The sequence continues at coordinate 448,254 of NW_028185450.1, forward strand.
TCATTGCTGAATTCGAATAGATGGCTATATATTACTAAGGTTATACAAAACAGAGTATGATAGCACCTTSTTCTTTTGCCATTGATGAGAAGTTGCTTCTACTGAAGGTTTGTTCCTTAGCTTTTCAAATGTGGAGGGATTGCACAAGAGTTTCTTTCACCCTCTGTAATTAGATATGCAAATACTAGTAGTATAGCACTTGAGCACAGATCAGGRATCAGTTGATATAAAGAGTTATATGCCCTTTGACAGAAATTTTGGTCTGTCTCAGAGTTGAATCCTATTTGCTACACTGTGTTGCAGTTTCTCTGTAGGGATATTCAGTCTTCAGGTAAACATATCTCATGTCCAAATTATAAGCCACGCTTTGGGGATGGTGGGGCAAATAGAAGCCAAATAAGTAATATATTGAGTAGAGAGGACAGAAGCAATTGGAGTTGTTATTGTTAGAACTGGTTGAAAACTATCAATCTTCTGAAGGCTTTGCAATATGTTGTTCTAATTAGGGATTATAAAGTCAGAATGTACACATATTGAATGGGACAATACACTGTGGTTCAGATGTGTCTTGTGCTGTCCTCCCTGTTGACCTACATTGTGTAGCTGGAAGTATTTCATGACATATCAACACTCACGTGACTTCTCTGAAAAAACACAGGGTACAGAAGAATAGTGTCACACATGAGACATAATCAAACCAACCAATAATAAAAGTATTTCAATAGGAAAGCAATAAAAATGACAGAAATGAGATTTTTCTGTTAAAAAAAGGTTAAGACATTTCTTCATCAAATAATAGTTATACATTCATCTGTAATATTGAGTGGTTGGCAGCAGGGGGAGAGAAGGAACCACAACATAGAAGCTGTATGCTACAGGCTCAAACAGAAGATATTTTTATTTTGCTACACTTAACCTACACAGTTTAATTGGGAATGACCCCATTCATGCCAGCATAATTGCAAAGGCTTAAATCAGAGCTAAAATTAGCATCTGTATTTCCTAAACAATGGAAGTCCAAAGAGCATTTATAATCAGTACTCTTGAAAAAAAGGTTCTCTGTAATGAAAATCTATAGATCAGATGAGCAGTATCTGTAAATATGCAGCAATGAAGTCTTTCAAAAAGAGTTTGGAAGTCTTTGATTTGGTAATAGATTGAAGCAGGTCTCAAAACTTTGGGCTTATTCTTGAATCAAAAAACATAGATCTCAAGAATAAATAGCTTTAAGCTTAGCAAAATTCATTTCAGATAAAATACTAAAAAATTCTTTTGAAATCCATATTTTTGCTAAGARAGTCAGAGTAGTGAATTCCACTATTTACGTCACATTTATGGAGAGGAAAATACGGTTTGTTGTACCAGGGGCTGATACTCAAACAATAACCTTAATGGCTTTCTGTAACTAGTATTTTTTAAATCTGCACATATTTCATTATACTAAAGCATGCAACTCATTCAGAATGAAATTTATATCGTTTCCAGAAAAGCTGCTTACAGAAAAAAACAAAAAATATGTGAAGTTTTGTGCTTTCCTCTGCCCTAAGCTGCACAAGACCAAATCATACCTGGAAGATGAATGGAGTCATCCACATACCAGAACCATACATAAGGTTATTGAAAGCAGCCCAAGAACACAGATGATGCCCCTACCTACAGCTTAAAGCAGRCAGGTTTCTTGCAGGTTAGAGCTGCCACTGTTGTTCCCGACCAAAGTCTGGCACTATACAAAACCCTGAATTTCTCTGGGGATGGTACAATAAACCTCACATCACTGTGCTCKTAGAAGGTCCTTGGCAAATCTGCACCAATGGTGTTACTAAACATCATTAATTTCCCTGAGTGTGGTTGTTCTAACCTACTGTTCACCAGCTAACCAAACCTTACCCAAAAATCTATGTATTTTGACAGTAGAAGAAGGGAGGAAAGTGGAAGTCTCTGTTTATCTTAAAATCATTTGAAACTAAAGATTCATAGTTACTTCATAGAAGCTGTAACAGATTAATTTATTGAAAGGACTGGCATCAGAAAGTGGCATTTAGACATAGTGGTAGTGTAGTGATAGAGATGTTTCAATCAGCATAGGTATTGTGTAGATGTTTTGGGGATTTGTTATACTTGGACAAATGGGCTGTATTCTTGCATCTTTAACAGCAGGATAAAACATGGAAAAACTGTGGCTTGAGACCCTTGTGATTGTAGATTTGCCTTCCAATTTGATTTCTGAGCATGCAGAGAGAAAAATTAGCAGATGTGCATTTCTTACTGTCATGTATTTCCAAGTCATCCTTCCTCTGCAAAATATGTAATATGAAAGAATGTATWCACAGGCAGCAGGATTGAAAAAGAAATACAGAAGATGGGGAATTCAGAAGACRAGCCAGGTTACATGTGTTGTAGTATGGAAGCAGGACAGGGGTAGCTCTGAGAACAGTCTAGAGAATCTTTGAGAAGGTGACAAATATTCCACTTTTTATGAGAGTTTTTTTTTGGTCTAGTTTGAAGTACTCCAAATTTAAGGTTCCTTTATTTACCTACAATACCATCTCAAAATTTTGAGTCAATTGTCAACTCCTGCTGCTCAACAGAGAGTAGTTCCACTCAGAAACTGCCAGCTCAGTGCTTATGAGGGAATTATAGCATCAGAAGAGACACACTACATAGCTGAAGAATGTTCTATTAAGTTGATACATGAAATGCCCAGGATCTAGCACTGCAAAAAGATGATCCACACTACGTTATCACGTATGCAAAAGAACCTATGAAAAGGTGCTGATGATTAGCTACCACAACGTTAAATACTTGCTGTATGCARCCATTCATGAGGAGATAATGTTGAGGAAACACATAAACATCCCTGGCCTCCTCCCCAGAAAATCATAAAACCTCAACCTCGCAGGATATKAAGGCTCATAAATGGCTTAATTTCATACCATGTGGCCATCAGTACTAGGAATAGTATCCACAGTGTCACCAGTTACATGATTACCAGCCTCTATGTTTCAGCATATGAGCAGAACATTTACTTTCAACCTTGTTCTTTAGTGTTCAAGAGCTGGGATCTTTTTGAAGATTGACCTCACAGCTATATTCAACACAAAGGAATCAATATTAAGTATCCCTATCAGTATTAATCAGTATTAAGTAATCCCTACTACAAAATAYACTGTTTTACTCTATGAGATCCATAACAAGGAAGTTATGTTTGAACTGTTGTTAACAAGTTGTTTTCAACAAGTTATTGGCTTCTCTGTAGCATGGAATTCAAGTTGAAACCTTGTCCTCACTTCTGTTTTAATATGCATTAGCTAACTGAGATTAGCCATCTTGAATTCATTGTAAGTTTTACAATAGAAGCAAACTTTTACCTCTGCCTGTAATGTTTGGATCTGAATATGCAACGGTGACTGGAAGTAGTGTAATTAATACCATATCACCACTGCTCAARTTTGCCTAGAGTTGAATTAATAAGGAAACAATAGTAGGATTTGTTTATAAATACCTGGGTAAAGTAAGTGGTACTGCTTTTAAGTGTTCTGTTTTGGCTTCTAGATATAGCAGACCATGCCAAATTTTCTCTAACATAAAAATTCAAACAGCATCTAAACTAGATTATGATCTTTATGGAGGTTTGTGTTCTGTTTAAAAATCTAGGTGGTTACAATTAACAATTAACTATATTATCCTTAACTCCTTTTAAATAGAGGTTATGCCTGTGAGGTTTAATGACTGAAAAAAAAAGAAAAGAAAAAGAAAGGAAAAGAAAGAAAAAGAAAGAAGAAAAGCAGAAAATCTTTAATGGCCAGGGTGGATTTCCCATCAGTTCCACTATATGTATAGTTAGTTGTTGGTTCCACTACTTAGTTCAGCATCATATTTCAGAGATACTTCATTTCTCTGTGATGAATTTAGCGGGTTTCTCTGAACTACAAATAACAAATGTCTTTCATTGCTTTGTACACAGTCCTGGATTTAAGCTTCTTAACTGTGACCTTCCATCCCCTCAATCCATCCTTCCTGACATAAGAATTTAGTGCTAGCATTGGGCAAAGATACAGAACTGTGAACTGGCCGTAAAGAATGACCTCTTAGGATGTAAGATAACTCTTTCAGACAACAAAGTTTTAAAAATTGCAATTTCAGAATCTTCAGAAGAGTTATATATCTGTTTCAAGTTTTACCTGTATATCTGAAATTACTTTTACGCTTCAGTTAATTATTTTGCAGGRAAAAAAAACGAATTGAGAGGATTAACTTTTATAGAAATTATTTTGATATAAGAGCTTTGGATCTGAGAGCAAATTATTAAGTGTGCACATTGCAAGATTACGTGATAGCTATTGATTCAAAAATTGTTTTCTCTAAAGGTGGAAAGCATACTCTCTGATTACAGACTGTTTGTAGACCTCTGCAAGTATGTCTGTTTGGGACAGGAATTCATTAGAAGCAGTTCCCTTAATAAAGTAAGAGCTTGAATCCATTTGTGAGCTCTTTCAAAATGAATGACTTCTTGCTGAACCCTTTGAACTATACAGCTGGATGTTGCTTGAGAAAAACTCTGAGAAAAACTCTGGTCTATTTGACAAAAGCTATGACTTTTTTGTATACATGCAGAATGAGCAATCACTCTTTAGATGCGTCTTTAGATGGCATATTTCCCAGTTATCTTGTTCTTTGCATTAGTAGGTTAATAGAGTAGATTAATATGATCCTAGATTAGCATGAAAAAGAGGTCAATAACTTAAAATCTCAACAGTAACTATTGATGCAGAATGGGAAAAAATGCAGCATGGCGAAAACTTGAAGATGTTTTCCGTTCTACTCTTGCCTTACCTGTACTGAAGCCCCATTTAATAATATGGAAAAAATTCACAAAATGCAAAACACTTTGGACCTTAAGCTTCACTGGCTTTGAGTGGAACATAAGTTCCAAAATAGTTTTGATATTTTTTGAAAAATGTACCCACTGAGTATTATTTATACTTTACAGTTAGCTATAAAAGAACTACTTGAAATGTTTACAAACTGGAAAACCAATTGCCAAAAATTAGTCATTATTCCTATCAAAAGCTCCCCAATTTGTGGTGTAACTGTGAGTTGTATAGCTGCTGGTATTTTGAAGAATTGAAGAGCTTGTTGGCATCACAGGCCTAAACTTAAAATTGCATAAACTTTACATGGCAAAAACAAAATAAGTTGTGTTTTATACAGAATTTTGTAAGCTTTATTTCTTTTCTGTAATGAAAATAGACTAACTTATTAACCTGTAGAATATGGGAACAGTTCTAAAAAAAGAACAAATAGATTCTTACAGAGTAATGACTATTTAACTTAGGTCACAAAAGTTATTCTATAGTATTTTTATGTAAAAATATGGGAAAGCAAATTTACAAGTTTAATGAAGTTGTATGCATTTTATGTGAGTACAATAGTATTTTGTACACTAATAATCTTTGCAAGTCTAATGTGATTTATATTATAAATAAAGCAGACATTGCATAAACTTAAGAAGTTAAAGATGATAATCATGTTTGAAACATGCCTTATATATTGCTCTGAATTCTGTTTAGAACTGTGTTCTTTCTCCTTTAAGTTCCAAACTGAGGTGGGCAGTGGCTGACTCACAGTTTTTCATTTTGGCCTTCCAGGTGGCAGATGTTCCTAATTATGTTTACTTGTTTATTTTAAGTTGGGCTGACACCCACYCACCAATGTTCCTCTAGTGCTCTTACTGCAGAACAGAAATTTCTCAGTGAAGTTACAAGAATATCTTTTTTGTAACATTAAAAAAGGGGTGAGCAAAAAGGCAGTACAGTTGTAAAAAGGTTCCCCTGTGAGTTAAATTGCATCTGAAATGCTCATGATATTACCCAGAAGTTGACCCTTTGGCTGTTTTTTGTTCCACTTGGCAATGTTTTATGTTGACAGAGGCTGCCTGTAGTTCAGTTCAGCATATTTGGTGGAACTAGTTTATTGGTATCCCTCTCTGAGCTGCTCTTTTTTCTGTTTAAAACCCCATTTACTTGGATATAATGAATGCTCTCAAGGTAGCTTCTGCCCTTTGAACACACTGAAAGTTTGTTTTCTTACAAACACATCTGTAATGTGATCACAGAAATAACAAGAACGGTAAAACTCAAATGATTCCTGAACAGCACTATCCATCGCACCCTCCACCGGAATTGATTTTTTTTTTTCCTCAGAGGTTGTCGATTTTATCTTTCTAATATGTATGTTAGAACTTACTCCCTTGGGAGAGATCTCAGTATTCCCGTTCTTACAGCTACTTCTGCATGTCACCTACCGCAAATAGGCAAGCAGCCGTGGCTCCGCAGCACCTAAGGGGCTTTTCTGGACACCCCCATACAGACACATTTTGTATTATCCTGCAAATGCATTTTGATCCAAACTTCTTTATTTCTACAGTTAACTACTTAAACCTCTCCTCACATAGCTATAGCCTAGTGACAGCAGAGATCATGCATCTAAGAGAGAAATTCAGTGTAATATGCTGTCTATGACCTTCATTTCTTGCCTCATGCCTACTTGCTACCAGGCATCTCCTGATTTCCAACAGAACAGATATTTGCATTTCAATACAAACTGGCCAACTGGCTAACCAGCGTCCCTTTTATGATTCAAGCAGGAAATGTAAGTATCTCTTTTAAGAGTGTTTGTTTCAGACTGCAAGGGGCTTGGTCTAAAACTGATCCATCAGTGTGTAAGTACCAATATTTAGAGGTAATGTGTTCCCACTCACTTTCCTGAGAATGCCAAGGACTCAGTAAAAAATTGCTTCAGCACACCTGTACTTTCAGACTATTCAGCCAAGCATGTGTGCTTTTGATTATTTTGTATGGCCAGAACTCAGTATTCAATTGGAAAAAATAGATGGGAAGTACTGAGTATGAATAACATGGAAATGTTATTCTTTAAATACAACTCTAGAACCTCATTTATACAGCTAGTCTCCCTGGACTTCCAGTAGGAAGGAAAGAATTATCCAGAGGGTGATAARAGCAAGGGATTAATTTAGGAATTTTGACCCACTTTGCTGAGGAGCTCTTCTTTCTCTCCACTGACCACARAGCCTCAGTGCATTATGTAAGCAAACTGAACCTAGAATTGAGTGATGTGAATATGCCCCCATAGACACGATTGTGGATGATTTTGTAATCACTTGTTTGTGTGTGCAGAGAAACAAGAGGTAAATTTCTTGACTTACCCAGCATTCAGGAAGTAGATAGCATTCATTTGCACAAAACATTTAGGTGAGCTAGTATAACAGCATAGACTATTATAAATATAATTCTATAATCCTCTTGTGTTTCCTGCTAAGATCTTGCTTAGATTCAAGCTCTTSAATCTAATTTCAGCATATTAGGTCCTTGGAAAGGATGCTACTATGAAGGGCTTCCTGTCAGCTTGGTATAAAAAATCCCCTGAAATCTTTTGGAAACCCTCAAGCCCATGTTTGCTAATTCAGTTTCTCTCTCAGGCCATGAAGAAGAAAGTCTTACAGCAGTGACTTATATACAAAAAGAATAAACTATACAAAACTCATTGCGAAAATAGTATACCTTACTTTCTGCATATCTGGCAATAACCACCTCTCTTTGTGAAGAATATTTAAAGATAACAGATGCCAAAAATGTACATATTAAAAAAAAAGTTCATTGTTTCATTTCAAAGGGCCATGACAACAATGTGGTGCTTTGTCCTTCAGAGTATTCAATAAAATTAATCAAGAAAGCTTTATAAATGCATCCTCTTTAAGGAAGATGTTCTTCTAATACTTGTTGGATGAAGCAACTTTCTTACAATGATCTTAAAGCATATCCCCCTGTGAGGTTCTCCGTTAATAATCTCTGTGAATATCTCTGTTAATATTGTCTGAGGTTCTCTGTCTAACATTCTTTGGGTGACCCTGCTTGAGCAGGGAGGCTGGACTAGATGATCTCCAGAGGTCCTTTCCAAACTCAACCATTCTGTAATAATATGCTGATTTTGCTGATGGTTACCTTGACACAGAGACTGAAGTACTGAGGTTAAGTGTTTCTCTAGATTTTGTTATTCTCAGCAGCCTTCCTAAAATTCTTGTTACTAGTGCCTGAGGATGGTATTATTAATTTGTCTTCCTTAATGCTTATCATTTTTCAAARTGAAACAGAGCTTCAGATATCTGTGATATCCTTTGAAGGTATCTGCCAGGTATGATGGATTTTTTTTTAACAGTAAGATCTGCATGTTTAACCTTCTCACGGCTGTGTAAATGAAGATTATGACAAATACCTATTTACTTGAAGAAATGAAATACTGTGTGTATGTGTGATAAAATACATATGCTTCTTAATAGAAAGAATATACACTAATCTAGAGACAGATATTTGCATAACCTCTCAGAGTGCTGAGAAATAAACCCATTTGTATATAGGATATGTTGTTCAAGARACAATGTATATGAGCTTGATTACTGAGTCATGGCAGAGATTTTAGTTGACTGACACATGCACGATGAGAAGATTAGTTCTTGATCATTAACTTTCACAGACCATTGAAACCAAAATCCTTATATCTTAATTAAGACAGAATTGCCTTGACTTCGTTAAATTATAAAAGTGTCTGGCTGGGGCAATGCTGAAAGCTGACAATAACCTGTAATTTCTGTCATGACATATTTAATAATAAGTGTGAAGTGGGGTTGAGATGGACAGGAAAGAAAGAGAATGCATAAATAATTGAAATGAAGACTATCGTATTTATATGGTAGCAGCAAGATAAAAAAGGACATCAAAACAAGGTGATCTCTTCCAGATGAGATTTGTTCAGCAATATAACACGTTGGTTTCCTGGTCATTATCTGGAGCACAAACCTTTCAGTAAATTGTAAGAGAGGTCAGAATTCTACTAGTCATTGTGTTTGCATTAAAGGTGCATTTCTGAGCTTTCAATTGTTCAAATGTTACAACTGAGTAACATTTAGGAAAAAGTATTAACTGAATCATTCTTCTTTCTTATCCTAGTTTTTGGCCATCATACACCATGGGTCAGATTCCAGTACCCTACCCTGGGTAGTTACAAAGTTAGTAGTACTGTTTTGAGTTAATACTCAGTGAGTAGTGAGGTGTCACCCAAGAAGCTCACCAGAGTGAGATTCATAATGTGCACTAGCTGATTTTGAGGTTAAMCCCCCCCCCCCCGCTGCCACGTTATTAAGAGACTTAATCTGATTTGCAGTGTTTGTGAATGATTAAATTGATTTTCTTTATTTTCTTTGCAGGAATTGTCTCAATTATGACTCTCACTGTTCTTGCTTATGAGCGCTACATTCGAGTAGTCCATGCAAAAGTGATTGACTTCTCTTGGTCTTGGCGAGCTATCACATACATCTGGCTCTATTCATTAGCCTGGACTGGAGCGCCTCTTTTGGGCTGGAACAGATACACACTGGAAATTCATGGATTAGGTTGCTCAGTGGACTGGAAGTCAAAAGACCCCAATGATACCTCTTTYGTGCTCTTTTTTTTCCTTGGCTGTCTAGTAGCACCTGTTGGGATCATGGCCTATTGCTATGGCCATATTCTATATGCAGTGAGGATGGTAAGTTGATGCAAGTAAAGACTTCCCTTAATGAATATTTTCAATGAAAATAAAATGCATAATACTCCTTGGATGTTGACAAAAAATAAGCTGATGTTGTATATTAGGTGTGGATCATAGTYTAAATTTGCACCCTCAGTTCCCATTCAAACTCTTCAGCCTTTAATGTTCACCCTTGTCTGGAAACACTGGAAAGGATGTAGGTTTGGAGGTGAAGCAACCTAGAGCTGCCAAGATCTATTTACTGTATAGTTTTAATGGGAGGTGAATCACAGATAAAAGGCAGTTTGGGGAGCTGCTTCTGCCCACAGCTCAACAGGGATCAGAATCTTCCTTAAARCAGAGGAAAAAGAAAACCCTCATTGTAGTTGTCGCTGGAAAAGGACTCCTCCTCTCCTTCTTGAGGAGCAGGATTTTCTCACATCTGAGCAGTGACATCTAACAGCACCSCTGATGTGATATGAGCAAAGAGGAATACAGAAAACTCTTTAGTCAGGCCCCATTTCAGCTGGAGGGCATTGCTGTTTGCCTTGCTGAGATGTAGGTTTCCCCATGGACAGGAGAGCAGTCATCAGTTGGCCTGTTAGGCCAAAAAACAGTGCCTAATGTAAATACAATCAGAATTTTAAAGATTGTACTGATATWGTATCCTTGACTAATCTGGGAAGGCTAAGAGCTTCTTGGTTGGCTCCCACTGACTTTTGATGAAAATTGGACATCAAAGTCCCTCGGGTGCTACTTACTGTTTCAACCCAAATTAGTTGTCTTTATTAATGCAATATCCTGTTTTCCGTTTATATGACTCACTTTTGCTTCAGTATCTCTAGGAGAAAGATGTTACTTCGAGAAATTATTTGGTCGTACTCGTTCTGTTTTTTCAGTGGCAAAAAGGCAATAAAAAAAATGCTTCATGCAACCTAAAAAGTATCCTGAAGTACAAATCTGATAACATAAAATGTCAGTTCTATGTTTTCTTAGAACAATAGGACATTGAATAGTTAAGCATTTATTCTGTATGCAGCATGTATTTTGTGAATGTCACTCTTGAGACAATAACCCTGTAAAACTCTTCCAAAGGGCGATTAAGTCCAGTTAAACGAGTTTTCCACTTCAGGGAACCCTTTCTAATTCAGTCCAGATCTTAAGTTTTAGCAAGTGTTAATGCTTCATATGCTATGAATAATCAATCTGATGGGCCCCTTTAAGTTCATAATCAACAGTATCAGCACAACTGTCAGCAATTAGGGAGAACGTTGACATCCACATCGCATCTTTTCCCCATTTGATCAGTTTTACTCAGATGAATTTTGGAATCTACTGCATTGAATTCTGCTTCAAACTGAGATTTCATAATTTAAGGGTTATAAACTAACTGGTAGAGCAGTACAGAGAAGTCTGTATTTATCAAATTGTCATAGCAATCTGCAGAAGGAAGAAACAAATCTCCAGGATTATCTGTATGTTCAGACAAAGATTGGGAAAACAAGGACCACTAGATGTAGACTGAACTTGTTAATATTGATGGATAAGGGCAAATTAATTTTCTAAAATACTTGGAATGAAAGTGCAATGTATTTTGATACATTATTGGATTGGCTGTTTTCTAGTGAATTTACTTCTCTGTTTCTCCYGAGGTTATATTTTTACATTATTTACTATACATAATAAAAGTTGGAAAGCAATGATACAAGCTTTCAGAAGAACTATGGTTCTTAAAATAAGGTGCATGGTCTCTGTGCCTAAAGCTAATTTAGGGAGTTAGTTGTTTACAAGTAAATGTAAAATTGTTTGATGCTTTTAATTTACCTTTCTTCGCTTTTCTTATACAGCTTCGCTGTGTAGAAGATTTTCAGACTGTTCAAGTGATCAAACTTCTAAAATATGAAAAGAAGGTGGCTAAAATGTGTTTCTTAATGATTTCCACATTCCTTATTTGTTGGATGCCTTATGCAGTGGTCTCCTTGTTGGTAACATATGGCTATGGAAACCTTGTAACTCCAACAGTAGCTATCATCCCATCTTTCTTTGCTAAGTCAAGCACTGCTTATAATCCAGTCATCTACATCTTCATGAGTAGAAAGGTAGGTACATCACAGCCTTTGTTATTTGAACAATAATATTTAAACTATGCCTATGGTACAGTTTTGGAGTTTGGATCTGATTTRCTTTAATATGTAATGCTCAGATTTTTTATTTGAACAGCTAGGATAAAAGGGAAGGATTTAGTAGAATTAAAATCCCATGCAGTGCTTGAAGTACTACACTATCAGAAATTRGTTTTCAGGTGCCTGAACATATACATGAGCATTCATGTGAAGAAGAGGGGACAKTGCCAAAATTTTAAGTGTCCAATTTTGCCAGTTTACCAGTGAAGTGGGTTACAGCTGGAAAATCTGAGCTGAATCACCCCCATACTACACAAGAAGTCTATCAGATGAAATTTGGACTATCCTACATCTGTTTTCRGTAAAAACTTGCCTCTTTAATTTTTCCATTATAGCAACACAAGGACTGTACAACTCAGCATAGGTGTTAGCAATAAGTATGCTTTGCTTACAAAATACCTGCTGAGGATTTTAGAGAGGTTTTGCTAGGAAAATATATAAGTAGTATGTTTCAGTACATTACAATAACAGCAAGGAACAAAACCATTGTGTACATATTCTAGTTCTACTTAAGCCTAGAAAAATTAGGGGAAGACACATTCCTGATATGTTAACTCTCAGGAGYTCAACTATGAAAAAGAAAGAACATTGCAAGCAAAAGTATGTTTCTAATCAGTAGACATCTGAAAGAAAGATTAAAAAGAAAAGTGGTATTTTGAAATTTGGTTTAATCTTAAATGGAGATATGTATCTTTTTGTGAATTTAAAGATGTTAATGTGTAAAATACCAAATTTGTTTTACAGTAGAAAACTTAAAAATATTTTTAAAATGTGTAAATTTTTTAAAATGAACAATTTAAAAAGCTTAGTGCATTCTTGTGGACCATCTCCATCTTAAGGAATTTGGAACTTTGAGTAAAAAAAAATACTACACCAGTAACATTTCTCAAAGCTGAATTCTCAAAATACTACACCAATAACATTTCTGTGTACTCAAAGCTAGAATCTGATGTGATTGACAGTAAAATGTATTTTGGAGATAAATATCTCTTCTCTTAATTGTATGTAGTTTATCTGTGAGAAAATTAAGTTTTACTTTTGTCTACTTTTGTAGTCTTCATGAGCAATACACTGCTTGTTTAGCGGCAGTTACCAGCTCATCTCAGGGTTTTACAGAGCAACACATGTCAATAAAAATGTGGAAGCTAGAGAAGTGTGCATCTTTCTGTAAATCATTAGTGCTATGAAGATAAACACTAAATGCAGTTGAGCTGTATTGGTGAATTCATTTAGACATTCAAATTGCTTCACCATAGCACAAAACATTAACTGGAAACATAGCGTGCATACTGTAAACCTCTGAAACCAAGACTGTGTAGCAGTAGTTCTTTGGAGTTAGAGTATGACAGAATCACTTGACAAAGGATGAAGAAATATGAATGATTTATAGAAGGATCTCCTTGTATTTCCATTACCTTGGAGCTCATTGCAGAGATGGAATTTTCTATGACTTCTTACGCTGGTTTGCCATTGTCYGGAAGCACCCAAGACCCACTAACCATTTGTAGTGACAAGGCAGGACTGGGACTGAGCCAGGCAGCCAAGTCAGTGGGTCCAGATCAGTGGGGTGCATGGCCAGGAATAGGCATTGCTGCAGTGCAAGTCAGGCAAGGACCAAACACAAGGATCTGAGCTTAAATGCTTGCTCTTGAGGAGGCCACCAGTGTACCTCTCATGGCTTTTTCTCAGGCAGCTCATTTCACAGCACCCTGATCCAATTATATAGCTGTGCTGTATCAGAGCTGGCCCTGAATATGGGAAGCTAAACCCCAGGGATAGAGGAGGGAGGAAGAGGTTACAGAGCCTCTGCACCTCRGTTAGGGCCCTGATGATGATATTCAAAAAGTGTATTTTTCAACAGCTTGATTTTGATATAGYGGCTCTGACTTTGTCTCTAGATGTCAGACTGGTTAGCTGAACCTGAAAAAGGTTTTGTAGGTTCTGATACTCATAAGGAAATTGAACTGTTATCAGGCGCAAGCCCAGTAAAGCCATAGCCATGATAGGAATGGATCAGCTAAATATACTTATTGGAAATGCATCATGAAGTACTTTTCACTCACTGCTTATTCCAGATGAAGACCAAAACATTAGTATTTTTGCCTGTCTTCTGAGTTATTTTGTCCTCAGAAGGAATCCTGAAGTCTATTTTCCCCCGTAATATCATGCTTCTATCTCTAGCCTATTCCAGCATGTTTGTACGTTCTCACCTCCCTGCTATTGAGACGTACCACATTATCTGAAATCTTCAAGACCTCCACTTGACCATTCTCTTGTGTTTTCTCTTARCATCAGATGACCTTTCTCTGTCATCTTGTAACTTTTTAGGTCTGCTTCCAAYTGGACCTGTTGCCTCCCCTCTGTCAGACAAATTTGCTGTAACAAAACCAACGTTGTCCAAATCGGCATGCCAGAACTTCTTGCATAATACCTAGAAAAAACAGTCAGTGACTGTGTGGGGTAATACAAAGTAATCCTTAAAATCACTGAATGGCAGATTGTTTTACCTTCTCAGGAAAAAATGTTTTTTTTTTCTGTTTGTTTGTTTTTGAAGTGCTCTCCAAGCATTCCAGGCATATCTTGTTATGGGTTAGTAAAAGAGAAGGAAGACTCCTGATTATTTATTTCTTGTAAACCAGAGCATTTCCCCAAAGGATCMTATTTGAACTTTAAATGTGCACAGACATAAAACCACTGAATGAGTGCATCGTTTACACTTGAATACTTTGCTTTGTGAAAGTCGAACTGTAACTGGAGCATTTAACACAGCTCTGCTGCTGGAATTGTTGTTCTGTCTACTGGATAGACCTGTCACTGAACACCTTGTGTTACTGACCCACAAAGCAGAACAGAACTGCCTGTATCATAAGTGACTTCTAGTTAGCTGAAAGACTTCCATTCCTTCCATATTCTTATTTGAAGGGAACATTTTAGTTCCATGTTGCCCACTTCTGATATTTTATTTTACATCTATGACGTTTGGTGCTTTTGTTAGAATACCACTTCCTAGTGTTATGTTCATGGAAGAAAAAGACATTTTCTTCCCCTTTCTTCCTTCACTCTGCATCTTCCTATGAAGTGGTTCTGACAGTATTCTTTCCCTCCTAGATAAAACTTCTGGTATTTTAATGCTTAAAGGTGGCAACAATACCTATGGCACATTCTGGAGGCTAATCTTTTTGTAGTTTGCAGACCTTGCTCTTGACAAAATATTAAAATTGCATTTTAKTGCCCTCTACTGGTCAGGTGACCCTATTGAACTCTCCAGTGTGGGGAAAAAAATTACCCATTAAAAAACCAGCACATCATTACAGCACTGAGGAGAACTCAGAACAAATTGAAGTCATACAGAAATTGGTTATTTTGAGGTATTTTCTGTAATTCTGTCTTCACTGGATCACAAATGATAGCAATCAGAAGTTGTAACTTGTTTCTATGTATTCTGTTCTGCAGTTTCGACGATGCCTTCTGCAACTCCTGTGCTTTCGCCTGATGAGATTCCAAAGAGCAGAGAAAGAGACACCAGCAACAGGGAACGACAAACCAATAAGACCAATAGTTATGTCTCAGAAAGTAGGGGACAGGCCAAAGAAGAAAGTGACTTTCAGCTCTTCCTCTATCATTTTTATTATCACTAGTGATGACACTCAGGAAATAGACAACAACAGTAAACACAGTGGGACAAAAGTAAATGTCATCCAGGTAAAGCCACTATAGGGATGAGCTAAAGAGACATTAGGCTCTGATGATCTTTAGCCAGTGGACTGTTTAGACTAAAACTGGTTTCAGTGATAGTGTCTGTGGGCTACTAAAGGAAACCATATTCATAAGCTGTGAAGTATTGAAGAAATTATTCAGCTGAAGCCCTGCAGACAGTTCAGTTGTGGTCACAATACTGAAATCTTTACATCTATACCTAACTTGTTAGTGGATGTTTTTACTCTGAATTTTCTGAACGCGTATCATAGTGGTTAAAGGGTTGTACTCTGTCTGGAGGCCACTAACAAGTGGAGGACCTGTCCTGAGACCTGTCCTATTTAACGTCTTTATCAATGACCTGGAGAATTGACAGTGCACTATTGTCAAGTTTGAAGATGACACCAAACTGGGAGGGACCAATTGGTAGGCTGGAGGGCAGGACATAAGGATTTGGACCAGCATGAATGGGCCAACAGAAGCCTTACGAAATTCAACAAAGACAAGTGTGAAGTCTTGCCTCTTTAAAGGAAACACCATGTGCAACAATAGAGGCTGGGACCTGAATGCCTGGGGGCAGCTCTGTGGAAAAGAACCTTGGATCACATTGGGCAGGGAGTTGGGCATGAGCCTGCAGTGCGCCCTGGCAGCAAAGAAGGGCAGTAACATCCTGGGCTGCACTAACAGGAGTGTAGCCAGCAGAGTGAGAGAAGTGGTTATCCCCCTCCACTCAGCACTTGTTAGACCACATCTAGATAGTGCATCCAGTTTTGGGCTCCCCAGTACAAGAAAGACATTAATAAACTGGAGTGAGTGCAGCAGAWGTCCACCAAGATGGTTGGGGGCTGGAGCACTTGCACTGTAAGAAGAGGCTGAGGGAGCTGGGCTTGATCAGCATGGAGAAGAAAAGTCATCAGGGGAACCTAATAGCAGCCTTCCAACACCTCTGAAGAGATTTTTAAGATGATGGAGCCAGGCTCTTGAGGGCAATGCATGGTGAAAGGGCAAGAGACAACAGGCATAAACTGAAACAAAAGAAGTTCAGATGGGATATAAGGAAAACCCTTTTCACCCTGAGGACAGCCAGGCAGTGGAGCAGGCTCCCCATAGATGTTGTGCCATCTCCATCCTTCTAGAGTTTCAAGATCTGACTGCATAAAGCCCTGAGACCCCTGGTCTGACCTCAGAGCTGACCCTATTTTGGGGAATGTGTTAGACTAGAGATTTCCTGAGGTCCCTTCCAACTTGAGTTATCCTATGATTCTCTGATCTGCAAGCACTTCCAGTGCACAGTTAGTAGGAAGGAGGGAGGAATGTTTAAAGTTGTTTGGGGTTTAGTTGGCCTGAATCTGACCTTACAGAAAAAAAGTTATGTGCACAATGACTAGGGCTGTGGTTAAAACTAGAAGCCATGAGAAAGCTGCCCCTATGTACTCTGCAAGCCATTATCTTGGTGTTACCTGGTGGGAACACACAACTATGTTATGAGGAAAACCATACAAATCAAAGCACCAATGAAAAAGGTCACTGAAAAGGGAGAGTAAGAAGTTTTAAATTATAGTATAGTGCTTTATGCAGCTTCCTCTTACATCTTTTTTTTTCTGTATGTAGAGCCTTGTCTGATACTAATTATGGGTATATTGAACCTGCTGTGGCACTTCAGCAAAAGTACCAGAGAAGAGCAGGGAAGCTTTTTCCGAAGTTGTAATATGGGTAATAATTGTCCTACTTGGAGGTCAGTATGTAGAACAGATGCAGAAGTTTTCCTCACCTTTGTAAATGTTGCTAGTAGAAAATGGCAACAAAATTCTGCCCCCAGACGCAGCTACCTGCCAGTGTTAGGCTGGTGAGTTAGAGAGCTACTTTGAATTAGGGGGTTTGATTTTCTACCACATCCATTACATTAATATTGTTCCTCTGCCTCAGTCTGCTAAAAGAGCAATGAACGTCTGTAACATGCAGCTTTTCCATCTTGGTGAAAACTATGAGAAAAGCAACTGAAAATGATTTACTTCTAGAGGAAGCAAAGAGATAAAAGGAGGACACACTGGATAACTGTCAGCACCAACAATGATTGATATCATTGTCAAGAATAAAAATTTGAAAAATTAACAGTCCAAATACAGAAGCTTTCAGCTAGTTCCTGGGAACAGCGAGTGACTTTTGCTCAGAACAAGTGACTGACTGTGTTTGTGCCTGTGCCTGTGCTTTTGAAGAGGCTAATTCCTAGTACATGCACCCGTCTAGAGTATCAGCATTGGTAACCTGGCTCTGAGTGTCATGTTTAAAAACACATACAGAGTCCACTCTGGATTGAATTATGTCATCTGAGAGAAAACAGAAGATAAAGACTTGTCTATGTTTTTTTCATGTTTGCTATTTTTGTTTTTCTGCATATGCACAGATAAATTGTCTTATGATTTCAAAGATCTGCCCGTACAAAGCTTATTCATTTCAATGTCAAGAACTGCGTCTTCAGCCATTTATCACTACATCTGTGCACATTTATATTTACCAAAGGGAGAAAGATATACCATGTAACCATGTAATTCCATGTAACGTTGTATCCCCTTAACAAATTCTGTAATTGATATTTTAGCATTTTCTGTATATTGACCCTTTGATGAGAGATTACATTTACTTTATTTATATTAATGTGTTTTCAGTGAAATATATTTTTCTCACTGAGAGGGAGATGACTTAGTATCACCACCTGTTGGAGACAGCTTGGAGGGTATCATTAGGTACTGGGAAAGCAATAGCATTTCAAGATTCCAGTTAATTTTTGTAAAGAATGAGCGCACAATGAATCTCCTTTAAAGAGACTTTAAAGAGACTTTAAAGAAACTGTCTGCTATTCAGAGTTTCTGAAGGTAAAATTTTAATAATTTATAATAACATTATATGAAAACATTTTATAGTTGATGTATATCATGTATGACAATACATGATACTTACTGCAATATGCAGCACAATTACAACTATGTAATAATACAGGAAAATCAAACAGTAATAATTATTGCAAATCAGTTATTTTAGCGACTTTGTCTAAGTCATTGGCCTGAAATGATAAGTTTTATGAGCAGTTTAAAATAGTTTGTTCTTATAGCCCTGTAAAGTGTCAGTAGCTTTAAAAGTATGGGCACTCTAATTCCTAGGCCACGTGCAATTAGCATACTGCTCTCCTGTTTGCTCATCTTTTAGGATAGATTAGTTTCTGTGGTTAACTGCGGCACTGATGTAAAACTCACAGCCAGCTATAGAATTTAGGAATTGTAATTATCAGTCTTAGTATATCACGAGGTTATTTACAGATTTGTCTTCTTTCTTAAATTCAAATCTGTCCTCAGTTTATTTGGGGAATGAGTCATAACTGGTAACTATATTTCAGTGAAAATGCAGAGACCGATCTGGAACCTTCCTCTTCCGTTGCAGGCCGTGGAATAGGAAGATGCTTAGCATGTGGAGAATTAGCTATTCCTAAAGTAACAGAAATAGAGACAGAGAAAGAGGGAAGGGAGAAGACAAAGTGTGAAAGGGAAAAAGATGAGAAGAGATGAGAAGGGTACACTATAGGAAGAGATTTTAAATAAATCAGTTGGTAAGAACCTTCGTGATCTCTTCCTGCAAAGGAAAATGATAAGTGTGGTGAGTACCGTGACAGTCTCAGAGCGAACTCAACTCTTTTAACAATATGGTTCATTGATTTGAGCATTGCTGGAAAACTATATGAGACAATCTAGCTACAAAGCTATCTGTAACCCTGCAAATGCAGGAGCCTCAGACAGTAAAACTGACTCCCTGCAGGTCCTGCCTCAGGACTCCATTGGGAGATACTTTCAGGTGTCTTGCATGCTGCAGAAGGAATCTCCTCATGTCCTGTACTTCTGAGGCAACCATGAAACCTGACAGTGCATTTCCATATTCTTGCTAACATGGGTGCTTCTGCTGCTGCCCTGGTTTTCATGGAGGCTAGAAACTGATGGATCTGTAATGCAGATCTGTGCCACAGGCTTCCGGCCTTGCTTCTTTTTCAGCTCCTGGAAGAGCCTACATTTACGCTGAATTTATCTGAATTTATGCAGAAGAGCTGGGTTTTATACTGCTGAGACAGACTTTTGTAACAATTATTGTGTCAGTCAGGAARTCAATTTTCACAAGCATTATCCGTTAGTGCTCCTGTTCTTTGCATAACTGCAGTATTAGAGGATGTTGTTTCCTGCTAAAATACCCCACAGCAACAGTTGAGTGAAGTGTATATTCAAGCACTATATTGTGCTGAACAATCCAGAAAGACCAGTCCTTAGTAATACCCTTACTTTGTCTTACATAAACAGCGTTCAGCTCAAGAACAAGATTTAACTCTATAGCATTCAGAGGTAAAAGGAACAAATAATGATGATGGAGGATTTCAGGAACTTAGGTTTGACCCACATGTACCAGCTTAGTTTGAAAACATTGGCTGTTAGATACTCAAGAGTCTCTTTCAAGGAGTACAAAGCATCTGCAGAAACTCAGCCTGTCCTGAAACTTGCACATCTGTTCTAGACAGAAAAACAATGTCAAGGCTGATGAAGTAGAAAGCATGACATGGAGTTTAGGAGACAGGRAATTGGTCCAGTTTGGGATGCTGAGGGAGATAGGGGATGGGAGCATAAAACAAGGTTTGTGGTTTGGGGAATGGAGGGTGTGAAGAAAGAGGCGAAGTAGAGGTATTCTTTGCCTGTGCTTGAAGCATAAGGCTGAAAAGTGCCTTTATGTTTGACAATACAAACATCCACTAATTTCATCAAGAATAGTATCCAYTGCTGCCAGTATGCTTTGGAAACTCTTCTGTAAAATCTAAGAACAGTGTATCCAGCTGCTAGAAGAAAAGATTTTGAAAAATCAAGGCCCAAAAATTTGACAAAATACTTTGGAAGGTACCACAGAGTGGAAGCCTGGAAAGCAATTGGCTAATTTTTTCAGATCTTGATGAATAAAACAGCAATGGAAGAAGTGATAAACAGTACAGAGCTTTTTGTATCTGTCTTTGCAGAGAATTTGAGAATATATTTTTGTGTAAGAAAAGTATAAATATCTTAATGGAAAAGGCTCAAGAACATAGAGCAATAGTTTTGGAGGCTTAGATGGTGTACACAGAAGGGCATCTGAGAATTACATGAATCCTGAGCAGCGAAATATTTGTAATAGGTTGAAAATAGAGGACTAACCGACAGCTTGGGCAACACAATTTGCATTATGTGGTCTATGGCATTAATGTAAATGCGCTGAGAAGTAATGTACTCTATTTCACTGCAGTTAAGGAKCCATTAGAATACAGCTCTGATTTTTTTGACTCTCATGAAGGGAAAGAGAAGGAGGAGGGATTAGGTTGAAGCTGAGAGAAGTCCCACATGGCAGAGGTGATTCTTGCTGCTGCTACTAAAGGATGAAAAGCAAGCTGCCCCTTTTGAATTGGATAGGTACTTCCACGTCTTCCATCCATGGCAGCAATAACAGGGTCAAAAGTAGGAGTAGATGCAGCTGTTTAAATTGCAATAGCTAATCTGCCTTTCTTCTGATAAAGGCAAATAGAGCAGCATTTCATTCCTGATYGTCTGACATCAGAGGCCGCTTTGCCTGCTGCTTTGATCTGTCACTGCATGTATTTTATCCAGCCAAAGTTGAACGGTATGAATGCTTCCTCTCGCTGTCATTTAGCAGGTTAGTACTGAAAAATTACTTATATTGAATTAAAGCTGAACGAGAAATGAAACTAATTTTCACTACAAATCGGAATGCAGGTTATTAGCTAGAGATTCAGTATCAAACTCTTCCTACGATCTGGCTCTTTTACCAGTCGCACTTTACTGTTTTTTCAACAGTGTTYGAGCTCCCTCTTGTGGCTAGTTCAGCCCGCAAAGTCTACTGACAGGAGAGCCTGGTTTGATAAAAGCTGATTTTCGTTACACATTTCTGCT
The DNA here is from genome assembly GCF_003343005.1 of Rhea americana. NCBI lineage: Eukaryota > Metazoa > Chordata > Aves > Rheiformes > Rheidae > Rhea > Rhea americana. Next base: position 469,678 of record NW_028185450.1, read on the forward strand.
GCATGTCTGAAGATTCTCTGTTTCATGTCTGATTGTATTTATATTGCTCATACTCCTGTATTTTACAAATTATGGGATAATATATGTATGGARTTATGTAAGAAATCTAGCAACTAACACTGCTATAATTCTAAGAGCTTATGTGCCTATTTTGGAAAATACATCCAGCTGGAAGGTTGGGTTATATAGATATATAGCTATGATACTGAAGTAGTGTGTGAAAATACTTCTAAATTCATTTTTTTGAGATGTTGAAACTTTATCCAACTGAAGATAAAATTCCATGTGGTACTTCTCAAAGCAGCTTGAGGTCTACTGTGAGGAAGAAAACTAGATATACACCAATTAGCCATAYTAGTTTTTCACTAGTCTTGCTTTATACATAATTGAGATTGAGGCTACGTTATGCTGTAAAATCATTAAACTCTGTTTAATAGGCCTATTATGTAACTGAAGTGACATTTGTTGCCATCTTCTTCTTCTTTACAAAATTTCTGTTATTTTAGCAAACTTCCAGGCTAGATAAAATGGAATTTTGTTTCTATGATGAATGGATTTCAGACCAGAAATGAGAAAGTACTCTTCACCTTTGCATGTGCTGTTGTCTTCWTGGCTTATCTAAAGGGCTAGCAGCAATACACACTCAATGCTTTGTGCCTTTCATTTAGCTTGCTCTGCTAGTGTGAGTTGGGTACTAAGTACATGGGCAAGACCACGACAGATATCATGAACTGYATCTATGCTAATTCCATTTGCAGGTATCTTTTTCTAAGGCATGCTGAAAGCTCCAGAAAAAGGCACTTACTTACAAAATCAGGCAACATTTTCCTTCTCTACACTAGATAYGCAGTAAGTACACAATAAAACTTGTTTCATTACAGTTTCAGTAACACGTATCTGACAATTGGGTCTAAGGAGAGCTCAAAGTGTGTTTCATGGGCTGTTGAGTCTAAATTCTGATTATCCTCCATGGARTAAAATCTAGAAGAGGTTGTTGTCCACTTCTGAGCCCTCTTTCAGCAATAAATTCTTACTGTCTTTTGGGCAGACAGTGTTGGGACAGTATCTACATATCCTGCATCATGACACACACCATTCTACAMCTCTTATTCCCATGGCAGCTTCTATTAATCATAACTCGACYATTTGTGCAGATAGTTGGAAAATAAACGTTTTCTGTGAACTACTTTAAAAAAAATGAAAATGAATGTACAAATCATGGAAATATGTTTATTTTACAGTTTTTCAGTTATTTGAAAGTTTGTATGTGAGGAGATAGTAGGACAGGAGGGGGATATGAAAAAGGAGAAAAGAGAAGGCAAAGAAAGATACAGGAAAGCATTCTTTCCTTTATGTAATACTAGAACCTAAAGCCTGATGTGTTTCTTCTAGTGTGATGAGGCAGTGGTATTCGTATGACTAGTACATATTTAGGCTGCTTGGAGTGTAAAACAGCATCTAAAAATGCTTAGTAAATAAGTAGTTCCACTAATGTAGCTATTTGTGGCTACACAAAATAGTCTAAAACTCATAAATTTTAGATGTGTTTAAAATTTTAACTAAAAGCTTAGAGATAACTCTTCCTTCTGGACTGATGCTACTTCCATTACCGTTAATATCATGCCTGGTTTCCAGAGAATTGCTATGATCTGTACTGACAGTTGGGAACATTTGCTTCWATAACTATATTGAAGCAGCTTATCAGTACCTATTGTTACAATAATGTGYAATAGAATAATATTCATATTTACTCTTTATTCTGAGTTTTCCSTAACTACATTTTAAACATCCAGATCAGGGTACTGTTGTAAAAGACACTCAGCTTTTAAAAGGAATTTGAGCAAACATACACTGCCAATTCCAAGGTGAAATGAGAAATCAGTAATTAGAAATGGACATATTGCTGYTGCAAGTGGGCAGAATCTTTCCTAAGAACAGTATGTCCCAAGTTTTACCTTTTAAACACCATCTCCTAATGACTGGTTCTTGAAACATTACAAAGAAGAATATAAATGCTCTTACCTTCTCAGAAAGGTAATGAACAAGCACAGAAATAATACTCTGAAATTTCAAATATAGGAGAAGTCAGGAACAATTTCTTCCKTTATATCCTCACTTATTCTTGACTGGAATTTGATTTTTAGACTAACAAGGCATTTTTTTCTGAGTGAAGGCCCTTCTGAGTTCCTATTTTTCTATTATYCAACCAGTCATAATATTCTCTAGAAAATAATGAAATCTTGACAAACAAACAATCTCAAATAAATGGATTCTGGTGAGTAAAGAGGGAAGCACAACATGCATGAGGTATCTACCTTATTATAAGGAAGCATGTGAAGATAGTCTTCARCTTGGTAGTGGGGATGGGGACTGAACTGAGATCTACAGAAAATTTAGAGAGCGATGTAAAATGAAACAGCACAGGTAAGTACTTTAAATCCAATGTATCCATGTATTCATTTTGCACATAATTCACATTTATATCCAAACATAAGAACATAAGAATATGTCAATTTTCTTCTCTGGAAACAGCTTGAGAGATGCATCAATTAAATAGCAAGAGCCTTTTTAGCTGAATAAGATAACACCCTGCAGAGGGASCCCTTGGGTTATGAAGCCGAACATAACTATGGCATTTTTATTGCCGGACTTTGGCTTTTTGTATGTTCTTAGGTTTGGGGGGGGGGGAGGTTGTTGGGTTTTTTTGTTTGTTTTTGAAAGAGGCACTTGCACAAGTGTTTATGGTTTTAGTTTTCTTTAGGCTTTGCTACATTTTGCAGAAGCTCATCTCTTAAACCGTGTGTCCTTTCCAGGGGTGGCAGTTTCATGCTTTGTCTGCAATGAAACAAGATGGGAAAAGAGGTCTATCCTACCAGAGCTGTTACTCAGTTCCAGATTATTAAGGAAATAATACTTAATTTTTATAAGATGCAGTGGATCTCACAAGGGTTCAAACTGCTCAGACATCAGAACCGGGTATACAATGCTTTGTGCAAATGAGAACAGCATTCTTCTGTGAAAGACCAAATGAGAATTGAGTTACTTTCATGGGAAAGAAGGCACTCACCACCAGGGACAGTCTATTATATACATGCAGAAAAATAAGTAGGTTTTACTTAAAGATTTTTATTTGTTGCTGTTTCTAGTTTTATTTATTTTGTGCTATTACTATTGAATGCTGAGAAAACAGAGGTTGCTGTTAGAATGGACATTCATTTTTCCAGCCTTGCCTGAGTTATGTTGCTAAGTGAACGGGCTCATCCCTATATAGTTGCCCAGCGCATTTCTGAAACAGGAATGCTGCTTCAGACAGCAACTGAGACTGCCACGGCCGTCATTAAGCCATTGATAGCCATGTGTGTGTATGGACCTAATCTAGCTAACTTGTGGTGGGATACTTCATGATTTGTGGAGTCTAGAGTTATTCAGCTCATCTTGAAGCAGATTTATGCATTTGATCAAATGACAAGTTCTCTGGTTTCCTCTGTCTCTATCAGCTGAGTATTGTATTGACTGTGATCCCTGATCATCACAGCTGCGTAGCCTGAAGTTATTGCTCTGTAAGGTCTCCTGTTGGTCCTACATCAAATTTATCATCCACCTATGGATGTCTTCAAATACCCTAGGKCATGTCAGATGGCAGTAGACACCTATACAGGTAAAATGTATGGAGGGCTAGACCTCCACTGACTACAGCAGAAGCTGTTGTCAGATAATAAAATATTTAGTTCACACATAGATACCTACATTTTATGTACCCAAATAGAGATTTCTGAATTTGGATGTGAATCTTCCTCCTCTTGGTTCTTAAACAGAATGACTTGGTCACTTTGCTTTGTAAGTCAGTCAAGATGAGGATTCTTGTTTCCTTCTCTTTTCTTTCTTTTTCCGTTATCTCTTCCTTTCCTTCTTGACTGGAATACTCTGAACTTTTTCTGGACAGCTTTGTTCCATGGCGGTTAGTCACCTAACATTCAGGCTGTCAGATGTGATGATGCTTTATCCAGATTCATGATATGGCCTGATTCTTTGTGATTATGTCAGATGACTGGCAGTTTGAGGCAAGCTATTTTCTGGAGCATGCTCTGTGTATCATGATCATTGCTAAGTTCTCATAAAAGAGATTGACACTAATGAACACAATTCCACTAAATAGTGTGATTTTCTTGGAATCATGTTTTCTGACTGAGAAGCATTCTATTGAAATATTTTTGGCTAGCCCTACTTGAGAGGAATGAGGCAAGGAAAGGTCTTTCAGTCTTTTCTATAAATAAAAAGTGTCTGTCTTCAAACATATTTATGTCATCCCAAGTCTGTAAGGGTTTTTGTCATTTCAAAGTGAGCAGCTGCTGAAGTATTATGAGCTTGATCCAGAGAAAGTTAATGCTACTATAAAAGCAGCAGAAGAGGAAGAGTAAAACTATCGAAAATGTCAACTCTTCAAGCCATATTTGAAGCTATATCACTTTCCTTAGGAATAGATCATTAGTCTGAAAAAGACAACTTTGACCTCTGAAAACTTTGGCTCTTACGTGTACAAGTACCGTGTCAAGGGGACGGGGACAAACTCTTTTCAGTTGTCCCGTGTGACAGGACAAGAGGCAATGGGCAGAAATTGAAGCACAGGCAGTTCCGCCTGACCGTGAGGGGGAATTTCTTCCCTGTGAGAGTTACGGAGCACTGGAACAGGTTGCCCAGACTGGTTGTGGAGTCTCCTTCTCTGGAGATCTTCAAGGCCCGTCTGAATGCAATCCGGTCTAACATGCTCTAGGTGACCCTGCTGAGTGGGGAGGTTGGACTAGATGATCTCCAGAGGTCCCTTCCAACCTTACTGATTCTATGATTCTATGAAAAGGAGTGAAGCACTGTCAATTGACAAACTTACTGTTCCTGAGAATCTTTCACTCTAATGCTGTTTGTTCCTTCAAACTTTTAGCAGTGATCTGAATCTAAAATAGTTTTTAACTTGTTTTTATCTGTTCATTGGTGACCAGTGAAAAGGAGAGGCAAAACACTGCCAAATCAAGGTAGCAGGGATTTGCRTACATCTGACGTTCTGCCGAGACTGACTGCATGGGATGCAAGGTAAAAGGGACTGCAGCACAAAGATTTTCCAACAGAATCTACCTCGAGATCTGAAACGTCGTATGTCTGCTCTATCACCATACTGCCTGATCATCGCAAATCATCCTTACATTTCTCTGCAGTAGGACAGTACTATATCTCGTCCAAGTAACCAAGGTACAAAAAGTTCACACAGGAAATTCTGCAGCTACAGAAGGAATGTTTTCCTCTACGTTATGCTCTCTGGTCTCTCCTACTCTTGAAAAGACAGCCCTTCCAACAGAGATTTGAACGACATTTCCTGCCTGGGAAGAAGATATATTTACTGCTGCTGACAAGGAAGGAGAAAAAAGCAGTTCCTGCAYGGAGAGCCACAGGAGGGTGATTTTTCTGGTGGTGAAAGTAATTGTCTTTCATTAAATAATCTGCAATCTCAACCTTCAGCACTGATTTTCTTAGCAGCTATTTTGGGACTCAAGAACATTTGAAAGCTACATTTAATTCCAATGCCTAATTATTTTTTTAATCTTCATTTTAAAAGGCCACTGAAATAAAGGTCAAAAAATGCTAGCAGTAAATTTCCCAGGTCACCGCCTTTCATTGGCTGTTACTGGAATGGGTAAAATATTATGACAGTAATATGAAYTAAGTATCCCCAAATATGTTTTTACTCCTACTATGGCCATGAACTTCATAGGGCATAATGATTTTGTAGACATTTTCTGTAGCTTAGTGTGACCACTAAGTTGATTAAAAAGCCTTTTCAAGTACTGTTGTTAGCAGTAATTGAAATGCTAGACATTTCTTTTTATCAGCTAATAACGTAGTTTYGGGGAACGCTGACATAGTAGCTATCTTTTTCCATAGTGAAGTGCAAAATAAGTCATTATTAGAAGTTTAAAATGCTGAACAGGTAAGAGCAAGGTTTGTCTCTTGGAGACAGACATTCCCTTAATTTTATGTAAGCAGAGCACAGAGTTTGCCTTCCCAGCTTCCCAGTCTTAGTCAGACTTCATTGTTTGTCAGGTTTCCCCAAACTCACTCTCACACTTGGCTGTATGTATTATATTGCACCTCTAATAGCAGTAAAATGGGGAAAATTATTAGTAAGATGACAAGTTTAAGTTGTCTGGGACTGAACTTTTTGATTTGTGTTCTTGTTGTGCCTCTCCTGGCCACAGAGTGACCTTAATCATATGACAACTTACACTATGAACCACGATGTCTCATGTGGGAAGGAATAGTGTTAGCACTCTCATAATCTATGCAAAAATTCCAGATGGAGCAAATTTTGGCACATGGAGTCRTATCTTCAAATGGGCAAAATGGATTACCACAGATATTCTTCAGATGCTATAGAAGTGACTTTGCACAATAAAACATCACGTCATGCTGMAAGGACATGAACTGCACTGTGAAAAGCCTTGTGGGCAATGCGAGGAGCAATGCTTCAGCCCACRCAGAGAGGATATACAAGAAAGAGTGTAATTAACTAAGGAAGTAAGTGTAGTTTGAGTGCTGCAGACACTTGGATGAAACACAACTCAGAGAAAAGAAGATGAGAGAGCAAAATCTCACTGTAGCTGTAAGGAAAGTTTTGGCTTGGACAGGGCCACTGATTGGCAGTGGATTAAGAGGCATCAGAGCCTCCTCAGATCAGAGCTCCGTCAGAGSTAGGCAGGGCAGAAGGGACACTACAGTGAAGATGCAACACAGAAATTGGGGAGGAAGGTCTATCTGGACAGAAGGTGTACAGGAAGCTTAAAGAATCTGGCAGGAATCTGGTGTCTGTAGAAAGAACTGTCTTTTCCTCAGGTGATCCCCCTGAAAGATAGGATAACTACTTGTAGTGTACCTCTTCYGTTGATAAAATGCTAAAGCAGTATTTCAGAGGTTGATATTCCAGAGATGTCACTCAAAAAACCTGAAATCCCTACCAAAAATAAATAAGAAACTTTATTTAACATGAGCTGAATGACTATTAGTTGTTACAACTGAATTTGCTGAGTCAGAGGAGAATAAATCTGGGAGGTGAGTTTGTTGATAGCGTCAATGCTTGCTCAAAGCAGAAGACGTTAAAGTCAGTGGGAGGTAGGGGTAGGCAGTGCTCTTTAGAGTTAAGCATAACTGTTTAACAGCTGAAATTGCCTTAATTCTCTGTGATTTTTTTTTTTAATCCATCTATACTATTCCTCCTCACTCTCTTTGCATTGAGTTTGACAGCTGCTGTTTACAGGAAGTGTTAAGAAAGAAGCTAGGCTATAGACTCAGTAGAGTTCCTCAAGGTCAGCTGCTATGTAGTAGTTGTCTATAAACAGACARCATTGTGCATATGCTGTCAAGGTTCGTGGCTTTTTCTTCTCAGCAACTGCTACTTTCTATTAAGTKTAACTGGGAGGTAAATCAAGCCACAGAATCAGAGCTTCACTTCTGCTACTACCTTTGGTTTGCACAGGCACTGAAAMGTAGTTAGTATGAGTTTCAAGATAGTACGTAAGTATGTTGGGATATCACAAAGTACTAGAATTCAAGGGCAGAAAAACTACAGTATAAACAGAGAAACCCACATATTTTGGGTCCATATATATTTCAGCTGAATGAAATTTGGAGATTTAAACATAGCAATAGCAACAAGGAGACCTAGAGAGAGACAGGTGTATGAAATACAGTGGGCTGGCAATGACACTCTCAGTAGAACAAATTAAGATTAAACTCAAAGCAGTCTTTAACACCAAGTTCTGACACAAGTTGGCATAATTTTGCATTCGCATTAAGGAGAATTAGGCTGCTCCCCAGATGCCCTTTCATGCTCCTTCTAATGCTGAGCCAATCTGGGCACAGGACAACCCCAGGCCTAATTTTGATACAACGATCTCACTTGAAAATGCTAAATTGCTGCCAGACTACAATGACACAGGAGACGGAAGTAAAACAGCAAGTGTCAACAGTTTTCCAGCTGCCATGGGCCATAAGCCTTCTCAGCAGGGCATGTAATTCACCCACAAAGAAATGCAAAACTATCAATGCCCCATGTTGGTTCTTGGCTTAGTACATGAGCATTTTATTTCCTTTCCTTTCATATTCATACTCCTTAGGCATTAATGAACCTGGTAATATTTTTTTTTCCTGTCAAGAAAGCAGCAGTTAGGTGCACAGGCATCTTGATCCTGTGGGGTTTCGTGTGAACAAAGTAATACATTTGCATGACTGGGCCTGCAGTACCTGTGAAACRGGAAGAGAGTTTTGGGGAAATAGAGAAATGAACCTTGCATTTCCATCTAGCCTGTTTCTTCCTCAGTGAAGAGAACAAATTACTGTGAGCAAATCTCCTCATGCTGAGTCAGAAACTTCTAGAAGTTAATGGGCTGGAGAGCAGAACTGGGGCCAGTGGTGTATACAAGCAAAACCAGGAGAGGACCAGCCAGGCTGAGAGAGGCTGTACCTGAGCAGCCCTGCCAAGGTGTGCAGCGGCATCCTGCTTCCTCTGCCTCCACCCAAATCTGGCATTGCTGGCTGGAAATGTCGGAGGGAAATGAGAGGGAGGATGCAAATAATCACGGCCATCCCTGCTCCTTTCCTAGCAGGGAGAAGAGCATGGCAACCCCATCTAACAGTCACTTTGGAACTGCTGGGTCCACCCCACCAGCAGGTCACAGCTTCCACTCTCAAGCCCATGCCTCAGTGTGCCTTGTTACTCAGTTTTGACTATATCACAGCCTTGCACTGGCTTTGATCAGATTTCTCCATGAGAGCAATCCTCTGTGCACACTACTTGTGGCTTGCCTGTTAAATCTGGCGCCTTTTGTTAGCTCAAAAGAGCTTGTTATAGGCAAAAGGAAACACACCTCATGTATGTAAAACCAAGAATTTATTGCTAGTAAGGTTGAAATCTTAATTGTTGCATCTAAGAACCATTGTTACACCAGACCTAGTTATTACAGAAAAAGGCAGGAAAAAAATTAGAGAAATGAATGCTACTGTACAGAAAAAGAATAATAATAATACAGTTAAAATTGTTACACACACTCTCCCTAATTTCTACCCCTTTTTCCTGGTGTATGATCTCCCTTCCACTACTCCTCTRGGTCCTACAGCAGCAGTTTCATTCTGGGGGAGGTGGTGGATSTTACAGCCAGTCATCAGCATCTGGAGTACTTTGCCAGGAGGAATATGACATTGATATTGATGGTTTCTTCTTCCTCCCTCTAGGATCTGCATGCAATCATTTTTATATTCTGGCTAAGTACTTGTTCTTTCTTCACTGGTCTTCAACTCCATGTTATATCTGATTTTACTGTATACGGTGCCATTTACATACATTAGATACTATTTCTTTGTTCCCCTTTTTACCCCTAAAACCAACTTTGTCAAGCTCCAGGTTTCCATATTTTCCACTGATCACAACTTGTAGCTGTGGAGCTGTCAGTGCTAGCCTGTGGCCTGCCTCTTACTGTCCCATGCTTGTACTTCTTTACACAGCCTCCTGCATCGCCACTTGTCAAGGCGTCTGCTATTGTACCATACCTGCATTTCTCTATACTACAATATTATCTTAGAGTTGTAAATATCTCATTCCACATAAATGTTATTTGTTACTTGTTACTATTATCTATATAAGAATTTTGGTTGCACCATACAAAGTTAAGCAAAAATATAACAAATTACCCACTGTCACCCAGCCATTAGAAAAATTCCTGTTACAGCTAAACCACGTAAAAGCAAAGCTGCAAGCAGGGGTTGAGTCAAGTTCAGACAGAGCCAACCTGACAAGCCGGGGGTCCTGAGTCCTTCCAAATTCAATACAAAGCCTGTGACCTKTTATTAGCAATGGCAAATATCATAATCCTTGGCAACAGAGTCACACTTTCCTGGCATATGCTGTTTGTAACACTTGATGAAAGATGCAGGGTTGGTTTGTAGCTCTTGGGTGCTGTAATGGCATCTCTCTAGCTCATTCCAGTGACTCCCTTCCTGTCTGCATTTATCTCCATGTCAACACTTTCTCTTTTGCATTAGGACTAGTGTATGCTGCTCTTGGATTTCCTTCTCAAACTGCAAATGTCAGGAAAGACTCTACTCTCACATAACAGTTATCTTAGACAGAGACAAAGCATGGAAGGTTTAAGCTGAAAAAGAAAGTAAGTGAGGAATGTCTTCAGTTAGGAAACTTTAATAACTTTCCAGAGTCCTGATTGTCTCTTTCTGCCTGCAAAAGCCAAAATGAAACATCTTGTCTTTAAAGCCAGGTTTCCCTTTTGAGCTCTGGCTGAGAGCTCAGCTTGTTATACATGAGAATATATTCTTCTGAGTGGAACACAGGGGTGGCCTTTGCAGAAGTGAAAATTGGGCAGGCTTGTACCTGATGCTAATCTTTAAAGACACACCAGTGCTGAATCTCGTATTTAAAAAAATGTATCCTGGAAGATTAATCAATACATCTGATCCTTCAAGTCTAAGGGTATCATGTGTTGTTCTCCATGTTAAAGTCAATTCACAGTCACTCTGGATTGTGCTTTGTTAGGGTCATCTTCAGCTACAAAAGACTGATGAGGATGCCAGCATTTTGTTGTAGGAAATGTACACTTCAGTTTCAATGACAAAAAAAAGGAAGTGTTAGCCTGTTTCTCTGCTCCCAACTGTGAAAGTATCCTGTGGATAAAAAACATTGACCAATTCTGGGTAATAGTACTGAGAAACTGTTTTTTTTTTTCACTTTTTAATGTCTTAAGTCTGAGGTAGAGTGGTATTTCCTCAACCCTTTTCTATCAAGCAGATGTGTGGCGGCTAAACCCAGATGAATGGGTTGTCAGCTGTCGGTGGAGAGTTGTTATAAAGCCTTCACAGGTAGCATTTTGCTGGCAGCTGCATCAGAGATGCCATGATTTGAAGTGGCCTGCAGGCTGAACTTTCCTCCCTGGCGCAGATGGAACTCAGTGCTCCTCAGCAGCACGCCTAAAACTAAACTTTGAAATCCTAAGCWTGAAGCATTGTAGGCAGAGGCCTGATTGCTCATGTTATGGGAAAAGAAGAAGAAATTAGCAGGGACAGAGCTAGGATCCAGAGCCAGAGGAAAGATGTGGATGGACCACTTTGCTTTTCCCGCTGCTGTGAGGAGACTGGGAGGATCAGCAGCAACCAGAGGGACTTGAATTCCCTCTCTTTCTCCTCCTCCACTCCTCCTCCCCAGCCTCAGAAGTAGCTTCTGTSCTACATTACCCTTTGGTGGCAGGTAGCACCTGCTCGTGGTGGCAATCTGACTTTTCAGGGCTTTGGTGAGGAAAAATAGGCATAAGGGCTGCAGACATTTCAGTGTCTCCAAGCAATTTAGCCATCCTCTGCGTTACCTKAGGCCTCAACCCAGCCCTGCACTGATAACATGAAGGAACTGCAAACTCTGCTCTGTTGCAGAAAGACCCTGTTTGTGCCTGTTTGGCAGCCTCCACAAGCTCTAGTAGATACTTAAAAACAGACAAGACACTTATGCCAAAAAGTCCAAGACTTTGCAGCCTGCCCCAGAGGAACAACCTGCTCTGCAGCATCTGTGCATCAAGCGGTGACTGCCTTGATGACGCAGTTTACTCAGAAATTTCATCTTGGGAATAGAGCCACCAAGTGCAGTCAGGTGAACAGTTAGGTCTTAACTTCAGTCATTCTGCATGACTGGGGTGACATAAATCTACCTTAGACCTGTAGTGAAAGGATCTCACTTCACTAATGAATTCCTGGATGAAAGAAAGCTAGCACAGCCTCAAGAACATGGGAAGTCATTAATGGCATCCTCAATTTAATAACATTTGAAGACATATTTTAAAACATGACTGCTCAGTCACTTCCACATTTTTCCCTCTTCTTTCCCTTGAATCAGAGGCATGTTCTACAAAACAGGATTCTATGATCTTCATTTTTGTGGGTGATCTTGGTAAGTCAGGAAAATAAGTTTCAGGAGGAAGAGCTAGAGAAAGAGAGGGAGCTTTTTGGCTCCCTCAGAATACAATTCGTCTTCTGTAATTGAGCATGTTGGGAGGCATAGAGCTGTCAAGGACATGAAAGGTAGATTTCAGTGGCAGAATTGGAAGGTTTCTCACAGCACAAAAACTTCCAGTGTAATTATTAGGACAGCTCCTCCCGTTAGAAATACTAAACTCTGTGTTAGCTGCAAGCTTACTAGTGCAAGGGAAAGAAAGGAGAGAACAGGAAATGCTGCTTGAAGGTTTTATTAATATGCAGAGCTGTTTAATAAATCAGTACATGTATCTATTTAACAACCTGACAGCTGCTTCCCTTGTCTCCATCCCAGTGTTTGTTGACATCATGTCTACTTTTTCATTTCTGAGAATTTAACATTAAGGCAGTAAAAGCTAGTGCAAAAAGTAAAAAATATTGGGAATAATGGAGCTAGTGAAAATGAAATATTTCATTGATTTTTCTTGAAAGGAAAGGTGACCCTACTCTGTGTGAAGCTGTAACCATGGTAGCAGAACTAGTCACTGGAAAAAAAAATGATGCTGCTTTTACAGTAGGAGGTGGAAATGGACACCAAGCTGAATGTTTTCAAGTCCACGATTGGAAGCTTGAGCCATTTTCATTTAATCAGCTTTGACTTTGAAGAGGGATTGTGTTATTGTATTTCTCACAGAACAAATGTCATTGAGAAAAGAGCGCACTCAGTAACTGGGCCACACAAACACCAAAAAAGCTGAGGGACCCTTGTATTAGAAGAAAGCTGAATCCCTGATGATAAGTTATCAAATAACAGGTATTAGTGATACAACAGGGTATCTCAGATACATAGACACCAACTGTCACTTAGATGAAGCACCTTTACATTGCTGGCTGCATAAAGGGGCCTTGAAGCATTAAAAAGGCGGCCTTGATATAACTAGGAATTCAGTGCATAGTGCTTGTGGGATACTTTAAATCTCTGAAGTGCTTTACAAAGAGCTAAYTCTTATTATCATCTGGGAAAGAGAGCAGTGCAGATACTGAGCCAGCAAGGTCAGCTTGCTTGCCGAAAGCCAGAGAGAAAATCTATGCCCAAGCTAGTGCTGGAAGTGTGATTTTCAAGCCTATGCTCAGAGCATTCCTGCTCCTGCACCTCTTGCCCCCACAGCTCCCTTAGTACCCTCCCAAGCTATACAGGCATGGTCGCTTTAGTCAAGGATACATCTTGCTCTGAAGCATGTGAAGCTTCTTTTTAGGTGTTGGAGAGGCTCCCACACATGTGGACCAATGAACTGGTCAGCTGAGCCAGCAGCTGGGYGCTTTCTCTGGTTTGGCCACAAGCACAGCTTGGCACTTTCGGGTATACTCCCTCCTTTTCCTTTGCATCCATGGAGAGAGCTGGCTGAGGACAGATTCCTATGAAAAGCTCAGTTCCTCTGTGTCTTCCCAGACCTGCTTCAATCAGATTTCAAGGGCTTTGCTGAGTACTCGTGAATAAACGAAGAGGGCTGAAGTGCCTGTTACCCTTTTAACAGAAAAAATGTATGTAGYATTCCCATATATATGAGGTATAACCGGTATGCAGTTTGCACAGTGTGACTGATTCCTGCTTAAGAYGAGCCATCTCTAAAGCCATAGCTGTTTGATACACTGGTACAGTTACTGGGAAACAACAGACATTGARCCATACTTTTCTGAGGAGGACTTTTAATTAAAGTACCTCTATATGTACATCAATGATGGCACCATAAACTGGTGTTCAGTCCTGTAGCCCAAAAGAAATGCTCTTAGTTATACTAAAATGCTGACTCTCAGGCACTGCGTGTCTGATTTAGGATCCCAGACCCTCTTTGTAATTACATCAAGAAAAGTTGACTCRAACTTCAGAAATGGAACACTTTTTTCATAGCAATAYTTTGKTTTAAAAACCATTTTATAATCACTATAAAATTAAAAAAAACTTGTACTTATAATGCCAAGTAAGAGAGTAGCATATGTACAAGCTGGTGGTTCTGCTTGTTTTTGATGAATGTTGCCCTATAGAAGTACTCGGTGCAGTAATGCACATTGAACCGAAATTCGTACGAAATACAAAAGCAATATGCGACTGCAAAAGCAGCTTTTAAAATACAGCAGTACCAGGAACTCTGTTAACTATTGTAGTTGGTGTGCTGAATGCTTTCTCCAACGGGTTAGATGCTTTTGGTACTTAGTGTTACAATTTTCCCTTTTTAAACTCAAGCATGCGATCCCAAACTTTCTTACTAATTTTACAAAAGGTTGTGACTTTATTTTTGCCTGTCCTGGAAAAAGGACAGCTGTAAGATTTGCTACAAAGAGATGAGTCAAATAGAGCCATTAAGCTGTTTCTTAGCAGATGTCTTTTACTGTGATATATTCAAATTCGAAAAAGGACATCCATCAGGATTCATATCTACAGCATTTTCACCTGGAATAGCCCAAGCTATCAATTGCAGTAAATGTGTGGTATTCTGATCTTTAGGATGCATTACAGAAGCCTGCTCTGGGCTCAGAAGTCATATCCTCACTACTGGTCTTACTAGACTGAGCTTGAGTGGACTTCTGTGGACCTTCCCTTACTGTCCCTKGAGAAAGACCACACTCACTGTGGTGGGCACCAGTCATGTCCAGCCCATTTAGGGGGTACAGTTGCACTGTCTGAATCTCTTCMTTAGCTCTGTGACTTTCAGTCACAGAAGTGACTTTCAGTGGGTGGTAGGAGGAAAAACGAATTTGCTTTAGTGAACACTGAGGGATGAAAGAGCCTTGAACRCAAATTCAGTTTAAGGATGAAGATAAAAGGAGAGAAGCAGCAGTCAGACAACAGGGCAAGCATGAAAGCTAGAGAATCAGAGGATGGGAGAAAAATAAATTAAAAAATTATAGCAAACTCTGTGATGATCTTACTTGTGGATTTCAAAGGAAGAGAAGGATCAGACTTCCTTCAGTTCTAGGTCATTGCTGGAAGACTTCAGTCAAATCCTCAGAAGGCTGCACTTCCCATTTTGACAACTAACAAATAGTTGTACAGGTTGACTGGCAAACCTTTATTTTTGAATAGACTGGTCTGTTCCTGGTGTTCTTCTGGCACCACTTTTTGGGTAGAAATTGGAAGAGAAATGGAAAGAGAAAACAAAAGTAGGTCTCCACTTTTCCCACTTCCTTTTCATATGAAGCCCTTTTCTCCTACCTCACAAATAATTCTGGTTCTGTGTAGAAAACATATATCTTGATTCAAGTAAATAGGCATGGGGAAAGGGAGAACACGCTGCAGAAAAAGGAAAAGAGAAAATAATGGAACAAAACAGTTGATGAGAAAAAATATCCAAAGGAGGACAATGAGGAAAAAACTCAWACAATGTGATTTTTAAGGAGAAAAAATGGTGCAAATGGACAGAATTAGAAAATAACAGAGACTGGGACYGTCTGAACAACAAAGGGATAGAAAAGGTTAAGCAAGATTTTGTCCCAAGCGTCTATTTGACTGGTAGGCAATACTTCTAATGCTATTTCAGTTTAATCAGCTTAGTTAAAAAAAAAAAAGAAACAACAACACACACCTCTCAGGTGAAAGCTTTAAAAATATGTGTACGTTGCTTTTGCATGTCTTAAGCAGAACTAACAAAGCACATTTTTAAATGACTAAAGAAGCTTATTAAAAGCCTTTGGCAAGACTTTATGTGAGTCAGATTAGCATATTGAAAGACACAAAAATATTCCCAACGGGAAATGAAAATGTCCAGTTTTGCAGAAATCTCTGATTTTTACTTTATTGCCATCAGCTGCACACTGTAGCCACATTGTGCCAAAAGTATATTGATTGTGAGACCCCATAACGTATAAAGGCCTTTTAGCAGCAAATGTAGCCTGAATGTCATTCATAAAATCTTCAGTTTACTTAGCAATATTAGTAACAATAGCCCTCTTATGGAATGTTTTCATGCAGAGAGTTCAGAAAAGTTCACAAAATACTCTAATGCATGCAGATCTGGATAACTACTATTAAAAATTTCCATGGGTTTTAATATGGCCCAGTTTCAGAGGACATGGTAAATTGYACTGAATATGTGTCTGTGAGTGTGTGTGTATGTGTAGAAAGAAAGGAGAAACACATGTACGCACGCACACATACACACACAGAGCAAAGGGAAACCGATAGTATAGAACATGACCCTTAGCTAAGGAGTTGTATCTGTTGAGTTACTGTACTGTGGTAGGTATTTTATATCAGAACTGATGTTTTGAAACCTAAAAATGCTAATCATTGCTACTGATAACATACACATTCTTTAGATTAAAAATGCATTAAACTTCTAAAAGCTCTTAGGAGACGTCTGCAMTCACTGACAGCAGTGTGGTCAGAGTCTAAGCCAACAGGGGATCAAAAAACTAATGAGAAAGTCTTTTGATGGAGGTGTCAGAGCTGAACGCCCACGCAGGTAAAAGCCTGAGGCAGGTGCCCTCTAGTCTGAGTGTACAGCATGCATCTACTTCAAAAGGAAGACATACCATGAGTGAACTAAATAATAAATTACTTCTAAACTGGCCTTTGTTACAAACATTTCCTCATTACTCCCTGTCTCCTTCTCCCCTAAGCAATGTATTTGGATAGGGGATTCATGGCAGTACATGACCAGTGATTAGTTTCACCATGTTCAAAAGCAGGTTAGATCACAAAGGGGATGATAACATTTTTGCTAACTGCTTCCCTACCTGTGATTCATGTTGAAGTTTTCCAAGACTAATTTACAGTACTGTACAAAATGTGTGCTATACAGATTACAGGATGAATGCCATCAGTTTGAGTAGGAGCTTGAAGAGAGCCGTAGGTCCAGCCTTTTGGAGGTGTGAGCCACCTATTCACTGATTAGGCTAAAAGGGTTATAGAGGAATATTTAACTACAGCTGATGGACTAATGAATTACATTGCATATCAAAACCACATAGATCACAGTTTTGCTTTTTACTTTTTATTAGATATCTGCTTGTTCTTCCATACAACTGAGCTAGGGTGCTGTTTACTGAGCTTGTATTGTATTGTATCAGTCACACCATTATACTCATCATTTTGGCTCMTGAACAATAATTCCTCAAGAAAACCTTTTCCAGTCATCACCTTGCTTGCATAAACACATGTCTTGAATGTGGACCAGCTTTTCTTGACCAGTTACCTTTATTCCAGTTCAAATTAGAAATGTGGGCAAACGTCAAAGAGGTAAAAGTGGTTTTAAATAGGAAGCCAGACAGTGAGTACTTTTCAGGTCCACTGTTTTCCTTCAGCAATGTCCTTCACCTGACAGACAAGTGAATTATTTCACAGACAAAAGCCAGCTCCTAGAGATGTCATTCAGAGGAGCGAGAAATCTTATCTTCATGATGGGATGAGGACAAAAATACCCATTGATATACTGCAATATGTAYTTTTAAAATGCCAAGGTATTCTAGATTGTGTTTTCTTATGTCCTAAGATTTCTGCCTGCAGACCTCGTCATAATTTGGACTGCGTTAAATACCACTATATGAATTGGAAAAATGCCAGACATTATGCAGTGGCTAGATTTGACAATAACTATGTCTTTTATTTTGTATAATTTTCAAAATTAAAATTGCATTTTTTCCATATTTCTGTTTGGAGTGTAGTCCTTCTGTTTCTTGCTTTTTTTTTTTTGCTACATAATCAGCTGCAGTTTGTAGGGGGTGAGAAGAGGATGAAATTGAAYAAATTCTTCTATATTTAAGATTTTTGCTCATCGTCATCTATTTAAAATTACACAGCTGTAATAAGCCTGTACTTGTGCAGTGCTTTCACAGGTGCTTGTCCCCTCAGCTGCTGCTATCCTCTGGATGGATCTAGCAGGCCAGAGGAGCACCTCAGAGCAAGGGGGAAGAAAAAGGCCAGGAAGAGGGCTAAGGAACACATTGTTGCTGATTTTCCATTCTAGCATCTTGTTCAATAACCTTTTCAATTTCTGTATATATGTGTTTACTTTAAATTCTAATCCCAGAGGAAGAAGACTTGGGAATAACCAGCATGAGGAAAGAATGAAGGATGAGCATCCCTGAGTCCAAGASCTAGTGTGATGCCAGGTTCTTGGTGCAAAGCTTTAAGATGTTGCTTATGCAGAGATTGAAGAGCTGGTGGGTCTTCCCTGTCAGGGATTCCTCCAGGAAAGGGCAGTAAACACCCAGCCCATGKAGAGCTGATATAGCTGATTTTCTTCTCCATCACTTAGCATCTTATTTAGGGTGCCTTAGAGCTCAGGTACAGAGCCTCTGTTCTCCCTGTTCTTGGGCTGACAGTAGTGCCTTGTGGGACCAATGTGGTAAACCAGTGTAGTTCAAAAACCCCACCATATTGCTCTCTAAATTCAATTGTTCTCAATTCCCAAACCAGCTGGCATAAAAACAAAACAAAACAAAAAAMCAAAAAAAMCCCCAGCACTAGGATCAGGAGGGTTGCTTACTGTTCTCTTTGAGAACATCTATCTGATACAGCTGAAAACCTGTCTCCTCCTCCTTTAATCCTGTCTGCCCCCTTTTTTTGTAATTCAGTGTCAGGGAATCAAAATGCCATGCAAAATATTCAGCAGCTAATAGGTAGAAGGATCAGCAAAATAAAATAACTAGGATCAATGGGAGMAAGCTAACCTTATTCTGCAAGGAGACATGTGAGTAGATGTATTACTAGACAAAATAATGTTTGGTTTTGGATTAGGTGTACTGCCCTGAACTCACTGCAATCATTTAGGTGGAAAACAGCATGAAATTATTAAAAACAGATCAGTGGCAGGAAGAAGATTTTGTTTCCTCCCTAGAGAGAAAGTTTGCACATGCTTTCCTATATATAATATCCTTCCATGACAGGGAAAGTAGCCAAATGAAAAGGTTCATGAGAAATACAGTTNAAAAAAAAAAAAAAAAAAAAAAAAAAAAAAAAAAGGAGGGAACTACTACCTAAGTCTTATTGGATGCCAATGGGTACCAATGGGTACCAATCAATAAAAACTACTCAAAGAGAATCATAGATTAATCACATAATTCTACTAGATACCTGTCATTCTCATTCAATAGAATACATCCCTGAAGATGTCCTAGATAAAAACTGGGAGCCAGACACACAAAAGCATTGTTTTATTGTGTAACAAAACAGCCTGGAAACCATTCCAGGACGTAAATAAAAAGGCAATGATCTCATGAATCTCTTGAAGTAAATACGTATTTCAGTAATTAAGGAATTTCTAATATGACCAACGAAATTATGAGGGTCCAACAGAGAAGAGGAGAGCAAAGGACACTGCCACAGATGACTGCACAACCAATCTGAGACTACTAAACCCTTCTATTTTTCCCTTATAAGATAGAACTACAGAATATTTTCAGAGAAAGCAACATAGCAGAGAGAGAATAAAGACAGACATGAGCAGACTGACGAGCTTTGGCACAGGGTCTAGCACAAGGTGGGAACAGGCATCCAGATTCATCAATGTGCCACAGGAAGTTAAAAAATGAAAGCATGTGGCTTCTAACTTGAGAGATGAAGATCGAGAGTAAGCTTTTCAGAGRAGTGCAATCAAAAGAGTTTCCTTACAGCAGTGCAGTGTAGGAATACCCRAACTGGCACAAAGACTTCATGTAGTTAAGCCATATGTATGGTGGCCCGCCTACATCTGACCTTCTAAATTAGCTGAGGTGGAGCACCACAGTGTGAAAGCTTTATTTTTTCCAGTCTCTGAAATAGGTTGGCATCTCTAGATAGCAATGCACATTGGGATCCAATGGGGTTGCCCAGCAGGTGGCTTGAGAGACTTCAAGCCAATTCTCAAAACAACTTAAGAAGTCAGGACTTGGTAAGATTTATGGTTTACTTTCGAAATAGGATTTTAAATCTCCTAAATAACCACACTGCTTCCAAATGTTCAACTTAGTTCCTAGTTCACCAAGGATATAGAATTAAAAAAGAAAATGTTCAGTTTAATTGTGTAGGTGTAAAATGATTACCACTTTGTACAGGGTTGAGGCTACCTAATTTATTGGGGAAGGTGCTGTATGTTTGACTGTTTACTTTGTGCATAGAGCTTATGGATCTGAAGCCAAGTTCAGCATTTTGAGGTCAGAGCTGCTGAATCAGATAAGCAGAAGGACTTAGTGACGGATAAAGCCTTTAAAGACACTGCAAAGCAAGCTAATTTGGCAAAGATATAGAGCAGTTTTAGAAGAAAATCTGCAGAAATTGAGTTTTCAGATTACTGTGAAAGAGCTTCAGAGAGAACCTGGTAGGTTATTTTTACCTGGAATTTTATTTCTGTGCTCAAGGTTAGGAAGATCAGTATACTCAAAGAGGAGATACAAAAGTGAACTTTGAGGAAGTTTAGGTAAAATCCATCTGAGCCAAAGTAAAACAGCTAGAACAGAAAGCTGATAGCATTTGTCTTCCAGCTGGGGAAATGGTAAGTGCTACCCAGGGCTACTTGACATGGACAAAAAGAAATCTTTGAGAGAGACATTTTAGAAAAGTATCTTTCAGGAAAGCATATTATCACTGAACTGGAACAGAGTCAGATTAATAACCTAGATAATTTTCAGAAAATACCTTAGTGGAAAGAAACTTCAAGGAAGAGCACAAACCGGAGGAGCACAGCAACAATTGTCCATACACCGCAGTTTGAAGAACGCGTGAAAGACAACGGCTGAGTTCTGAGAAGAGAATCTGTTATAAGAGGCATTCCTGAAACATGGAATAATAAATCAATGGGGCTCCAGGCACTACACTGCAGACAGACTCTCCTAGGTGGGGAGCAGCACCACACCAGTGGCTTCCACAGAAACATTGCTGGGAATAGCACATGAGCAAACTCTCTAGTAAACGCCAAGCAAGTGGTAATACCCTGTTGCTGAACATCCCAATCTGGTGAAAAATACTGAGTACACACTGCGGAGTTGTTCCTTAGCAATAGGAAAGGGCAGCTTGTGTTAATGACCTGTTATCTTGGGGATCCCCAAAAAAGCTCTACTTCGGAGGATGGAAAGGGAGTCCTGAAACTCTGTGACAGAAGCTACACAAGTCAGGGACCAGACTGTTTCTCTGCAGCATTGTTTGACTTCTCTTTGCATCCTAGAAGAGAAGTACTTTCATTATTAACAGAATTTTTGCCTACAGCAAAGAGTCTTRCTAGGATACTGACCTAGACTGTTAATAGAATGATAGCCCAGAAGACACAAAGATAGGTAAGCTTGAATTATTATCATCAAGAAGCTTCCTTGAATTGCACTAAGCGTATGTTTTTGTAAAATATTAAGCATTAAAGAAACATAAAACCCTCACTTTCATCATGTATTTTTCCACTATTCTGAACYCAGGCAATAAAAATCAATGGAATGAGTTTCGACTTTCCATTACTACTAGTTATATTATATCCGTTTAAAAATAGTTACATCTGATTCTAAAGTACTTACTAAAAAGTAAGTACTTTTGCATAGCGTGAGTGCCTTAAAGTGTGTCATTTAGATTGACACAAACTTCAAGGGCCTTTTATATTGCCAGAGTACCAGAGAGAAYAGTGACATATGACCGCTCTGTAAAAGACATTCAGGCATGGTTACTTTAAAAATGAACTTCACCCAGGCAGATCTGGATCCAGCCACTGCTGGAGGGTAGGGCACCTGGACGGCTGCAGAAACACTCCTGCATCATATGATGAGAAGCAGAAGTTTCATATAGAATGATGTCAGTGAGGCACCTCTTCAGCGCACATCCTTCCCCACTCTGTCTTTCYTCTCCCCTGTTAATAAATCTGTTGAGTACACAGCTCTCTCCTCTAAATAACAGAAAGGGAGGGAAGAAAAATGATTTCATTATGTGATTCCGTGGGTAGGTAAAAATAAAGTTGTTAAACTGGTGATCGTGCATGAATTTCACAGAAATGACAGCAYGGGCTCCTTCATGCTTTTCTTATATAGCAGAGCTAAAAATAACTGATAYAATGTTGTGCTTGGATTTCAGAAGGCTATGCTTATACACGCCTATTGACAAAGAAATGACCTAGCAACACCCCTGCAAATGTCGGATCAGAATATGGCATGGAAGGAATTATATCAGAACAACCAGAAAAGACAGTAAGTTTTTCAACAAAACTTTTGAGGGAGAAGGTTTCTCCAGGGAGAGCTGGAGAGTGACAGGAATATGGGTTAGCATGGTTAGAATGAGACTAGGACCAAGAGAAGGCAGTAAATCAGTGTCCCACAATGAGTGCAGGCCCATCTTTTTCTCCTTTTTCAGATGCAAGAGAGCTCTGTTAACTTTTTACTCTGAATTCTGAATCCAATATCCAAGAGACTTCTCTGCTTTCAAGGCTAACGAATTTCTTCGGATAGCACAAATGGTCATGCTCACTGTCTTGTCTGCCTTTCTCCTCTCACCTCCCCAGATATTCCAAACATCTCTCCAAGCAGTTCTTTTAGTCACACACCACTTCAAAACCCTTACGTTTGTCATGAAACAGAATTTTCATACTGTGACCAATRCTCACGAGGAAAAAGAAAATGGTGAACAAGAAGTCTATATAGCATCAATGCATGTTTGAAAGTAATTCTGTAAATTATTTTTCAAAACAAACTTCAGCARCATAAAGACTAAGGGAGGTAGTAAGAACAACTCAGTCAAGAAAGCAAAGACTTGCTTCTGTTCTGAATCACATATCTGCACCCTTATTGTCTCAYGACGACTTTCACAAGACTGGTTGGTAGAAAACTGACCCAAATGGACCTTCAATCAGGTGAAATCTGTTAACAGCAGTTCTAATAGATTGGTCATGCAAAAGCACTTCACACCTGCTATCTCTTTTCTAGCCCACAGTCATGAGTAATTTCTTGTTTCCTTCCTTTCCCTTCTACAGGATATTGCAAAGCAGACTAGATTGCCAAGAGAGCAAAGGAAGGGATGGCACCAAAAGCAGCTGTCAAGTTTGGATTCCTTRGATAGGAACAGTCTGATCAGCAGCAAAGCCCAAAGAAATATTTGGCTCTGAGTCATTTTCTTAAGCACCATGGGGAACAGAAAATTGGAGGGTGAGAGAAGTGATAGAGTTATAAATTATTTTCCTGCCTGTTTAATTTTGCTTTACATAGCCATCTATTTAATTGTGAGGTTCAGTTTTTCTGTGTATGGTACATAAAAGGGTTGCCCAATATGATAAATACAAACCATGTATTTACAAAGTGCTCAGAGAATACAAGCATTGCATTGCTTATAATGGGAATACTACTTCCTCATGACAAGGCCATGATTGTCTTCCTARTTTGAATGTACAGCAGAATGAAAGAAAAGTGAAATTATTCCAGTGACAGATGAAAGCAGGGACATTACTTTGGCTTGACCAACCTATTCATTCAGGAAATTTCGCCCTTTGGTTCAGCACTGGACTTCCTAGCTTTTTTGGGTGCCTTTCACCTACATAATTTGTTCATTCCTTTCAGTTTCCATCTTTGATCATTTGATCATAAAGGTCCTTAAGGGATTAGCGTATTCTCATTTGTTATCTAAGGGTCTTAGTGGTCTTCTACACAAGACAGACAGAAGAGACAYTTTCAGATCTTTGTTACAGCAATATAAATTGTTTCAATGCTTGCATCACACTGAAATGTGTGGAGCGGCAATCTTCCAGATTTTGCAAGAGTTGGCAGCTAGCATAGCTCCTTAATAGAACAGCAACATATTTCTCCTTCAGGTTTGCAGTTTCTAAATGTCATTCTTTTATTGTTGATTTATAGAGATCTTTTCTTGCCAGACCCAACCAAGCAATATATATACATGAAATAAATATTATATACTCCCAAAATAATGCCTTTTTTCTTGACTGAAACAAAAATCGTAGTGAAACATTTTAAATTATGTCTCTTTTGCACCATTTCATTAAGTAAATCAAATGGTTGGATCTCTCTGAAAGACAAGTCTTCTAATTTTATACAAATGATTGTACAGTGTACTGAAGAATAAAGATGAATAGCTGCTAATTTACCACCACTCTTGACCACATATTTAATTTCTGTAAAAGACTGTCGTCTCACTAACTTAATAAATTTGAACATTGAAYCTGTGCTGCTTACTGAAAGTTATGCTTCAGCATTACTTTACAATATTTACCTGAATGCTTTAATACCCTGAGAAATTATATAAAATTAAAAAAAGTAATAAAAGTATTGTTAGTGAGATTTTAATTGAACAGAAGCTCTGTTCACTTCCATTGAAGGCAGAGGCAGTATTATGTCACCACCTTGTTAAATATTTGAGGGTCAGACATTGAGCTTCCTCTACATTTAGAAGAGAAAAGGATCCTCGTATAGGTACACGTTTAAGTGAGTTTAGGAACTCCTGGGCTGCAGGTGMGAAACCTCCAGGGCTGCATGAGTCATTGTGGTCAGAGTCATGCTACTTGTACTGGACTTGGTTAAAAATAGCTTCCACTTCTCTAGTCTGCTTGTGCAGCTAAAATATCTGGCAGYGATGCTTAGCATTGTAGGTTTCATGATTTTGCAGGTCTTAATTGAGCTGACAGCTTCACTTTTGCCTGAACAGACACCAACACTATCTATTTTTCCAGATGGAAAAAATGTTGCAGTTACATCAKCTATTGCTTGCCTGGTCTGCTTGCAGAGTTTCAGCCTCCAAGTGAACAGGAGATTTAGTTTGTTGTAGCTAGCTTTCTGCTGCCTCCTGCTTTCCCATATGTAGAAAATGAAGAAATAAATCCTGTAGCACAGGTGTAAAAACTAAGACATGAGAATTGCAGGAGCACCTGAACCTTGCTGTCTTGACAGAAGCATGCCCAGAGATGCTGGATAGATGCTGGAGCCTCTGATTCATGGCAGAGCATTATGCATTCAGGAAGGTTTAGCTTGCTTGGGGGGATCCTTTCCCTGGAATAGTGTCAGTAYGTGGCTGAATGTGTTTTGAGGAGGAATTGTTCTCTCCAAAACCATGCTGCTCACCTATAGGGAGAGTATCAAGGAGGAACAATCCTTTATACAAAACTGTTGATCCAATAAATAAGCGTTTTTGAACACCTACGTAAATTCCATTTTAAAAAGGGAAATTGCAACTACTTAGAACACATCAGCTAAGGCTAATTTTGTATTTCAGGCATGGTCTGAAAGCTAGACCAGAGTGTGAAGGCGCTTGAAATAATGTACAGGAACTAGCATTTTCCAATAGCTTTATTTATTTATTTATTTATAGAAAAGGCAGAGGGAAAGTAGGTAGGAATTAAATTTGAAGAAGGAGGTAGGAAATTTGCTGACATCCTCCGGGAAGTTATGAGCTGATATGCTGAGAATTTTTATATTTATATCAAATAAATAGTGTCTTCAGAATTATATGGGTATGTAGTGAGAAAGTTAAAACCTTGGCTCTTTAACAGTGCTACAAACATGACCACTTTTTGTTGAAATAAAAAAATAAAGTCCTTAGCCAGCCTGTGAAATAGATTCCCATCCTCTAAGGACCTGTCGCAATGGGCCCATCTTGAGCAGGATTACACTGTCATCTAAGAGGAAAACAGAYCTGCACACATGTGATCTGATCATTCACAGACTGTATTTACGTATTCTCCTCATGTAGTGGGCATGCTGGACAGCTGTTCAACTMGTTCAGGATGATCCTTAACTGATTAAAAATAAGTCTTTATTTTAGATTAGCTCTAGGCTTTTGTTCTTCTCAGCAAGTAAAGCTGATTTCTTCTACACTGAAAAAGAGGCCTGAGCTTTTCAGAGASGAACCATGTTGAAACAGCTGTGAAATTGCTCAGCTTGAYTCAGTTGTCTTGCATTGACACAGATATCAACTATTTGCTTTAATGCAAAGTGTGCTCAAGGCTGCTCTGCAGTGAATGACCACAAGCAGAGGAAATGGCCCYTTAGACCTCTGCAAGCTCAAATGTGTTTCCACAGACAGATCTGCTCCACAGCTGCACTTGACTCCTTTTCAGGCAAACAAACTGAAGAAGGCAGAGGTATAACCCCCTTCCCACAGCTGTGTCTAAGAAGTGATGTGGTTCCACTCCCCACACCTGTGCACAGGAGTAGGGCAGAAACATGGTTTACATAAACTTGCACTTCTCCCTATGCCCAGTCTATCTGGCCACAGGTGTAAGGCCAACAGATGGGTTTATGCACTGCTGTTTGGTGCTCTCATCTCCTCGTCTGCACCCCAGGGAATTACAGATATTGCTATCAGCCCACTGAGCCCTGGTAGCCCTRTCAAGGTCACTGACAGAGACTAAATTGCACATATGCGTGATGACTGCATTTTCATGCCTCTTTGCCTTCATTCTGGTTGGCACTGTCTTCCCACCTGCTGACAGGACTACCGGGATCACACTGGTGTCAGCCCACACTGCGGCCGTACTGCATTGCTCCCTCTGAGCAGAGAGAGTCATGCATCCTTGCCTTGGTAACACCTCACACAGACTTCTGACCTGAGCAATTGTATCCTGTAGGCATCCTTTAAGCAATTTTAACTGCAGAACAAGTATTTTGCATGGTAGCTAGGACCCTAGTGTCACAAGTGAAACGTATGGTAAGATAACCTTTAACACACACTCCAAAACCATCGAGGTGAGCAACTGGATCCAACAGGACAGAGCTTCCCAAAGCATCTCCTCCTGGCCAGATAAACCCCTTTAGGAGAGCAGAACCACTGGGGAATGATGTTTTACAAGTGAAAATGTACTTACAACACCTGCTGGCAAGGCTGGCAACCCTCACAGAGGCCACAGTCCTCAGAAGTAAGTGGCCACAGCTGTCGATCTGTTCCACAGCTCCCACAAGCGTTCTCCCTCCCATGCTGTGACCCTCATTTGTGCTGGCCCTCATAACACAATGTTGAACGTTACGGCTACTTTCTTCAGAATATCCACTGGCAAGGTACTAGAATGTGAGGCTTTTACTAAATGAGTGCATGGTAAATACACAGAGGAGTATATGTAGATGAAGTTTAGATGCAGCTTAGGTGAAGTTTAAATGCAGTATTTTCAATGACTTTTTAAGGTCAAAAAAGTATTTGTATTCATTAAAACAAACATAGACAAACCCTATAAAAGCTGGAAATTTAAATTTCTTAATAAAATGTTAATAAATTTTTTCAACAAATATTACACACTTTAGACATAATTTAGTGGAATGAATAACTCTTAGGTAAAATTTCATAGGTGGTATTGAAGTTTCACAATAAAGGAAGGAGAATTAAAGGAAGCAGAAATTTATTTGAGGTGCATAAAGACAGTTAATTCAGATGCTGGGCTTAGCTTGAGTACGAGGTAGAAKTTAAAGATGTGGACAGATTAATTATCTATGTGAAATAAAACCATATATAATAATAGGATATAATATTTTAAGATCTACTTTTGGGTTCAGAAAAGCATGTTAGAAATGTTCAGCAAAATTTTAGAAATATAGAATAGTGAATGTCTTTCCACTCTTATACAYCACAATATTATTGTAATTTCCTGCAGAATTTTAATAAAGTTCAGATAAATTATCTACAGTAACTATTTATGTGTGTTTTGACTAAATTTTTAAGTAGACCAGAAGAAAAAAAAAGTACAGCAAATAATGAGGAATGCAAGAAAAATGAAAATACAAGGGCCTTTTTAGGATAACTAAAGATATGTTATAGAACGTGAAATAAAAGGAATAAGAGGAAAGGCTAAAACTCTTCCTCAGGTATATTTGCCTAACATTTCCCTTTGAAACGGCTGCTGAGTAAAAAAAGCACAAGTATTGCTTTTACCATGTCATCGGTTTGCTCCTCTGTATTCTGTGAAGCTGTAATTGTAATACTTGTAATCACACTTAGGGTGGCAATAAAGATAAAATAAGTAAGTGTGCTGTTTCACATGGGAGCCTCTAAGTCTCGTTAGGTTTTGTTGAGATGTGGCTAACGGGCAACGTATGCACACTGAGACGGCTAGTATACTGCGGCAATCACATCCAGAGGTGAGTTAGTTACTAATAAAAACTTGCTTGGTTCTCAGTCCCTCTGAGAGACGATTTGCCGTCTCTGTGGCTTCTGCATAGGGCACCCAAATGGGAAGCCCTGAAACTTCCTCAGGACGTGAGTACAAGGTAGATCTGTGAGAACTGAAGACAAGTTTTTCTCTAGTGAAATAAGGGTAAGCAAGCTTAGCTGCTAAGATTTTCAGAAGCAGTTTGGATCAGTGCTTTTTTTTTTTTTTTTTTTTTTTTCCTCCACTCCAGAAAAATAAGACTAAGAAGGTTGTTCACATTTCGGTTTTTTTGTTGTTTTTTCCTTTTTGTTTTCTTGCCTAATTTTTGTCTTACATCAAATGGCCAAACAGGAAGACCTAATTCATAACTGGAAAAGAACCCTCAGAAAACATGTTTTCTTTCAAGAAAGAGAGAGGAACAGCAGGCTGTGTCTACTTTTGGTTTTCTGCAGGCTGTGTCTACTTTTGGTTTTCTTTTTCTCTTTTAGGATGGGTGAAATTCCAGAGACACTGCCTTATTTTCTGCTTAATTACTTTATAGTCCATTCTTACAGTGATAGATATTCATCCAGAAATACAAAATAGTCAAAAAGTAACAGTGTAATTTCCTTAACACTATTGCCTTTGGTCTGGACTTGAGATACTGTGCTCTTGGCTACTGGGAAAAAGGAAGTTCTTCACACTGAGGCACATCAAAGACATCCTRTAAAAGCTCCAATGTATTTGCCAAATTCTGCCTTTAATCATCCTTCTGTACTTGTATTGATTTCCAAAGGGCTTGGAAAACCTGTTTTGAATGCTGAAGTGTTCACGTATATTTTTGTTCAAGTTAATGGAAAATACACGCATAGGTTTTTTAAAAGAGAAAATGTTTTCAGTCACTTCAGGCTATGCCACAATTAGTGAATAGTGCAGTGCAACACAAGCAGGTAAGCAGATTGAAACAGTCGGTGCTGAGGCTCCTGTAACTACAGTATACACAGCTGGGGGATTTACTGCCGACTAGATCTAGTCTTGTCCCCCTGCACTACATTACTAAACTGTGTGTGTGATAGAAGGTCTCTGAAAGGAAACTATCCCACATATTTTTGATTTCTCAATGCACCATGCTGTCCTTTCCTTCTTATGCAGAGGAAAGTAACATACTATGCTGCCTCCCCAACCCCGACCTCCTAAGCATGCCACCCAGCCCCACAGGCAGGCAGKCATGAACCTACAACCTCCTGATGTAGCCACTGGGCTTCCTGCTCTAGCGAAGCTTTTGGCCTCTTCACAGCACAGGTTGATGAGCAGGGTCATCTTCTTAGGTGTGACCATGCTGAGTCCTCTGGGATGCTGTGRATGACTGCCCTCACCAGCAGGAAGAACAGCAGCTGGAAAGAGGGAGGCAACAAAAGAAACAAGGGKGAGAGAGACGAGTCCTTCGGAAGAGTTCATCAACACAGGGACAGCAACAGAGTGTAGAGCAGACAAGGAACAAGACACTGATTAGGGGACCTCTCGGTGGAAGAAACAAGAGTGAGTCTCAGGGTGCTGAGCACTGGCAGCTGACAGCAAATGTGAAAGTGCAGATGCTTTTAAAGTAACACAAGGAGGACAGTGGCATATCACAAGAGTGTGCAAGGCGGCTCAGGAGCACTGTTCCAGCGCATGCATGTTCCACATGTGCCAGAAAATTTCACAGCTGTGCATCCACTCAGGTATTTGGAGCCACTTGTTCCTAGGGCCTGGTGTTATTAGGTGGGCATCTGGAGCAGGTCTTCACACAAAAGAAATCCAGATTCTGAGCAGCAGCAACACTCTGCAGCCCAAATCTACACAAAATACATGGTGATAACTGGGTGAATTCTCTTCACTTCTGCTCTGAACTAAAACACAAATGTAGACATGCTTTAAAAGCTTGACTGAGGTCTTGTCACAGTTTGTCATAGAATTTCTATGAGAGCTTGCTCCAGAGCCTGTATTAGGAGACAAATCATAATACAATATTTCTCCTCTTCTTTTTGTTTTATCTTTTATTGCTATCAGTATTTTCCCACCTGCTCTAACAACACAAGAAGTATTTGTTTTAAGTAGCTGTAATGCTTTGGAAGGTGCTTGGTCAGCAGGGCTAGAGACCAGTTTTCTCTGCCTCTAAAGCCGGTATGCAGAATACACACATGATACTGATGAGTCCTTGAACATGGAAAGATCACTTCTCATGAAAAGGGGTAATTCACTTTGCTGCTGCATCAAATTTTGATCTCTCTGCCAAGTTTGCACAAGAACAAGTATCATTTATCAGATATCCTATATATATTTATCCTCCAAAGGAAGATAAATACACTCGTTATTTGTGTGTTATATAAACTACTGAAAAGCCACCAGCTTAAAGTTAGTTTCTGTCCAATTCAACTGACTGGTACTGATGATCTGGATGTGACAGCTTCTAGGTACCAACCTCTTTGCCATCTGGTGCCTCACAAGAGCAAAAACTCTGTATTTGCTTTGAAAGCAGCTCTGCCATATGGTAGCATAGTACCTATTTAAACTCTCAAGGCTGAAGTATACCCTTTATTTTTGATGAGTGTTCTTGAAATTGTTTTGCAGAACCTAGCCCAGGAATAGCATCCACATTGCCCATCTAAATGAGAGCCACAGGGTTTTTCTGATTCTGATCCTCTTTCTTTCTAAGAGATACTTTCTTCATATTCATTTTCCAAATACACATAAGATTATATGTTCTCATGAATATATCTGACCTTTAAGATGCTGAACAATATGCATGTTCAGTGACTAATGCTGCATGATTCCTTTGTAAACAGTGTTTCAATTTGGCCTGCAGTCAAAGCACCTGAATTAGTTCTGAAACCTTGGCTTGACAAGAAGATGCAATTGTATTAGTACCTCATTTTTTGCTTTTATTTAGCTGCGAATAATGCTCAAATTCCAAGCAGCTAAGTCCCCAGCTGAGACTGTATTATCCTGAGGATTAAATTTAGACAGAATGTCAACTACTAATCAACACTAAAGATCAAATTACTTGTAATTTTGCTAGACTGCTAAATTAATATGGTATTAACCTTGATGAATTGTGATGAAAATACATTTTYATACAGTACTGTAAATTGTCTATAATGACCCTGTAACAAAAGTTCACTTCTCTTTCTAGAGGCATAATCAAAGCCAAACTTCAGAAAAAAGTACAGTAGTGTGAAGAGACAAAATGTCACTGCTGACTAGTGTTTTTAAAAATGTCATTTTAAAACATCTTGTGAGCCACAGTGTTTACCTTTGATGTCTCTTGCCTGGCTTCCAACCTCCTCACGCAGAACCTGGGAGGAGGCAGCTTCCAGAGTAAACTCTGCTCCTGTTGGGATGAGAGAGTCCTGTGTGGCATCCAGATGTTGTTAGAATTAGCCTGACTGCAAAAAAATACTAGAAAATGTGCTGATAATTAAATTAAAATGATAATAATTAAATTGGGAATTCTGATTTAGAAAAAAGGCAAAAACTTTCCYAACACTAATGCATGTCTGGGTAGCAAGAACAAACAGTTACAAAAATAGTCTTTTAGCAGTTGCAGTCACACATTAGGCCTGTGATATTTGAAAAGTTCTGGTCTATACCATGTATAGTGGGCTTGCTTTCTTCATCACTGRTTATACCACAGAATTCAGTCAAGAGGGGAATTCTGCCCAGTCCTCTTTCCTAACTTAAATAGTTTTCTAGACACAGAATCTGCCAAACACCTTGTGTTGCAAGGTTACCTACTGTGTAGGTACTTAACCTTCTGTTACAAAGTAACCTACTAATATTTACTACTTTAACCATAGTAACCTTTTTTTTTTTTTTTTTACTAATAAAAAGTCACAGTTTTCTGTAGATGATCACTGCTTTTTCTTACCTTAGCACTAAGTTAACCTTCATCATAAACAGCAGTACATATCATTCAGAAGCTGAAAGCAAATTATTAAAACAAAAAGTTTTAGAAAGAACAGTTTCAGCTGCCTAAATACTAATAGTACAGCACTAARGGTGGATCTTTTCTGCATTTTGCAGCAAGATAAGTTATATCAGTACAGGTGGCTGGAGTTGTGCCAAATTATCTCTGTTTTCTTCCCACCCTTTCTTTCTCCCACCTTAYGGAGAACCTACGAAGCCCCATGAGAAAGCTGTGGTTTGCATTCGGGAGAGAAGGCAGCCATGCTCCAGGGTACGCATCAATCAACCTGGCCTAACAAACTGCTTGGATCTACCTATTTTTTCATTGCCTAGCCAGCTAAAAAATCTCGCTGATCAAAAGCAGGTCTGTTCTGTCAGCTTTGACTGTCTCTTTTCTCACCTTCTCACCTATCAATCTGTCACCGATTGCTAATTGTCATTTGTGAAATGCCAAGGGAAGGAGCAGCTGTTGTGGCTTACTGGTACAATCTGGTAGCACCCATTCTTGAAAAAAAAGAGCAAGYAGATGCACAGACCCAGAACTGAAACAGTGTCTGATGTATGACCTCAAATTGTGTAAAAGAAAGGGTGCAACCAAACATACTTTATGGCATGGATGCTCTGCTGGGGAATTTTCTGTGGTTAAAACCTGGGAACAGCTGTAGAGGGTCATGCCAAATGCTCTGTCTCCAAAAGTGGCTGGTAACAGATGCAGAGACAAACTAGACAGAGGAGAGATTTTCCCAGAACACTTCGCGAGTTTGCAGTGATTTGTAGCTTACAGAATTCTTGAGGTCAAAGAGTCGATGCTTTCATATTTAATAGGCTGTGATGAATTTGTCTTCTGTGCATTTGTCCAGTAGTCCTCAGAGCCATGTAACTTAGCATCCTCAATGTCTTGTGTCTCTTAAAAACACYCATTTCCACTCCTAAGGAATCTGCTAAGGCCCAGTTCTCTTCGGGGAGAGCTGAAGACATTACCTTCGCCTTTCAAAAGGAGCTCAGTCCTGAAAACTCAAGCCTTCGATTGATGTAAAGTTTATTCAGAGTGTAATGAAATTCACAAAGTACTTTGTGTAAGCTTTTTTTCTGAACATAGTTAAAAATAGAAACATGGGCTAGGATCAAATCCAAGTTACTTCTTACTGAAGGACCAGTTCAMTCAATCTTCACATCCATTTTCGCTACTGACACCTATTTCTAGCCTTTCTGACCTTTCTGTACCTGTCATTAGAACTATAATAAGATTGACCTCTCACTCTGAGTCATATTTATTTGCATGCTTCTCATTTTGCATATACAGTCACCACAATCTCCAGAAATAAAAAGCATTTGGAATCCCATATTATCAAGTAACACATCCCTGGCAGTCATTATCCATTTTATTAAGTGGTAAATCTAGCCATCCACTGTCAGGCCTTGATATGCCCTGGTAAAGGGCCCTGTAACCCAAGAGTGGCCCTTCCTACATCCTTAGCAGATGCTTATCCTGTTGAGGGGGGCATCAATTTCCCGTGTTTGCTGCCATAAGTTATAGCTGAGGAGCTTAGGGAAACATCTGATTGCCTTAAGAACCATGGAAAAATCTATTTTTGGCAGGCTATGGGGAAGTTTGCATCTCTGCATCCCCACCACCTATATCCTCCAGCATGGGGCATACCCTTGTTCTAGGAGCTTGGAAGGCTGAAACAAATTTAGAGCTCCCTTTAACTGTTCCTGGCACACCACATGTGGTCTGGATTTCATTTTGGTAGTCTGCGTGTGTTTTCATGAAAGCTTTGGAGAAAGACCAATGCGAAATAATTCACTGTTTCACCTGTATCTGAATACAGTATTAAAATTTGTCATCATAGTGCAGTACAACTATTAAATTTTGCTTGGATAACAGCATAATATATAGGATGTTTTATGAAAATGCAGAAGCAGTTCTTCAGCTGTTATCTGTCACAGTTCATGCGGTAAGGCAATAGTAACTATTCATACCAGCTGCAAAGCTGTCTATGGTTTCATTTTGCTAATGAACTTCCAATTCTCAATACAATCTAAGCAGACCAGTAATAATAAAATCTGATATACTTGTGGTATCAACTACCCTATAAATTTTCTAAGTTTTCAAAATTGTCTAGCTTTTTATCATAAGTGCTGCTCATCCGCTTCTAGGTCTTCATTTAGCTTCAGCACCCGTCTGCCCTCTTATGCTAATGCAATGCTGGAATGTGTTTGGGAGCCTAACACATCCCACAGGAAAGGTTTAAATCTATGCAAAAAAAGCTATTTAAAAAAAATCAAATAACCAAATGACTTTTGTTAAATGTTTACCATCGCCTAACAATCATCCTTGCAACTGCTTCAAACAAGGCTGCGATCACTTAATGGTAGTGTGTTACAGGTATGGATTAGGAGACACAGTAGGGCTAGAGTAGCTTGTCATTTCATCTGATAAAAGAATCACAAGTGGCAGAAGAAAACAGCATAGCAAGTTGAAATCACTTGTTAACAGTAAATTAGTGGCAGAGGGACAACAGTAGTGAAGATCTATTGGGTCTCACTTTTGTCCTTATTTCTTCATCACTTTGCTCCATCCTGTACCCATTATTTTGACCCTAGATAAGCAGTATTTCTTTCCAGTGAACAAACATTAGGTTCACTTCCAGCAACAAACYTTCCTATACTTAATCAACCAGTTTATTAGAGCATGAAAGAAAATTGTTCATGACTTCAGTTCCTGTACTGCTGGAATTAACAAGCCGGCTGTTGCCAACACTAAACTTGGAAGTGCTAATGGTAATTAAAATCTATTTTCAAATACATCTCACAGTTTTAAGGTGGAGAAGTACTTGTTACTCATGTGAACTGCTAAACTGTGTTTAAAAAAAAGTGCTACTTTCTTCAGGAAGATGTCAGCTGTGGGACAGAAATAATAATTAATGAATTATTAATGCTATGCAGTATGGCATTTGTTCTCCTTTAGTGAGTTTATGGCTATGCATGCCTTCCAAAATCTTTGAGTAAGAGAAGTTTCAAACTAGAATTTAAAAATTTGGTATTTTGGATTAGCCTTTTAGTCATTATATCGTCATTATGATAGAAAAAAATAGCAAAATAGTGCTAATTTTGCACTGACATATAATATGTGCTATCAGTAGCTTTATTACCGTTTGGTAGAAGTTCATGCAGTCCATTCAGTCAGTTTTCCCTCAGGTGCACTTGGGTGAAATATCTTATACAAAGTACTCCAGGCTCAAATGGGACAGTGTGCCAAATGGTAATCTTAATTATTCAATATATTCACACTTCACAGTAAAGAAAATAAAAGAAGGGTAATCATACTTTGTTTTTCACTTCGTTTTCTGAGCCTGTTTCCTGGCTAACTCAATCTATCGGATCAGTGGGAGGGACAAGGGACAGATTAAAAATGTTGCCTGTCAGATCAACAGGGGATTTAAATTTATGTTCTTTACATGGAATGGAAGCATATGGGCCACAGCTCTCCCTGGAAAATTACTGTCAAACCAGTACCATCTCTATTAACACAGCTGCTAGATTGTGAAGCAGAAATCAGTTTTTACTTGAGTTAACTTTCAAAAAGCAGAGTTCAAAGTGACTGCTCAGTAATATTCTCTCAAGCTACACCAGCAATATTGCTTATTAACACCTTACTGCAAGTCACACCTGTGCAACTCTGCAAGTGTTACTTTGGGTATAACACCCTATAGACCCTTTATGATGATGTGAAGGAATCAAAGTTATGTTTATCCAGCCTGACAATTGTTATTGAAATCTCATCTTCCTGTTGTATAAAAGGAAAGCACATTTTGATAGAATACTTTTCATACAAGTAATGTACATGCCAATGTATGGGCTTACTTTTTAATTTGCCTCCATTTCAGCTGATTTCCAAGGCAAAAGTGCTGTCTTCATATATAATCACATACAGACATTTCCTTTAGGTATTTATTATCATCATTTTCCATATGAAATAGTGAGGATCTGTTATCTGTCATTTCTTTGTGTGCAAGCTACTTTTGCAATATATACAGAGAGTACTTACTTCCTTATATGAAAAGTTTCATCTGAAGATAATGTTAAAGGTTCAAAGTTAAGCTCTAAAAATTAGAAAAGATTGGAGTTAAAGCTTTATCTATTGCATTAAGGTTGCCTCCAACAAGCAACCTCTTGTTTCTGCAGAGGCCCCAACCTCAGTCAATGCCTCTGCCAGGCAGAAGAGTCTCACCACTACGGCTCTGTAATGGGAATCTGAAGATTTAGTTTTCTATTACTGCCTTTGATAGCATTTCTTATACAAATTAATCTTTCTGTGCTTCGTATCTCTCATTGTAAAATAATGATAACACTACTTCCCACTGACATGGAAAATCGTGTGGGCAAACTTGTATCTTCGGAGTGTAGTTTGGTGATTGAAGCTACGACAAGTTCAGAAACTCGGTATTGCTAAGAGCTTAGCAGGAGTGTGCAGACACAGAAGAGAGAAATAGGAGCGATTCCACTGACACAGAGTTACTATTAACTTATGTTGCTAAAATAGGAAAAATTTTGATCTTTTCTGCATAAACTGGACAGTGTGCAATGAAAAAGAGGCTTAGAAAATGTTAGAAAATGCCTAAATAGCAAATGCCATTTCTAAAAAAAGGAATGGATGTTAAGTTCCTTACAGAAAAGGAACTTAAATTTAAATACATAACAATGGCACTACTTAATCAAAAGAAGTTTTTAACTTCACAACACTTTTCCTAACTTAAATGCAGTTCTCTGACATCATTCATCATTTAGTGATGGAAGCTATATCCTACATAAATAATGTGACCAATGCAGGTTGTTATAATAAAAATCACAATATTGGTGAAATTTGTGCATTCAAATATAGTCAGAATTTGTTGGTTCTTGAATGCATCTGTTGCAACTCAGTATCTTTGCTATATATTCTTTTACTTACCCTGTACATCAAGATTTACGTGATTAAAGTCTTTTTAAAAAGTCAGTAATGACCTTTAGGTGCTGAATATGAGAAACCTTTAAGAAACCCATTTTGCAGAGGTCAGCTCACTAAAAAACCATGTTATTTAAATGTATCTCAACTGGGACAAGTTTCCTTCACACCTGTGTACATGCAGGTAAATGTTTAGATGTGTGCATATGGTACATTTAAATACACTCCTGAGCAAGCAAGTTACATCAGTGTTTGTGTTTCAGTCTGAGTAATTGCTTTGTCCAAAGTTCAGGATAAACCTATTTGGTGATAAAGCTGACATAAGGACATGCACTCTGAACCCATCTTTGAGAATTACATGAAGAATATACTTTTTGAGTTCTATGCAGCCCTTTTAAATAGATGACTCTTTCTTAGCTTAAAAAAAAAGGATTGATTTCCTGATGATTTAGTCTTCGACATTATATAAAACATTGGAATTTTCCTTTTGTTGTTAAATATAAAAGCTTCAAGTTACACTGCTTCTTTGAAAAAGAAATCTATTGAGCTCAGTTTGGAGCATATAATTACTGCCCTTACAATCAAAGGAATCGATACGGTGCTGGTGACACTGACAGGGCAGTTGTTTAATACAAACCAAGGTACATGACTATTATGTCAGAGATGCTAATTTAGCAGGCTCATACTAACACTTAATGAAGCGCTAATTATTGCATTTTGGTTAGCCTTGTTATTTTAGTAATCCCATTTATACGTGTTACAGAAATCAATGCTAAATGCTGAAACTTTGACTGAAGTCACCTGCGAAGCCAGTCATGAGCCTCTAGACTATATGCTAAGTTCTAAAAGGCAAGGCAAAATGCTATCTGTCCTGATACTTCTTTTCTTTTTTTCACTTCCACTTTCCACATATTGCACTTGCACTTCAGGGCTGGTTTCTGGGCAATCTATAAAATTTGGTCAAATAAGACACTTCAGAACTGTTGGGCATTTTAACCGTTTTTTTAAAAACAGACAGCATTACAGTTTTCAAGCTCATGACAAGAAATGAGAACTAGCATTCAGTCACTTTGGTTCCTAATTACCAGGAGGAAAATGGACATATATTCTCCGAACAAAAGAGTTTGAACACCAGCAAAAGTAGAGAATGTTCATAGGAGACGATTTGGTAAATTTTAAGTGCATTGTAATTAATCACCATGACTTGGTCATGAATTATAACTTGTTCTGCACTTGGCTACAATTATTTTGATTTAATGTTTATATCAGTGAATAAAGTTATTCAATTTCCTTTATCTGTCAAAAGGGATTTGTGAGACATAAACACTTAAGCATCTCTGATGTTGATCTCTTTCAGTTTATTTCTCCCATCCAACGGGATTATTGTTAAATCCCAAACACACTCTGGTGACTAGCTGACTTACAAAATGGCAATTGTAAACAGAGGAACTCATACTGGATTATTAAATTGATGACTATGAATCTAAGTTTTTATGAAAGCCTTTCTGTAACTTATTTATGTACAACTTTTTCAAATCATCACTGAAGGGCTGGTATTGCCACTTTATTGAAAGGCACTCTTTAGTCTGTATGGTCACAGAACTTCTCTTCTGAAGACCTCAAAATGATTTAGCTGCTAATGAATCAAGAACATATTTGTCATAAAGAATTTCTTCTTCCCTAAGATCTTCCTCCCATTACATTACTGTCATGAACACAGTAGCTCCAAATGCTACAGTCTTTTTGAAACTGGAAATGCCTTTTGGCATCCATTTACTTTCTTTTCCAATAGGAGGAAAAAAATAGGGCAGAGGAAAGGTGTAGGAATAGAGCATAATGTGGTCTGCTAAACATATGCAAAGCATTGTTTTAGGAGGAGAAAAATATGCTATTTGCAACAGGAAAATATGTTGACCAGGTAATAAAAGATTCCTGTGACTGAAAGCAAGCTATTGCATGCACCCTGCGATGGGGTGGGCACAGTCACAGCTCTAAATCGTGCTTTGGAAGATGCCAGCTCACTGTAAGTCTCCTTGGCTCCTGTTATGGGCAGCTTTGCTATTGGTGCAGAAAAGCCCCATCAGTCTTGTTATGAAAAGCTAACTGGGCATGTCATAACTCTACCTCGGAAAATAAAATTATGCAAGACCCTCTTTCTGTTCACACACACACAGTACATACAAAATGTTTTGTCGATTAAATAAAAAACTAAACTATTCGTGGATGTAGCTAGTACCACCAGTCTTTTTACTGATAAACCTCTTACAGAAGATGTAGACAAGCTGGTGCTTGAAATCTCTCTTCCTTCCAACCTAGGCAAAGTCAAAGGAATGAAAACCAGTGCCCTATCTGTAAGACCTGCCTGAAAAATCACAACAGTTGTTAAAACTACATGCGCTTGCCTTATCAGAGTACTGGACTTAAGACACAGGAGAAGCTGAGGCTAGTCAAATCTGTGTGAGGTACCTGAGCAAGACTGGTGAGGAAAACCAAAAGGCCTGTCAAGCTTGGGAGTGGAACAAACCACCACCAGCCTGAGCATGGAAGTCACCCTTCCTCCTAGTATAATCTCAGAATGGCTGTACTGGGCCAGAGCAAAGGCACAGCTAAACCTGCTGATAACACGCTCTTCAGCTCTGATCACTTGTGGCTCAGGGGCCTCCTCTGCTTTGATGTCACCGTCCTCAGTGGGGCCGAGAAGCAATGGGAAAAATTCACGGAACAAACCCTGCAATTCGACCCCAAGATGCAGAATTAAAACCAGGAAAGGAAAATTTGTAGGTAGGAAAGCCTTGGAACCGCTGGCCTCAGGAGACCTCGGGATTCAAAGAGGCAGCACGTCAAGCACGAACCTGAAACGCAGCCTTGCTTGGCCACATTCTTTTCCATTGACACTGTTAGTAATTCCACTGACTGGATTCATGTTATTTTGCCTTGTAGCTCTGCTCCACTTTACATATTAAAAACTCACTTCCCTGTGAGGCTAGATAGGCTGTAACTAAGAGATGAGGCAAATATGAAAATAATTAGGTTAATTTGGCATATGCCTATTTGAACTTAAGGTTTTATTTAAAAA
Source organism: Rhea americana (assembly GCF_003343005.1). NCBI lineage: Eukaryota > Metazoa > Chordata > Aves > Rheiformes > Rheidae > Rhea > Rhea americana. The sequence continues at coordinate 509,651 of NW_028185450.1, forward strand.
TAGATGGCCAGACTCTTCCCCCATCTAGAGCTGTGTAGACTGAGTCCACTTAGGAGAAATTTGAGGAGAAAGAGCATTAACTCCAAAATGGCTCTCAACTCTTCACTATCACCTAAAATTCCATTCCCCATGTTCTCATGTCTCATCTGGGAATAAGTATCTTATTTTGACAGATTACAGAGCTTGTTATTTCAAAACTTTACTTTCTTCTAGCAACTGCCTCACTTCTTCAACCCCTTTCACTTTCTTTTTCATTTACTTTTAATAGCAGAGACATTGAACTACTGAGAAATTGTATTTTCTGGTATAAACTCTTGTGCTTTGGGGACAGAGTTGCCTTTCCAGGCAACTATATAATATCTATACTGTGACTCTATTTGCATTAGTTACTATTAATATCCACAATAACTGTCAGCCTGCAATTTAAAACAGTGGCCTGTTTTTAGATCATGTCAGCAAGCAACACAAATATTTTTACTTTATACATTTATGTGATCCAAGACAGGTATTTGGACAGATTTTCCTGAATGGAAAGGGGAGAAAGTCTGTTCAAAATTTTAAACAGCACTGAAAAGGCAAAAAAGTAGGGTATTCAAATCATCAATTAAATTACAAAGTTTCAAAGTATTAAACAATACTGCAAAAAAATCATTTTTCCTACTTTGCTGAAGAAAGACTTAGTACAGTCACAAACGCTGTGTAACCAAAATGTTAGTGTGAGGAAAAAAAAAAGATCTGAGTACATACATTAAGTGATTGTCTCATATTTATTCATTAGTTTAACCCTTGCAAAAACAAAGATACAGAATCAAACCCACTTACTAACATACAACAAGACTGCCAAACTCCAACATCCCTTTATAATATTTTCCTAGACAGAGGCCAGAGTCCTCAAAAAATAAATAAAGTAAAATAACAACAAAAAGAGACATAAGAGACCAAAAGGATTTCAGGGAAGAGGAAGAGCAGGGCTGCTCCATGACTGAGGACGAGCCGGGAGCTGAGGATGAGCCCAACGCGGGCAGTGCCCTCACTGACCATGGTGCAGTCCCACTGTATGTGGATGTGGCAGGCAGAGCTGGGTGCTGGTAACACAGTCCATCAACAGCCCCAGGCCTGGCAAGTCAGGGGAGTCCAGCCAGGAGCAACAGGAGTCGAGGGCAGAGACAGGACTGGAGGACAGGTGGGTCCAGTGTCCATCCACRACACAGGACTGGAAACAGGACGGGAGACAACAGCATATTTTCAACGTCCATCCCAAAAAGACAAGGCCGGAGTCACAGACACCTGCTCAGTGCGATTAAGGCCTATCAGTGTCCTCAGGGCCCTGACAAAAGACCTTTTACATATGATATGCTTTGGTATAGCATACATACATTGACATTAAACAAGGTGCTGGTGGTATGAAAAGCCTCCTTATACAGTAATGCTGCTTCTGGATTTTGGCTTATCTGTTTACTACTGTTGTTTGGGTTTTTCAGCCAYTTGTGCTTCTTTTTGGTAATGGGAAATAATCTGAAAGAGTATGAAGGTATTAATAAAAAGGAAAAGCAAACCTGCCAACCATATAAGTAAAAAAGTRTTATACCCTTTAAACTCCAGAAAGTATGCGGGAGCGAGCCATAGGCCTTGTCCAACAAACCACAAAGAGATAAGCAGTACAGCACGACGCCACGACATCCTGATACTAGGTATTATGAGGGGCAAAAGGCAGAGATACCAAACAAAGTACTGGGATGTGCATACTTTGTTAAAACTCACAAAAATAGCAGTGTGTAGGAAACAACAGAAGGCAAGGTCTCTGTAAAACGCTATGGACACAACCAGGAGAAGCAGCAGCTGGGGCAGGAAGGCTGCGAGCCCAAGGGTAAAACTCCATTTGCTCTCTGCAGTTAAATACAACATGTAGAAATAGGGAGAGAAGTTATGACGGATATCCCTCCTGGTCACGTGGTAGAGGTAGGCCTGCTCCAAAAACTCCCAGCCGTAGAGGCAGTAAAACGCAACGGTCAGGGCGCCCAGCACAGATCCAGCAACCATTCCGAAAAGCAGCACATCGCGGTTTACGAAGAGCTGCCAGAGGTGTCCTGGCGAGGGACACCTGGCTTTTCCGCAGCGCCCCACGGCTGCCCTGCTGCCGCGCTGCAGGTGCAGCGCCAGTGGCAGCGCGTAAGTCAGCGGGTATATTTTCATGTGCACAGCGAGCCCGTAGCAGGCGGCCGCCTTGCCCACGCTGCCGCCCTCGGCGTAGTAGAGGGTGGCCAGCACGAGCAGGGCCACCAGGGCCTCTGCGTTGCCCCGGCTGGACACGGCCATGGGCAGCGGGTTGAAGAGCCAGGCGGCCGCGCAGCAGGCGCACGCCGGGCCGGCGGCCGCCCCGCGCTGCAGCAGGGCCCGGTAGGCCACGCCGGCGGCCGCCAGGTCCGCGGCCACGAAGAGCAGCTTCCCGGAGGCCTCGGCCAGGCAGGCGTTGGGCGTGAGGAGCCAGGCGAGCAGCGGCGTGTAGCGGTAGGTGGCCCGCGCGTAGGGCGAGCGCCCCGCCGCCACCAGCCGCGCCGCGTCCGTGAACACCCGGTAGTCGACGTCGGTGTAGCGCACCCGCAGCGCCGCGTCCTGCCGCGCCCCGTACAGCACCAGCGCCAGCCGCGCCGCCAGCGCCGCGCCCAGCGCCCAGCGCAGCCCCGG